>NW_024103984.1:2445397-2846650 GCF_003945595.2 Pipra filicauda | reverse complement strand
TTCAGGAGCATGAAAGGCAGAATGATTGGTAGCAGCAGCGCTGCTCTCACACTGCTTGTTAAATGTGGTGTTGTAACATGAATGCTCAAGGGCTCACGAACCCAGGTGGAGTATTTTTTCTGTAGCCTTGCAGTAACAGAGACTAACTCTAGGCAGGGACAGGTGACGTACTATGTGTTGTACAACAGACCTTCTGGGAGTATTGGGGATTTTCCACACCTCAAGCAGCAAGTTCTATTTAGAACTATTAACTTTTTTCCCAGAGGAGAAAGTTGCCCTTTTTTGAGTCAATAATATTTATTTCAAGCAAAGATTATTTGTACGTAATACATGCTTCTTTTTTCTTAGGCTTAACCGTCTTGAAGAGTTTGTGTTGCCATAACAGTGTATTTTGTTCTGTAACAGGAATGAGGCAGATCCAGCCCAAACTCTCCTCCCAATCGCTTTTATCTGTTCTACATATACATATGAATTTTGCACATATCATTCAGAGAATGTAAAATGGCCCAAAAGATGTGGGGGGTGAAGTCTGGATGGCCTAGTCAGAGCCTCTTGACTATTGTTATAAGCACATCTGGGTTATTTTGCAGAATCAAAATGAACTGTTTTCTTGTTTGCCCTTCAAGAGCACTTTTAACCAACTTGGCACCTTGAAATATAGAGAAAACAGTCTTTTTAAAAGCGACAGTATGTCTGCACCACTGCCTTTCTATATGGTACCCAAAGACAGCAAACCGGCATTTTATTGCAGAAATTTGTTCTGTGCTAGAAAGCAGACCCAGTACAGACTTAAAAAACAATGTGCCCCTGCCTCCTTAGAAAAGCTGCACGTGGCAGACCTGAGCTGCCCACAATTGCTCCCCTGAGGCATATCTGCTGGCTACAGCTGACCCAGAGAAGCGGGAAGCCACAGCTAGATCTAAACTCAGGAATGCTTCCCAAATTCAAGTTCAAATGTATTTCTGACTTCTCACTGGGGGAGGAATTGAGCATGTGGCCTGTCCCTGCCCTGTGCCGGGAGGTTCTGCAGCAAGTGCAATGTAAGGGCCACAAGGGCTGGTGCTCTGGTCTGGCTGTGTTCCCAGCCCAGCAGCGACCAAGGGCAAGCAGGAGCCTGCAGAGGAGCAACAGAGCCAAGACTAAAGAACCCCTACCCGGGAGAGATGGTGCTCCAGAGGCAAATGCTCTGTCGTGTTCTGTAAACGATATGTTTGTTAAAGACCGTGAAGCAGCTTAGAAGTAAGATTTCTGGAAAATGTACAAAATGAAAGCAAAATTACAGCACTGCTGTAGATAGTGACAAAGCATGAAGATGCATCAGCATTAAGTAAATAGCTAGCTTGGGGTGCTCATCTGCAATTACCACATACTCTCTCTGTAATACCTAGGAGACCCATAGCACATTACAGAATTTTGTTAATTACCAAGTAAGTGAAGAAAGAGAGAAAAAATACTGTGACCAGAATGTATATTGTGTATTGATTTAGAGAATTGTAATGTAGATTTAATAATTTATCATTCCTCTTAATAGGCTATGATGTATTTTATAAAAAGTAATGAAACCTTTGGAATACGGAGGAAATCACTTCCCACTCTGTCATTTGATCTATGCTGAGAAATGGGAAGGAGTGTTTGTCTTCCCCTTGCCCTTTTTATATAATGTGCAGTTTGGCAAAGAGTAGATTAGCAAGGTTACAGACTTTGCTGTTATTTATCATGCAACAGTGGACAAAATACTAACTGGTGTTTGGTGTTAAGAGAGTTTTCCCAGGTGATACCCTCAGGAAGCAGTGTGTTCCTCACAGGAACACTCAAAATGGTGACCATCATTGTCCCATTAATTTTAGCAGTTCTAACCAGCAAAAGTTGCTTGGCTCATTGAATGATAACGAGATCATCTCTCTATTGCTAGAAAAGCTAAGTCACTCAAATCAGGACTTCCACTATTACTACAAGACTGCAAGTTATTAATGAAATTACAGTTGTTTCACATCTAACTAGAAGAAAAAAACCTAAATTGTCATGAGAAATTATTTAACCTTGCTGCACTGTAACCTTTGAGTGTTTTGAGTACATGTGCCCGTTTGGGCTAAGTAATTTCATACAAGTGCACTGTGCAAATGTTAGGGAAAAAAAAAAGCTTCATACAGACTTCAAACAAACAAGTATTAAATTCTTATGTGTGCTTTCTTTGTAGCACCACTAATCATTTTCAGTTAGTGCTCATTTTTAGCACAAATAGCTACTGCTACATCCTCACTGCTAGAGACATGAAACAGCTTTGTAGCACGGTGAGGAGGTCAGGTCTCAGCCTTCTTTCCAGTGGAAACAGGGCTTATGGGATCACATTGATTACAAGCATGCAATTCTTTTCTCCTTCATACATTATTTATTTAATTGGCTGCTTTCAACCAAACTAGAGAATCACAGATTTCTCACAAGTAATTAAACTCCTACAAGTTTCATTGAAGTAGACAAATAGGAAAAGGACAGAGACCCTAGCCATGCTCTGAACTAACTCCCTTTTTAATAGACACCAAAGGACTTCAAGAGGAGATTCAACTAATGATACCAACTGCAAATGAAATCTGTGTGAAACTTTGACCCTTGTCAAGGGTCTCTTAACACAAATTAAACACCAGTAGACACAAATCTGTACCAGAATCTGTACCAGCTGCCATCAGCTGCTGTATACACCTTGCATTTTGCATGAGTGCCCAATGTGTTGAAAGGATAGTCCAAAGTTAGAACACTGTCCTAAAACTTGGAGAGACATTAGTGCTCTGCCACACACCTGTGTGGTTATGGATGAGGATTTGTACGAGGATGCTGGCATTGGCCTTTATGAAGAAATACACTACAGATAGTAAGATACACCATGCAGGCACACAAAGAAGGAATCTCAAAAACAAAAATAAGATGCCTAAGCCTGGAAAAAACTAGGAAATTATTATTACAGGCCTCATTTTCTCCCACTTAGGTATAAATAGTCTTCTAGATTTTAGCCCCATTATTTTTACATATCTTGTTTCTCATCTTTTTTTTTCTTTTTTTTTTTTCCCTGATCAGCTACCCTCTGACAACAGTTGTTTCTTTCCAGGTGACTCAATACATGTAATCAGCCTGAGAAGCACTAGAGAAACAGCTCATAGCTGCAGAATGAGGCTTTAGGAAAAGAGTCCAAAGCATCTGAAGAGGCAGTACCCCAGGATATCTGGGATTTTCAGAGAACCATTACTTTGCCTGCAGTTTGATTTACATCTACTCTTGATTACTATGGTATATCCACAGTAACTTTTCTCTTGAGGCTTACTTATTATGAAATTAACTTCCCAAATTTAGAAATTTGAATAGGTCTCCAGAAAACCCCAATATGTAGCAATCACCTATTAAGAGCCACAGACATACGGAATAGCACCTAATCCAGTAATTCCCAGCAGCTGGAGAAAAGTCATTACTTGCAGACAAGCACAGGTCTTCCTAAGACCCACCCATGTACTGTCATGGCTACACTCGCTTTTCATGCACTATATTTTCAGGAGTGAGGTGTAACAGCAGAACAGAGGTAGCTTTTCTAATTGGGCACACACACTACAAACATATATCTTCGTAAGTATAGTGTATAAGTTTTGTTCATTTCCCAACCCAATTACTTATTTTATCTTTAAAGTTCACCATCTTTTAATTAGTGGAAATTCTGCTCTATTTAGGATCATCTTTTTCATTTTCTCTTAATTTTTTTCTATTCTCAAAGCATCTTCCTTTCTGGAGAAAAAAAACCCCACAAACAACACCTCACCAAAAAACCACCAAAAACCACCCCACCCCAAAACTCCCAAATCTGACATGTCAAATGCTTAAGTATAAGATAAATGTCTGTTTATCCTGATGAAGTGAAAGAATTATCCATTTTATATACAATAGGCAGTCCAGGACAAAGAACAGAAACTAAGTGGCTTCCCACAGATCTCCATGTCCAGTCATGGTTCATCTTACTGTTGTGCAGAGGATAATGAAAAGTAACAAAAGTACTCCCATATTGCCAGATCACTCATCTTCTGCTTAAAATACACACTTAATGATATAACTACCCACGATCTCATATGTAAGCAGGTCAACAGGATACATAGACTGCAAATAGCTAAGTGGATCTTAAAGGAGCAGAACATCCACAGTGTTATACCTATTACAGGGCCAAACTAAGGAAGACTAAACCGGCAAAAAATTCTGATCGTTCCTCTGCTCACAAAGTTTGGTTCCAATCACACCTCTGAATTGCTCATTCCTTGAGGACATCTGGTATAAGTTGCTTTCTGAAAAGTAGCCCCATCTTTCGCAAAGTTATGCAGATACAACAGCTGTTGGTTGTATATATGCTCACCGAAAAGTGAGAAGTGGCATTCTGTTTCTTCCCCATAAACTCACTTCTTTGCATCTACTGTGCAAGCAGAATTTGACTTTTTGTTGTTGTTGGGTTTTGTGTGGTTTTTTTTTTTTCTGTTTTATTTTCTTGGCTTGGGTTTGTTTGTTGTTTTTTTTTTTTTTTTCTCTTTCCTGTTGGCTCCATTCCTTAAAATGCCTGCAAATTACAAATGCTGTGCTGCTAAGTTCTGGCTTTATACCTAGAAGGCACTTCAAAAAACCTGGCTGTGGTTATGCTGAGTGTTACACCGCTGTTTTGGTAGCAGTTGTTTTCTCTGAGTGAGCTGGAAAACAGCTGGTAGTTAGTTACCTTCTCCTTGGTTAGAGGATGCTCACTAGAGGCAATTTTTGGCTTTGTAGTACAGGTTCATTTGCTGGATGGATGCTGCTTTTCCCATATGCTGGAAGGCCACCTCTGCAAACAGCTGTCATGAGATTTGGAAGGTGTTACAATGTTCTTGCTTTTGCGAGTTTGATTAATCAATATAATGTGAATTTTGTTCAAAACTGCATGGGTCCAACCTAAATCTCAGTTATCAACAGGAATGTCTCTACACACTTCACTTCACTTTGAGTTAGATTGTGCTAAATACAGCATATCTCTATTTTCCCAGCAGATGACTGTTGGAGACAAAATTCATCTGTGTGCACAGAGATCAGAAAAAAAATCTATACCCAACTCAAGCAGTGAATAAACTTTGTCTGAGTTAGGTATGTGGTTTGATTCATCTGTCATTTAGACTGTCTTGGTATCAGTATATTTCTTCTGATCGCAGTCAAATGACTTTGGATGTCTCCTGAAGAACAGGGACAAAACAAATGCCAGCATCTTGAGACAGCATAACATGGGCTACTGGGATGGAACTTTTATTAATATACAAGACACATACAATATCCATGTTTAGACTGAAATAAAGATGCTGTCTACTGTGAAATGAAGGGCTGACTTAGATCTTAACATGACAACAGTGAATGGCAAAAAAACCCCAAAACAACTCCATTTATATTTTTCAAACTAAAATTTTACCAAGATTTTTTCCTATGAGAGATGAAAAGGTATCTTTGCTCACATTAGTTGAAGGCCCGTTTAATAAGTCTGCATGAATTGGCAGTATATTTATCTGATTTGATTTTATACAATGACAAAAGGTGAAATAAAAGTATTTAATATAGAAAACCAAGCGTCTAAAATGATGAGATTTGTCCCAGCCTTTGCCATGATCATTTGATTCTACGTGCTCACTACCTTCACTCTTGTGATTCTGTGCCTACATTCTCTCTAAATTTTATCCAACTGAGACTTGCCTCTTGTCTCTGGAATATGGAGAGCATGCCTAGGTTACTGCAGTCTAATGAAAAATGACTATTAGTAGGGTAATTGTTGCAGGAAGAGAAAACTGTGAAATGTTCTAGCTGTATAGTAACTGCCTAGAGTGCTGCACACAATACAAACATGTGCCTTGGATGTGTACGAAAGCCCATGGACCTTTTCAGTTTTCCCCAACTTCTTGACATTTTTTTTAAATCCTCATCAGCCTGTATCACAAGAGGCATGCACAAATATAATCATACAATAAGCTGTCTAAATATTTATAGCACCAGGGGATAAGAAGATATTTTAAACACTTAATTGCAGTGAGAAGCTGAATAGAGAAGACAACGCATGTACCATTCCTCAACCCCCCTCTGTTAAGGACTGGGGCAAATATTAATATAACATAGGGCAAGAACAGCACCTGCTGAAGCTAGATCAACCCTTTACCCAGGGCACTGGCAGTCAGCTATTCTCGATGAAAGATGTTAACAGGAGAGTATTTCTAAGAAGATTCACATGACCTTATGGACATATTTGCCCCTTCCCTGGGCTCAGCCTCCACAAATGAGAAACAGGCTGGTGACCCACTGTCCCTGCAGCCTGTCTGCCTACCTGCCCTGTGCCACTTTAAAGTGCTGCTCCTGGTAAGGAGGTGAGGTAAAGGAGGTGAGGGGCAGAAGGGAGGGTTTGTTCTTAAGGGGAAAAGATTTTTCCAGTGACAGAAAGCCACATGTTACAGATGGATACACGCTCAGCTCCTACCTGCTTTCAGAATGGTTTCTACTCTGACACATACTGTTAGTTTTTTTTTTCTACATCATCACCAAGAAACAACTCTCTGAAAAAGGGATTTATTTTCGAGGAAAATCAGAAGTTAGAGTCCTTGCAAAGAGCAGCAAAACTACTACTGAGTAAATTGCCACTGTGACCACAATCTGATATCACACCAACACTGCTCCTGTAAAGGTTACGGGATTTGTCCTCTCTGATGAACCTTAGGCTGCTGTTTCATACTCTAATAGAAATTAAAGAGCTAATTACATACAGTTTAGACTACATGTGAGGCACACAGGCTCAGCTTCCAGCTGAGCTGGGAAAATTTTAATTGTTTGGTTAGAAGATCAATCTATTTGAAGACATGCAAAAGCAACTTCTGATTCCAGGTGAAAAGTCATTAGAGCAAGTTATGATCTTACAACTATTAGTTTCCTAATTTAGATCGAGGAATAACAACTGTAAGGAAAAGGCAGTGACTGTGCAGATTAGATCATTAGACCCACAGCCAGCAGAACTAATGTCCATTAACCTAAGTGGTGACATTAACACCCTTCTTCCTGGCAAGGACCCACTGCCTCCCCATAATCTGCATTTCTGGAAGAACACCTGGCTACAACAGAGTGAGCCAATTCCAAGAGAAAAAAAAGAAGGCACAAAAGCAGCAATCATACTTGTTTGACTATGGGATTTTCCACTGTAATAAGGAGTCCATTAATGACCAGTGTGATGGGAGTGTGTCCCCTCCTTTCCACGTGGAGTACTTAGGACACTAAGGATTCCAAAGTCACTTCATTGGGAAATGTCTCTGTGAAAACGCAGGACAGATGGAAGGAAAGCACCAGTTCTCTGGTGAGCATCAATGTCACTGCCTCTCCTCTCCTGCCTGGTCAGGCCACCTAAAAACCTGACAGACAGCTTCCAGCAGAGACTGGCTGTGCTGCCTCCTCTGGCTGGGGCTCATCATGGGGGTCCTGGGAACCGCAGGACATTAATACGCCAAAACCAAATTAAACAAAGAAAATTAAAAGGCATTTTATCATGATGAAACACTGTCTTCATGTTCCAGTAGTGAATGTGAACACATACATTTTTAGGGAACTTTTAATTATGTTTACTTCTTAGCTGTTATAATTTCCCAAAAGCACCCCCTTCTAGTCCTCCCCCCTCTTTGGGTCTGCCACCTTCAGCTGCGCATAGTCCACAGTCAGCAAGGAATGTCATTTAAAAACTGCTAATGTGTAGAATTTAAATAGCATCTTTGTGTTGACAGATTCTGTATTACTGCGTGGAAGGGGCAAGTAACAAAAACGAACAATAAACTAGAAACTTGCAACAACAGTAAGATTTAACGAAAGAGCATTCACAGAAAGCTGCTGAGGGCAAATTAAACGAACCAGGATGGATTGCCATCTGTTTTGGGCAGTCTCACTTGGCAAGGGCCTAGGACCAGAAGGGACTGGTGTTATCTTTGCTGTCTAGGTCACCACACCATGCTGCCTAGGACAGGCTCAAGCCCTGGATTGAAATGGTCTCCTTCAACTTTCCCTCACGCCAAAGCACCACAAAGCAAATACCTTTTGCATAACCCTTGACAAGTTATCGGCCATATTAATCTCATGATTTGCTCAGTTGAGTCTCTGGGTTTATCTGTTCTATTTTAATTGTGGCCATGATTCAGTCATCACATACATTTTTGGTGATATCAGAGAAACTGTACCACATTTATTCAGTAATATGCTGACTTTATTAAAAAGATAAGGAAGCAAATATAAAATGAAAGCTATTAATAAACATTGGACTGACTTAGTACATCAAACCACCAAATGAGTACTCATAATTTAAAAGAAACTAATCATGTCAGTCACTGAATTAGTGCATCTAAGGATCTGGTCTCCATTTTCTAGGGACTACACAAGTCTGTTATTAAAAAGAAATACACAGCCTCTGCTTTGAGGCAAAAATATTGGATAACTGTTTCAACAAAAATCATTAGTTAGATTACCTAATATGTTGCTGGCAAGTGCTCAAAACTGTAGACCCAGTAATATCATAAACCCTATAAAAGAGAATAAACACACTGCCCCCTTCAACCCTTCCACAGTACTGGCTGAACTGCCATTGAGCTTAACTTCTAGGGTGAAGATCCTGGTGATGTGAAGGGGCCTGTGCAGGTCTAGAGCAATGTGCTTCTGCCATTCTGCAAAAAAGTGCTGGAGCACATGAAGGTAAAACACTGTGTGACTCCCCTCCACCTGAATGACCAGGGATCAAAGTGCCTTTTCACTACAAGTGGACCAAGTCTATGGACTAGTGATACTTCTCAGGAAGAGCAGTCTCTAAGCTGCTGTAGTGGCATAGTAAAATTGGATCTTCCTTTTTCCTGAGCTCAAGTATCTTTGCCTAGAGATTTCCATTTCCCACCCATCACAAAGAAGGCAGAGATATTTAAATCTTTGGGATGATGTTACATGACCTCTGAAGAAATACAGGTTAGAATCTATGAACAAAGTACAAAAAATTCTATCTGGAGAGAAAGTGTTAGAGTTCTTAATAACACTGCTTAATATGTACTCATATAGTCCACTGACATAGAATTATCAGGGCAATAAAAATAAGAATACTGTCTTTACTCATTTCAAAGTGTGCCCAGCACCAGTGTCATGACACACCATATTCCTGCTTCTCTCTTAAATAGCAGCAAGGTGGTTGTTCTATGTGTCAGAGCTTTTGGTTCTCACCAGAGAAAGGCATTAATATTATGGTGGTTACTTTCAGTCCTTGTTACTACAGAGTTAATGCATTGCTATGGGAAGGAAATATTGCTACTGAGAATATTATCTTTTTGGCCTCTTCTGGGTTTTGGCATGCGAAAGTGAACATGTGCTCTCCCTCAGTTCACCTGGCCCTGATGAGACTTAGGACAAGGAGTTCCTGTCCTGTTGCCCCTTGCTTTCCAGCTGGACAATTATTCCCTGTAAGGAGCAGTCTCCCTTTCCTGGCACTGGCACAGTCACCTCTTTTGCTACGCCTGAACAGCTGAAGCACAGCTCTGCAAAGCTCTGCTATTCAGCCATCACTGGGAACAACAGGAACCAGGCAGCCTGTCCATGCCAGTGAGGTGCATTGCTTACACCTCCCACAATCAGAGACAGGAGAGTCCAACTCCTCCACCTACAGGGTGGAGTCACCAGTCATAAACTACTACCCATCATAGTCACCAGTAGCATTAAGGGAGAAAGCATGAGCCTTGCTGTGTGGATACATTCCTCAGACCTGGATGCACTGTAGGAGATCATTTTGCTGAAGTTCTTAACTATATTTTCTAAGGGATATCTGTGTTGTACCTCAGATCACATAGATACTGAGGTGAGAGGTGACTGCACAGGAAAGTGAATTCACATCAAGCTGCAGTGTTTGGATGTGAGATCTTGAGTTTGCTTTTTGTAGATGTAGACAACAGCCCAGACACTCAGCTTTACCAACCTCCAGCTATAAACCAGTATGTGTCACGTTGCCTAAAAAAACAAGGCTGGTCAAACTCCAGGATATTAATAAGCAGAGATTTGCCCCCCTTGCTACCTGTAGAGAACATTTAAGTTATTTTGCCAACTTTTCTTCATCTTCAGAAAGTCCAGAGAAATACCATCTTTAAACAAAAACAGCTTTTCATATAACAGTGAGTTTCTTGAGCTGTCTAGAAAAAAAACATCCAAGTATCAGAAGTGTCTGAAGAAAAGATGACAAGTCAGAGCCAGCAACACTAGCATTTTAAGTGAGAACATGAATTCGTCCAACATGTGGGGATAGTCAAAGAAAAGAGAAGCTGAGGACTGTACTCAAGGCAGAAAAGAGCATTGCTGGAAAGTGAGATGGACGAAGACTTTAGCAGAATTCAACTCACAGGCTGCCTCAGCTGAAGCTGCCTTTTTCTTAGATGCTTGTTGTTATGACTTTAAAACTTTTTTTTTTCCCAGCCTCCTGCCTATTTTCCTGATGCAGATTTAAAGAAATAGGAGGCGGGTGCATTGTGAGATGAAGGATGGAAAAAAGTGAAAAAAGAAGAAGCCCTTATCATTCTCTCATCTCTTTCCCAAATCTAGGAAACAGACTGAGAAACAGCTGCTCTTTAGCCATCCAGAGAGAAAGCACCTGATGCAGCCTGTGCCGTGCCTGACCCCTCCCAGGAAGAAGCATCCCATTGTCCCATTTCACAGGACTGCTGTGGTGGGCAAGTCCCTTCTCATGCTCTGTGGCAGGAAGGGTATGGGGGAAGGCTGGCAAGGGTGCCAGGGAGCAGCACGCCAAGAGCAGGGAAAAGGAATCAGGAAAACTACCAAGACAGACAGGGTGGAGGAGGCTGGATGAGAATTCAAACAGTCACAGCCAAAACGAAAAGCTGAAGCAGAACACTATATTTAACAGTACTGCTCAATTGAATGTTTCTGGAAAACTTAAGTTTTGAGGGATCATAGAGTTAGGGAGTAACTTTAACTTCAGTGCTTCTTCCCTGCTCTGTTCACAACCTTCGCTGCTCACATCACATTTGAATGGAGGTGGCAACTTCCCCAGACTGCATCTTTGCACCTGGCATTTCCTTGAGCACTTGTACATACCTAATAAGGCTTTTCAAATATTACGTTTTGCCTAATTTAACACAATTGTCCTGATCTAAGTGCACATTATGGAACACATTTTAAAAACTAAGATAAATTTGGCTTCAATAAGAGCTGGGGAGTGCTGAGAGTACAATAGCAATCTAAGCTCACTTTAAGGCACTGCCTACAGAACCAAGTAGGATGGGGAAAGGTCTTGCAGAAAAGTTAGCAAAGGGTAGTTATGTGGAATTCCATTACTTTTGCTCATACTTTTCTGATTTGTGATCCTTTTCAACAATTGTAAAATAGGATAAGTAATTAATATTGCAACATAGACTGTTACACCATGAATATATTCTGGTGGAGTTGCATATAACTTCAGCCAACTATTCCATGCTACCAGCTTCATTTAATTCTAGAGAATATCCTTAGACTTGGTAGCAGAACAGTGATCAAACCCTATTCGGTACCAATATACTCTTTGTCCTGGTGGAATTTATCTTGTTGAATATGTATCTGCTGGGTCAAATTAGATCACATTTCAGACAATAGTAAAAATTTCTGTAAGTTACACAAGATTACATCAAAAGCCATCAAAATAAAGCAGCTTGATAGCAAATACAGCAGTTTCAACAAGGGTTCAATATTTAATACTGTATTCAATTCTGTGTTTTGAGAGGCTAGCCAGGACGAAGCTTGAAGAATTGAAATAATTTATTTTGTAGGTCTTTATTCAATCCACACTGTAAAAAACGCTGTCCATAACGGGCTTAAAACCACGACATAGATGAATTGCTTCATTGTGTTTCCACACAAGAAATGAATTGGATATTGTTTAATTAGGGAGAGATATTTTAAGATGCTGTGAGATTGACTGGAATATTTCTGAGACCTTTCTAGTTTGCTGTTGGAACTGAAACCCAACAGTGCATGTAACAAAAACAGAACTTGTTTCTTTCCCAGGAATTTACCATTATGGAAATTGCTGTGTGTTATAGAGCAACATCTCCTCCTGTTCTGGATCTTGTCTCACCTTATTCTACTTGCTTTAGTGGAGCTAACCCAGCTACATTGGCTCAGAGCACAGCCTTATTCATCTTAGGCAACAAAGCGGTGCGTTCAGAGCACAGACCAGCTCCGTGGCAGGTGAGGAACCAGCAGTTTCTGAGATATGGCAGAGCTGTAATTAACGATTGTCTTCGAGACTTAATTATGTTTAATGCTCTCCTGTGACAGAGTGAGGTGGTAAGAAAGACTCTCATGCTTGTTTGTCAACAGAAATACCAGAGCTAATAACAGTAGGCTCTAATAAATTCCATCTTGACAGCTGGTCATATTCTGAAGTTCATCTCCCCCTGTCCCTGCCTGAGGGACGAGCTAAGGAGTGTGAACACCCGCTCTTAATTACTGGACAAGGAAGTTGCCATGACACAGTTGCTTCTCCCATTATGTCAGTTTTTACCAATGTTTTCAGAATACCAGGATCTGCTTTCTCTCACAATAACAAAGGCATAGACCCTTTCTAGACCCTGCAGTAGCCACAGCCCTACTGCTGAGCTGCACTAGGCAATACTGGCACGGCACATGTTTTGGGGTGTAAGCACAAGAGAGAGAGGATGAGCACACAGTTCAAATCATGCTGCTTGGTTTCCATGCTGAAACAGAAGGAAATATGTCCAGGATGAATATTCAGCTGTCACTTAACAGAATGCCAGACCCCCTCTGTTCTTTAAACAGCAAAACAAACCAAAGCCTTCCACTCAATACTGGAAAATACAGAAGTTTTATATTGTAAAGCTGGGTAAGACTCCTTTATTTGCAAAGTACACTGGGTAGTCAAGAACAAAGCTGTTCTGAAATACCACAGGAAACAAGAGTTTAGCCATGCCTGGTGTCCGCTATATGAATGAACCACGGGGAGAGGAAGTTGGGCACAGATCTGTGTATTAAAAAAACCACTCAGACCCACCCAGCACAGTGGTAGTGATATCCTAAAGACTATTGGAGTGCCAAAAAATAACTGCTGTAGAAATAGCAGGAGCACGTTCTTCAAGTAAGTGTTTCAACTGTGAAAGAGCACGCAGTTTTGAAGGGAAAAAACATTTACTTAAAGGAAAGATGCAGTTACTTGATGGTTTGTGAGCTGGATACAAACATGGGCAAAAACTAACTTTTCCCCTCCAAACAGTACCCTCAGCTCTCATCTCAACCCCTTGTTGAACTGTTGACTGTTCCCAGAGTTGAAGGGGTTGCAGTGTTTTACCAACTGATCCCCTTACCTTGTTTCTCCCCAGCATGGGGAAGAGAGCTTCCTTTAACCCTTGTGCTAGGATAAAAGGAAGGAGAACACTGGAGGATCTATCACAAACAACTCAGTTGAGCTCAGCTAAGCCTAATGTGGAGCACAGCCAAAAAGTGTGTCTGGGGAGAAAGCTCAGACCAGCACATCCCTAATAGTCCTCTTAGTGGATGTGTCTGCAGATTCCTCCCCTTGTTTCCACACTGCAACTGGAATGGTACAACCATAAGAGACACTGTCAGAAGCTGCTGGTGTCGATGGAAACGTGAAACACTGCTCTGACTAGAGTGCAGCCCTCCTGAAGGAGGCAACAGCTTCCAGCCACTGTGGTTTTGGCAAACTGCTCTTGGTGCATATGGTAACAGTGAATCACCACACTCTTCCCTCTAATGGAACATACTGAGAAATCTCAGAAAAATTACACAAAGCTTTGACAGTTACAGCCAGGGCTACAAAACAACCTCTCAGTAGACACTGCTGCCTGTTTTACAGGTCTCTGGCACAGCACGGGACCTGATGAGCTCCTGTATTCTTGCAGGTAGGGCTCAGTTTGCTTGTGGACAGTGCCTGATTCTCCTCTCTTCCCCACGGTACAGGCTTCAACCCAGAGCAGGCACTGGATCAGAGAAGCCCCTTAGCTCTTCCAGGGTACAATGGTGAGACTGCAGGCCGTGCTCTGCACGTGAGGAGGTGCACAGAGGAGAGCTGCGCTCTCATGCCTTTGTCAGGAGATTCTCTGTCCCACTACCCACACAAAGCACCTGATGGGAATCTCAAGAGAAGATTGTCTATAGAGTGATAGGAACACCCACAGGTGTGTGATTTCCTGACAGTTACCACCACTGGACAGGGGAGGGTACCCAAATTACCCACTGGAGAAGACTGGAGCCCCTGAAATGCAAGCCCACAGAAAGATACTCAAGCTGGAGATGACCAGCACTTCTCACAAGAGAAGTCAGAAATCACAGACTTCCAGAGGCTGCAGGCTGTGTGTTCCACATGCAGAGTGAGGAAGAGAGAAATGCAGTACCAATAATTTTTCTACTGTCTTTTTTTTAGAGGTATCTGCAAAGGCGCTAGAAAAACTGCTTTTCCCATTCCAGTTAAATAAGACTAGCATTTTCTTCCAGTAATTTCTAGCAGGATGCACATTTGGTTTCCTGTAAACTATAAATTCACAAAGACAAGCCCCACAAACCAGCACGAGTAGGAATCATCTCAAGATTTATGTGTGTATGACATTTTCAAAAAATTCCCGCACATCATTTATACAGCAGGACATGGACATGCTGGCTGTGAGCAAGTAATCAGGAAACCACATTTCACTTCCCTGGGTTAGCATTTGAGGTGGGGCCTAAAACACAGTTAGGTGGAAAAAAATGGAACTTATACATCTTGTGAATATAGTAGAGCTCTGCATATAGGACTAGACAGCAGAATTATGGAGGAAACAAGCCTTGCATTTGTTGGGGATGTGAGGATGGGCTGCCAGCATTTGCTGAGATCTCTCTCTAGGTCTATGTCTATTTTGATTATGAACTGTGCCACCGATGAAGGAGCATATTGAAGCTACAGCATATCCTCACTGATCTCTTGCTGATGTTTCTGAGTTGCATTCCTGGATCCCCTTACTCATGGATCTAGAGAGATTCTCCAGTTATTCCTCATTCCTCTCTCATAATAACTTGTTACACATCCTTTACAGCATGTAAAAAAAGAGCAGCTGCTGCTGGAAGTAACAAATAGACAGCTACTTAAGGATGCTCAAGTACCACCATGAGGACTGAGATTTGAAGGGAATCCCCGCAACACTGTTGCTTACGTTTCACAAGAGCAGGCGCAGCTCATGGCTGTTCATCTGAATACCAGATGAACATCTGAATCTGAATTTACTTGATTGTAAATTCATGATTCTTGTCATTTCAGGAAATTGTCATCACCTACTCAAAAGCTGCAAAACTTTAAATGCATTTTTAGTGGGCACGGAGAGAATTAAGCATAATTTTATGACAAGAGTAACTAAAAGCTTGTTATCAACCCAGTTTAACTATTAGTGGAAGGGAACAGGGGAACATGAAAACAGCCAGCAGCCCAGAGTCAGTTCTGCTGAGAAAGGAGGAGGAAATATTCCTCCTTTTGCCTGAGTAGACCAGATTTCAAAAGCAACCTGAGTAAAGCAAATCTCCAACCACAGTGGAAAAACGTATAATTGAAAAGCCAGAAATTAGCTCTGAGTGCAAAGGCTGGCTGTGTTTTCTGTACCTATGGTTGCAAATTCACCTTTTTAAACTCAAGAGGCTTTGTACCCACTTCACAACAGCCCAAGCAGGGGTGTCAAGCTGGCCACAGTGACCACGATTTAAACCTGATTTGAAAAAAAACAAAAATCAACTTCTCCAAGCACTGGGGCTGCCTGATCTCTCTCAAGCTAGGATGAATAATACAGATATGTTTAAATTTGAAATACTCTTTGCGTGAGCTTTATCTTCCAGCAGCAGATTCCTATCCTCTTTGCCCAGATGAGACAAGATATTCCTGAATATTTTATAACTAAAAATCTTTTTCTCTTCGCCCTCCTATGTAGATTCTCACACCCTGCAGCCCAGCATGACAAGTTCTCCTCTTTGAAATATTAAGCCACTTTCAGTGGGTCTTGTCAATCCTTTACACCTATTTTAATTGAATATTTCAAAGTGGGTTGAGATCAGAGCACTCTGCCTGGGTGGGCACTCACTGGTGATGTCAGGCTCTCCCTCCTCACCTCCAGCTGAAGCGACCAGAGATCTCGCCTGTTTGTGCTGAGGGTGCGATGGATGTCACAGCCTAATGGGTGAAAAGTGGCCATGAGGGAGTTTGAAAAAGAGCATATAAAGCACGCTAAAGTTCGAAGCTGTTTGTTTTAAAGAATGGGTTTGAACTTCAGCTCACACAAAAATGAGTCTCACAGTTCTGGAGTTCCATGACATATTTGTTCCTGAGCTGGGCCAGGAAACACAAAATCAGTCTCATTTTAATAGCAAGTCTCATTTTTTTTTCTCCACTTCTCCAAATTTGGATGCCTGGACTGTATAGGTAGGTATATCACCCAGGTCTTCTCTAGATGCAGTAGAGTAGCTCTCATTGAGAGTAGAGTAGCTCCATCCAATTTAAGTCCTTTCCAAAGAAAATCAGTGGAAAACACTAGAGATTTGGTGTTATTCATACGACCAATACATAAGCTTCCATTCTGGTATAACATTTAAATCTTTTAAAATAAAACCTGAACAACGACTAAATGACTATTACATTTCTCAAGCAGGTTGTAAAAGTTCTGGATAAATTAGAAGGCAGCATAAAATGGAATCCCCTATACTTCAATTACATTTCTTTGCTTATATGAAAAACATCTTTTTTAGAAGGAAGGACTGCAGAGGGAATGGCCACCTGAACCCAAAAACACATGCCAGGACATTGGTGAATATTGGTGACCATAGTTCCATTAGCATGAGGCCACAGACAGAGAACTAAGAGACTATGACAAAAAGTCCTGAAACTGAGTACAAGCAAAAGGAAGAAAAGAGGACAGTATTTTCTTGAAAGCAAGACAGTCAAGGAAATAATGGTAAAACATTTTGATGTAAGAATTTTTCTTTGTTGTTGTTTTTTTGGGGTTTCTCTAGTGTGTTCTCTTTCTTTAAATCATCAGTTTGTTTTAGCTGGCAATGATACTGTGAAATTAATTATTTCTCTGTGTTGTCTTAGGCAGAATTCCCTGCAATTCCTTGATAAACTATATCATGCTCATGTCTTCATCAATTTAGAGTCTTTACTTCCCATTAGAATTAGTTGTTTACGGTTGACAAATATTATCTGTATTTTCCTTGCAAAAATGATCATGGGGATAAAACTTCCATTTTTATATTCACAAATAAAGCTCAACAATTATATGGCTTTTGGCATAAACAGGAACATAACAAGATTTCTTTTCAAATATTTTTCCTCCCCTAAATTCTCTATTGTGGTATTTTGGATCCAATGCCTGAACATTCAGCATAATTAATTAAGCTTTTTATTCTCAAGAGTATTTTAGTGTGACTTGCCAAAAAATGTCCGGAAAATAGCTATGCATTTAATAATATGTGCATTGGCTACTGTTCCAGCACTCTGTATGAGTGGATAACCACAATAAGCACAAAACATTAGTTATGACTGGGAATCATGTCCCTGTTATGTAAACATGGCTTAAAAAGCAAGTAATGAATTCCTGGCTTTTGTATTATCCCAAATGATAAGTAACATATCAGAGTGAGAACCCAGCTACAGGTGAAATGGGTAAATTTACCCAGGTTTTGAAGGGCAGTGCTAGCCATTTTGGTTGTCAAAAGGTTAGGGCAATGGGTGGAAAAGCAAAGAGTAAACATGTAGTGGGGCTGACTGAGGTAGTCTGAGCACTGAAAGAACGGGCTACGAAGACCAGAAATACACTCCAGATGATGTTCTGTGCTTAAGCTGCCTCTAGCAGGTCTCTACTGTTCACAATAATCTGGGTACAACCTCTGTCTCAAAGTCTTACATTCATTTTTATATACGCCTTCTTTTTATATGTTTATTTTATTGCCAGAGTAACTTGAAAGTAGGCTAACAGAATAGGCTCCAAACCCAAAGAAAAAAAAAAGCTAGGTGACTTCACACTATGGTCACTAAACCATTTTTTTGGTCTCCAGGTTATCTAGGTTGGAGCTTACTCAGGAATCTCAGGGCTACAGTGTGCTCTGCAACTGAAAAAGCCTTTACTCATCATCACTATGAGCTGAGTCTGCCTCCAAAAGGCTGTTTGCATAAGACCTGTTGTGTTGTAGCCTTACTACTACTATATTGTCAACAGTAATGAAAAAATAAATCTAGTCATTCTACTTACAGAAGTTTTCAATCGATGAAGACATTTGGGTTACTGGTTTCCCAGCCCTTGAGCCCATTTAGGGTTTTATTTCCTTGGCCCCAGAAGAGAAGAAATCGGTGCTAATGCAGTACAATAACACTGTCTGAAGTTTCTTTCAAAGGAAAACCAAGATGCATGCAGCTCTGACCACAACTCTTCTCTCTGTTACTTATAAGGCACGATAAACTAATAATTAAAAATTTGAAGTCCTTCACGTACCATGTGTTTTTTCAACCATTTCAATTTCAATTATATTTTCTATATAATTCTTGAACCAATGTGTAGGAAAGCAGCACAATGAAGGCTGACATATGCTTCTGCACTAGTAAAGGAGGGATCATATTTAGTTTTGAGGCAAGCCTATGTGGCCCTTATAGACTGCAGCCTGACACTGATAATTGTTTTGCCCCCTGTGTTTGGAACTGTTGGGATAGACTCTACTAGTAAAAGACACCCTATAAAATATGGGCCTGACCCAGAGCTTACTGAAGTTAATTGGATTTTTTCTGTGACACTATCAGAGATGATTTTAAGCCCCTAGAGCAGAAGTTGGCTTGCAATTGTCCATTTTCTCTTGTTATTCACAGAAAAGAAACTCTACTCTGCCTTTTCAAAGACGATAGCTAAGTTTTAAATTCATGCTTTTAATTTGCTTACAGAGAATGAATTTCTTTCAAATAAAATGGGTTTGGGTTTTTTTTTTTTTTTTTGTTTGTTTTTTTTTGTTTTGTTTGTTTTTTTTTTTTTTAGCAGAGTTCTGGCACATGTTTTCAGGGTCAACTTCTAATAACAACCCTTACAAAAAACCCCACAGTTGTGACATTCATTCTTTGGTGCAGCAAACAACGAGACTGTAATGATGATAAAGATAATTGCATTTATTTTTGCTTCTGGACAAATGTCATCCATTCTCCATCCAGTCCCACTGTGCAAAGGCCTGAGCCATGGCCTCCGTTAGGATCAGCCAACACAGTTCTGCCTGGCCCAAATTTACAAGCACCTGCTGAAATATGACAATCAATTTTTTTTTCTATGCTTTTCTCACTGCTGAGATCTCCTGTAAGAAACATTAATTTCTTTTAAAATATTTCAGCTAAAGATAAGCCAAAATTATGGGTGCTAATGATGCATTTAAGACCTTCCCACAGAAGGGAATTACCCTGTGTCTGTGACAGAGGTTCTTCACCTACTCATAAAGTAAACATACCTGTTTGCCAGTACTCTCCCCTCCTCCAGATGCCCTATTTAAGGGAGCATCCCATGAAATTCTTGTCCCTGAAGTCAGATTTTTCTATTTTATTTTTAACTATTGTTTATAAGAGGTTCTTTCTTAAACAAGGACTTTTCAGAGTCCTTAAATAAGGACTTTTGGATTTTACAATTCAGCAGCACACACGAACGGCCCTTTGCAATGCTCTTTCAGAAAGCTTTGTTCTTCTATAACTAACCCTATATGGGAAGTTATGTCTAGATTTGTGAATGACTTGTGGCCCAAACACTAACCAATAGTGATGCATTGTCTATTTCTGACAAACTTGAAGCAAAACAGGACCTTTGGATTATTAAGGAACTGATTAGGCAACCCAGAGGCTCAGGTGCTGATTTAAACCCCAAAACATTTATGACCAATGTCCATCACATCACTCCATTCCTCCAGGTCCCTCAAGAAATGTTTGGCATCCATATCATGAGTTGTGTGGGGCAGCAGCTGTCTCCTGTGTAAATTTATGGTAGAAAAATGGGATCCCCAGAACTGGCTGGGGATTCTTGTATGTCAAGATCTTATATGCAAGTGTCCTGCTACAGAAATTCAGTGAGCTATACATTTCCAATACAAATTTCCACTGAATTTCATTTTAACTAATGAAGCAGGTTAGAATTGTTACTTAGGACTGTGCCAGATGACCTATCAGTAAGTAATTTAACTCAGAAGACAAAGGGAAATATTTAACAGCAAGAGAATGAGTTTTTAAAATATATTTTAAACTTGCAAACTGTAGATAGCCACTCTCTGACATCTATTACAAAATTCCTCTGGGAATTTTAAATTATGTTAATACTAAAAGAAAAAAAAAGGGAAGAAAAAAGGATGTTTCTGGAAAAGTGATGCATATACATATTATATATGGATTGCAGCAGCCATGTATAGGTTTCAAAGATAATTTACAGTCATGGGAGAAATGCTAACAATAAATGTACATTCAGAAATGGGCATTTTAGAATACCCCTTGTTATCTCACTCCTTCCCTTGCCCTCACAATACCTCACCTGTGGGCACTTCAGTAACATTAACAGAAAATTTCATAAGATTTGCTCCCATCTTTTTAAACAGGTTTGGATTCTTACACCATTTTTTTTCAAATGCAACTGAATGGTCCGACCACCACTTTCTATGTACCTTCTCCATTGTTTGCCAGAAAAATTATCTGGACAAAATGCAATGCAAATATTCGCTGAATGTATTTCACCAGAAGCTCTGAAAATGGCAGTGCTTTGGGTTGCACACAATTTCTATTATTAAATAATAGCCTTTTTTTAAAAAAAAAATATGGAATGCCATCTGCATCTAGGGTCTAAAGAGGCTGGTTTAGCTTCTTCTGGAATATATTTCCCTGACATCACTAAGCTGAGGCCACACTGCATGCTGGGGATGGAAATTAGAGGAAGGATGAAAGTAGGAAGAAGAAAGGGAAGTGAGGGGGAGAAAGGAGGGACTCAGAGATCTTAAGAATGGGATAGATTTCTTCCAATTAATTCTGAATTTGTAAAAAAAACTAAACTATTTGAATACATTCTTTGATTATAGTCAGTCTATTTTGAATAGTTGGTTGCACATATATTAAAAAAACCCAAAGGATTAGCAGCTGTCTTGGAGGTGTATTACTTGAAATTAATATTTGAATATTTTTAAAAACTGTTTTGCAGATATCAATCCAGCAGAGTCATTCTTTATAGCAGTTCCTATTCTCTGTATGTTTACTTAAGAAAATGGAAATTATTCTCCTCCTTACCTAATTCTTTCGTTAACAGACTTTAACAGTTTTTGTTGGAGACATAGTTCATCACTGCACCAAAGATGGTAGCATCCAGCAGTTTATCTGTCAGCCTGTTCTCGATACACAAGCAATTTTTCATAAGAGAGGAACTTACTGGAGTAGTGGTCTATTGTTATGGCATATGGACCTATTAGTGTAGTAAATTTATCATTACACATGACATAAAAGATGCATTATCATCCATTAAGCTCAGGTGGAAGCAAACCATTGGATACCTACCACTGGATCTCTCCCACATCACAATATCCTTTCCAGTAATGCCTGTGCAGTCTTTGAAGAGAGTTTCCCTTTTAATGATACCCTACAATTAAACATGCATGGCTTTAAAACATAAGCCAACTAAGATATTAAAATCAACATTTACTACTATATAATGAAGTCCACCCAGTTACAAGTCTATAAATTATTACTTGTTTCACATGGACAGGAATGCTGCTTTTGTATTTATCTGCCACCACCCCCCGCACCACCAAAAATAAGTAAATAAATAAAAGCAAGCTCTTTCATTATCTTTTTTCCCCTTTGTGTTTTAATGCAGCAATGCCAGGCAGGGATGGGAAGTCTACACAGTCTCGTGATTCTAAAGCAGAGGAACATGACCCCCAGGCAAAAAGCCACCATGTCCCAGACGCACAAAGTTAATCCCCAAAGGCTTTTCTCATAATCTCAAAACACCTGTATTTTCAGTAAAATTATCTAAATAGCAAAATTACTTTCTACTGTCACATACTATGTTGCTGCCCTGAGAGAAGCATGATTTGATCTAAATTTACACCTGTAGCTGACTAGTTACACAAAGATAATTTGTCTATTGAGTTTTGCCTATTTTCATTCTAATAATGCTCTTTTGGCAAATCTAGATTTTTTTTTTTTCCCCATTCTGTCTCCAAGAAGTAAAACCAGAATTGGAAAGGTCATTCTGCCTTCTCCTGCCTCTTCTCCTCCACAGTGAGAAATGTTCCAAGATAAGCACACCCCTCTACCCATCGTACTCAGCTTTAATTCACCCACTGAAGTCTGTTGGGGTTTCACTCAAACTTCAAGAGCAGGAAACACATGGAAGTGAAGAACATTTTCATTTAAAGACTGACAAAATCTACCACAAATTCTCAAGGCTGATCTATTAAGATTTCTTCAAGTAGTTTGTATTGTTTGGCCACTTTACAAATTTTGCTGCTACTTTAAAAAGAAAAAAAAACACAACCACAAACAAAACTAAAAGAGACAAGGGGAAAAAAAGAAGGAGTGGGTAGAGGAGGACTAATCTTACAGCAGCAAACCTTGACTTGGAAGTAAGTAGGACTCAAAAATCTAGCTACCAGAGACAAAAGCCTCATGTGTCACATATGCTGCTTTCCAAGTAAGCTCACTAAATATTTTGTCACCAGAAACTCATCAACTGAGAGCATTCAGTGTCCTGTTGGAGAGAGTCTTCTATCCTATTGCTGCTGAGTGGAGATGAAATTGAGGACACCAAGAATAAACACCCAAATCTTACCATACTTGATGAGACTTCTGCATGCCTCTTTCCCTCTCATGAAAAACAAGAATAAACATGTATATTCCACACTGACAATGATGGCAAAGTCCCAGGAAGTAGCACACAGAACAGGGGGCAATTTTCTTTAACTAGTTGTGACACTCAAAGGTAAAAATTACATCTAGATACAGTGCTTCAGTGTTGACTATTGGAGAAGAGACTTTTACTTAGTAAGGTAAGAAAGCAAGGAGGCAGAAGGTAACCAACACTAATTAAAAAGTTCACATTGAGAAAAGATGATGCTTGGTGGAATTTGGCATTTGAACAATCATTGAAAAATTTCCAACAATATTAATGATTAAGAATCCCTTGGCAATCCCTTGATCAGTGCACAGGAGATGCACAGATCACATGCACAAAGTGTGGACCTACATTAGACACCTGCAGTGCTGGTGCTTAAGACATTACAATGGTTGGGGGTTTTTTTTAGGAGTGATATAGTCTCTGCTAGCTTGAACAGAGCATACACAGAGGGGTGCCATGAAGGAGCCTGGAGCTGCCCTGGGCGTATTCAGAATTGGTAAAAGAGGTCCCACGGAGCGATCACTTAGCAGAAAAACACATAACAGCCCTCTCACAGTGTTTGCACTGTTGGCAACCATTACAAACCAATTATTTCCTTTGGTCTGTTAAAAGGGGTAGGAAGATAGGTTTCCTAAGGACTTCCATCACCCCAGAACAGCACTGCATCATTGCTTCAAAGGGAACTGCTCTGGAACGCGAAGCAGCGCTGTCTGACTTATCCTCCCACCGCTGATCCAGCCCACAAGCGATGGCTAGGGGAATGAAAAGTGCTCCCCAGGTGCCTTCTGTTATAAACTGGTGAAGGGAGGAGAAAATTCTCTGAAATCTGAAAGACCTCCATTCAAATGTGCTTGCAGAAGCATCTTTTTATCTATCAAATGCTTTTGGACTCCAATTAAACACAGTAGAGAAAGGGATGAAATGGCCCCGAATAACCTTTGCATAAGATAATGCTTGTACGCCAAGAGTGCAGAAAGCCATATAAGTCACTTAAACCTATATTTTTTTGTCCATTTGCGGTAACAGCTACCACTTCATGCTGTGTATCAATGGGCTGACTTGTCAGTGGATGAAGCCTGCTATTAGCCAATGAGTAACACGGCTTCAAACCCCTCAGACCTTAGGCAGGGATTAGTTTTCACTGGGAAGTATGGACATATTGGCAACATGTGCTTTTTGAAACATTACTGGAACAGCTGGTACACTTCAAAAGCGTAGGTTCTTTACATTTTGCCATAGTAGCAGGCCCTGAAGTGAATATTTAGCATTAAGTGTAATTAGTTTCTTTTATGGAGTCTGTCTCAAACAGCATCTCTGCTGGGGAGGACCAAGTTTTAAGCCTGCTGTACTCAAATTCACCTGAATAACAGACAGAATAACTAGAAAGCATTTCAGAATAAGGAAAACTTGAGCACTAGGAACTTGAAACCTGAAAAAATGGAATAAAATAATAATGTTAAAAAAACCCAGAATATAATGCCTCATTGGATTAGTCACAAGACCGCATTTACTGACTTTAGGAATAATGTCTCAATGGCAGCTACACTTAGTTTTACCACCAGGGGGTTCACAAGGAAATGCTCCTAAAGTCAGACCCTTAGGGCAGTGTGTTGATACTGTTCTTTCTCAAAAGAGTCCATCAAACACAGGTGTGCCCTTTATCCTGCATTATCTACTGTTGTTCTGGCCTCTCAACTATTAATTTCCTTCATTTATGAAAGCAAATAACACACTCTGAAGATTTTGTTGACCTTCAGTGCTTGGCTACTCCGTTCAAGATGGATGGAAAGTCACTTCCTCTGCAGGATGGAAAAGGTGGACTGTCAGAGCCAGTATGGCTGCAAGGTCCTTCTGGGGGGCAGCACCCTGGGAGTGGAGAACCCCCTCTCCCAGCACATGTCCCTCTGTGCTCTCCACACCAGGAAACACAGTCTAGCCCCAGGCATGTCTGTTCATACCTACAAGTCACAAAAGCAGCAGTAGCATCACAGGGAAGAAGGACTGTGACCCTTTCACCCAATGAAAAGAAAAACCCTCCAAAACTGTGTCCCTGGATGCCCATGCCATGCCTTTCCTCCACTGTCCTCTGCCCTTTTCTGAGAGGAATTTGCATTCCTTGCCCATCTCACTGTTATGGGATAACTTTCTTGGGCTATTGCCCAAGTCACTTGAGCTCATGTCTTAACATCCTTCTCCCCAGCTCAGTATATTTAAGTACTTAGACGTATGATGAGAGGCACTTGGACTTTCAGCTCCACACCTTTAACTAAACTGGGTAACTCAACTAGGTAATTTGACAGAGTCCAGTCTAAATATTTCAAAATACATTTCAGTAAAAATACTCCTATTTGCCATCCTGTTTAATTTTTCAACTATGTGCTGAGAATAGTGTTGTCCAACAATACAAACGAAGCATTTGGGTACAAGCTGCAGGAAGGTCAACCAGAAGGTTGTCAGGAATTCTGGCAGAGGACACAACACAGTGATCTTTTAGGCCAGAGGGCTGTGTACATTTTTATAATGACTGTATTTTACTTCTACTCCTGTGAAGTGTCTGAGATGGCAGCCGCTGGTAATTCTTACCAGACTGGGTCTCACTCAGGCATTTCCTTCTTAGATGGTGAAGAACTTTGGAATGAAACTTTATTTTAAGAAACCAAACACCTGGAATTCACCATCATGTATTACTCCAAATAAGAAACCAGCACAAGTGCTCTGCACCTCACACAGGAGGTGGGGCAGAAGGATACAGCATTAAATATTGGTCAGTGTTAAGAATTTATGACTGTGTGCATCACAGTCAGTTTCAGCAGGTAGTGTTTTTATTTGTTTGACCAAGAAGATCCAACTATTTTAACAAGGATTGACCCTGACAGCAGTGCTCAAGGCAGTTAAACATCAGATGTTGTCCCTTGAAACAAATAGCTGGCCCTTTGCTTTTATGGATGGTAGATGCAGCTTGTTACCATAGCAAGGTTGCATTTTTGTATTTCGAGGCTACAGCTGAAAGGGGCAAGTGACCTCTAAACTTTACCAGTGATGCTTTTGCAACAAAATAGCAGGCAAAAACATTAGCTTTTTTGTTGAAATGACACTTGCAATTCTGGGGGAAAAATGCTTAGTGTATCTTGGGCATGGTTGCACTATGTCACCTAACTCTTACAACCATATACCTCATCTTGGTCTTGGTTAGACAGAAATTTTAGTGCTGCTCACATCACCTGTCTTCATTATCCACACTGATAAGTGGACATGGGTGAGAAAATGAACATTTAAAATTTATTACTGTGAATTAATTGGCAGAAGTTTTTATATTTATTTAAATACTGATATTTAAAAGCTTCCCACTGGAGAAGGTGAAACATTCCCTAAAGTGGGATTGCATTTTAAGATCTAAAAAGTACCAATATGAGTGTGCATGCACACAGATATTGAACATGCACACAAGAAGTGCTCATCAGCTTTACAGTCATTTAAGCATCAGGTGAAGCACCTTTCTTTAGGAAGGCTCACTTGCCCAATTACATGACAAGCCAAAATACGGTGAGGGAAGCATGGGCAAGTATGCTAAGGTAGAATCTTTCTAGTCAGGCAGTTGTCATAGGTCAGTGCAATAGATTTTACCAAAAGGATCCTCACCAACACACCACTTTCATTGTCTGCTGAACAGAGTAAGAAGTCAGACAAAATAGAAAAGTGAACACCTAGGAACATTAACTCATAGCTCATTGCTTGGCCAACATAGAGAAGTACTTTAACACTGTTTCATGAGCAATGAGTTTGAGACTGTTGTTCATGATGAGCAGGCTCAGTTTCCCAAAACGGGAAAGAACAGACTTTGATTGAGAGTTTTGTGAATCAGTATGCAAGCTGGACAACGGCCACTGATGGAAGGAATAGAGGTAGAGGAGAGAGAAGTAAGGATGACACAAGAAGTTCTTTCACTACTGTCTAAGAATGAGTTCCTATCTGAAAGCCTTGGGTGTCTTTTAAAGCTTTCTTTTTAAAATAAGTATTTCAAATATTATTAATACTTCAACCACTTTCATGGCTCTTATTACATTTCTAGCTAGAATGACATCTTGTGGCATTGACTTCCACAGCTGATCACACATTTTATGAAAGAATCATTGCCATCCAACCCTCAGTTGCCACTTTCCAGTTTAACTGAATTTAACAAAGACTCCTGTGTTATCTCACTCTCTTAAGGAGTGGAGGGGGGAGGAATTCTCAGGCAACTATTTTTTTGGTTCCTCTCTGTACACAATCCAAAAGAAATAAAATCTTCCAGATACAAAATTTAATACTTTCACCCCCTCTTTTTAAAGAAAGCTGGTCCAAGGCAAACAGGACTGCTTGAAATGTTGCTCATGAAAATCTCTTGCATAGTGAATTATCCATCTGCAGGCTTGGAACAGGAACAATGCAGACCTCATATTTGGACTCATGTTAGCATTTAATGCTCTTTCCAACAAACCATTCATAAAACCCATGGCTACAGCTGATCCCCAGTTACTCTGTTTCTTTTAGTACATTTGTCTTGGAGAGTGTTCCACATCTTTACAAAGGGGTGTGCAAAAGCAGAATGTTTGACTTGCAGCAGGCTGAGGCCTGATGCTCTTGTCTGCAGCTATCAGCCAGCAGCAGTCAAACAGTCAATTATACAATTGCTGACAGTGTGTTTGATGATTTCCCATTTCTCTTCATCTCCAAAATCTATCCTCAGAAAACAGACAGCTCTGAAGGTTCAGCATTCCCTCTCATTCCTTTGGAGGAAGTGGGAGTCATGCCACTGATTTCAGTGAGAACAGAGACGAATCCAAAGGCAGAGCTGGATGAGCCCAAACTCCCACATTTCTGTGGACTTTAATTTCTAGCTGTTCTCTCATCATTATTATCCCCCTTCTCCACCCTCACTCTCCATCATTATTCCTACTAGAGACATGGTAGCTGAGGTTTTGCCAAAAGGACCTAATAATAGTGGGGCTGGTTTCATTGTGTTTTTGAACAAGAGACTATTTTTTTTTTTAGGGAAAATGTCCAGCTAGTGGCTGTTTCTCTGAAGCTGATACTTCTCTAATATGCTTCTATTAAAAAAAAGGTTGGACATGGAAAATTTATATTTGAACAGCATCAGGAAAGGACAATCCAGGTCTGAACTCAGTCGCTAGACGCATCTCAGCATACTCATGACATGAGAAAATAACTCCAGGGTGCACAGGGCACCTAAAATAGTACTTGGCAAATGGTGGTCTGGCAACTCTGGGAAGATCATTTTAGTATAAAGTCACAATATGTTTCTGTGCCTACATTTGTTGAACTTACTTGTCTTAGGACTATCACCATCACATTTACTGAAGAAAACTTGAAGACCAAAAGTCCCACTTGATAATCCACGGCACTCATATGAGGGAGCAGCTGTACTGTCACTAAATGATATCTCCCCTTGCCTTCCCATTGCTTTCACTGCATTATATAACATCCTATTTAAGAACATCACACTGTGCACCAATTAGACTGAAGCAAAAGAAGATGGCATTGAAATCAAGTTGGCAGAAAATTTAATTTTTCAACTTTCCTTGGAGTCCAAAATAAATGAGTAGTATGATGGACATGGAAGGATAAAAGGGAGATGAGAAGAATGTATTGGTAGCATTCTTTGATCCACTTTTGAAAAGATAGCTTTGCCACATGTCTACTGTAGGGAGAGAGATAAAGGACATTCTCATAAATAAAGTGCTGGAGGCTATTCCATTGTCCTCCTACACAGTACACCTGCTTTTCATCACATATCCCATCAGAAAGTTCTCATTGCTTTGACTGCTTTGCATTTCCATATGTCTTCAGAATACTTTTCTACTACTTAAAAAACAAACAACAGCCATAACAAAGCCATCAAGAGGTTTGCTATTTGCCATGCTATATACCTAACATACACACAAAAAGGCTCAGACCCTTTCTCCTCCCTGTAAATCACAGCAGATTAGTTGAGTTTGCCTCTATATCTGCAAAAGGGCATTTCCGGGATGAAAATTCACATGTCAGGGAGAATTCAGCACTGTATTAGAAAATGAGACATCTGTTATGGTAGGCTCTGGCAAGGAGTGATGTTCTCTAATTGAAATGCCCAACCTCTAGTGGGTATCTATTCAATAAACCTCCTCATTGTTGGTGAAATTGTTACAGATGCTTCTGAGCTAGAGAAGCCAGCAACAAGCCTTGCTTCTCTGCACAGAAAAAAAATCTGGCCCTCATAAGTATAAGTTCATAGGATGAGGACAATGAGACAGACAAGCAAAGACAACTGTATTTATTCAGGGAGAATGAATGAACCTCATTCCTCTCCTGAAAACTCTTTTCCTTTCCAAGGTGGATGTTGGCTGAGTGGTTAGATCAGAAGTGTGCTGTAGCATCTGGGTTGCAGTTATGCACAGCTACTTGAGATTTGTAATTGTGTCAGTGATTTGTTTTCCATCATCAAGACCACAATACCTTTTGGTTACAAATCTAATCCTCAGCAATGGTATTCTTTAGTGTCTTGAAATCTAAAATACACAGGTTTTCCTCTAAAACATTGGTCCACAACTTCTATGTTTACTATGTTATCAGTCAGAAAGTTTCATCTGATTCAGATAGCTGCATAACTAGTCTATTGTTGTCTTCAATGAAATACCTAAGCAAACTTGCATTTTTTTTTTCTTTTCTATATTATACTTTGTTGTTTCAAATTGTGTTATATGTCCTATTCTTTCTTTTACGGTAAATGCAGTGTCAAGACAAATAAAGTCTTATTTAAGAATGACCTGGAGTCATTAACTTTTCACGGAAAACTAAAATCAGAGAAATGTTGAATCTCTCATCCAGCAGCAAACACACACAAACTCTGGTACATCACAAGTGAAGCAAGCTGCATTGTACACAAAAGCAAAAAAAGGTAGGCAACATGGGAATGGCACAAAGAACTCGCTGTAGTAAGAGACAAAAACTACAAAACTGTTCTATGCACACAAAGATTTGCACTTTCACAATTCACAGGTGAAACAAAAAACATGTTGGGATGCACCAGTTCAGACATCTGATTTGTGAGCGCCGGGGGCTAATTCTGAAAGTAAGGTTGCAGACTGAGGATAAGAAAAGCACTTGCTTTTTGGCAGAGATCACGTAGCCACTTCCAATGGAATAGAATAAATGTTATCTGACATCAATAACTCAGTTGTGATCAAAACTCACCTGTGGAAGGAGGCAACAGCAGTGGAACAAGTTATTCTCCATATACACTTTAAAAAGGGAGATGAACAAAAAGGGGAAAGTCACTTTACATACAAATTCAGTTTTACCACTCTACTTAAAAAGACCAGCAGCAGAATTGGATCATACTTTGTCATCACTGACACTTCAAATATCCCTTTATTTCTTTGTAATCTTTCCCAATCATGTTTGCCTCACACAGGCAGACAAGAAGGGGAACTTGCTACAGCATTCTGAGTACTTAAAGACCTACTTCCCTTACAACTGAAGAACTGCTTTTTGAGTACAAGCTGAGATACAGATCTCAGATTAGAGAACCTATTTGTTACTCTGATATAAAACTTCTTTCTCAGTAGTTTCGTGCTCCTAATATCACCTTCTGTTCAGTTTAATGATCTTTTTATTCCCTCAGTTATTTTGTTTTACTACTTAATTTGCACTTAATCACATTATTTTATGATTAGCAATATTACTACAATAAGAATGCTTTGAGTTTCTATGGCTCTGTTAACTCTAGAACGTTTTCAAAAAAACCCCATGAACACTGTGTGACCCAGTTTTTGCTGATGAAGCTATTAAACCACAAATGGTAGAAAATAAAAGAAAAAGAAGAAAATTTGAGTTTCTTGGTATGAGCAGTGCAAATACTACAGGACTATTCCTACTTCAGTTACATTGTCTTGTCCTGCAGCATCTATGAATGCATTTAAGGGTAAGAGGTTCTGGCTTGCAATAGAAGAAAAAAAGCTCAGAAATACCTTTAACTGAAGTTGTTTCACATGGAACTTCACTAGCAGTTCACACTATTTTTTTAGATGTTAGATTTTAATAGTCAGATATGTCCTTCTGATTCAACTTAAGGGAAGATAACACGAGGTGACAGTAATGCTTCCAACATACTGCCTGCACAAAAGACCCTGTTAAGCAATTGCCCATCACTCAGGAAGCTGTGACAAGGTGAGTGCCTCTCCACAACCTTAAACAGCACCGAGTTTTAAGTCTGAAATTCCCTCTATTTTGCAAAATCTTTTTACAACCCATGTCAGAGATTTGAATTCAGGAAGAAAGAGAAGCAGCACATTACTTCATGTTATCAAGTACTTTAAAACAGTGTATTTTAGAGCATGAACAAGGACATTGAACTGAGGGGGCACAAAGAACTTTACTATTTCCAAACAAATTAGGCCTTAACTTTGTCATCTTTAAGTTCTTCGAACATCACCTTTTGAATTACAGTCAATATGAGACCACACTGGACATGCAGACTCTCAAAGCTGTCACATCCCATGATTTTCAGCCAGTAGTAAGAAGTGAAAGTTACTGATGCCTTCACAAATACAAAGAGCAAACTTCAGAATTCAGACCAACTATTTCTTGGCCTTTAGAAATTTTTCATTTAAGGATAGGCTTGGTCTTCTGCTTATTTTGCAGTTAGTGTCTTGGTTTTATCTGGCTACCATTAGGAAACAAGACAAAACTTTTTAACTTTGTGATATCCACAAAAGGCTGTAACTTGAGACATGAGACTACCTACTTCTGCCTCTATTCATCTTCAATGAAAATAAGCCCTGCAAGGAACATACAAATTGCTCCCATACAGCCTAGGCTTACAGGTTCTCCACCTCTTTGTGCTTGCTTTCTGTTGCAACCTAAACTCATCACAGCAAATCTCCTTGCGTGTTGGTCCCCACTCCACAGCTATGATTGTTAGTGTTTGACTGGTTGCTGTGCCTGGAAAGTAGGGTTGTCCCACCAGTTTCCCATTTTCAAGGCTTCTCAAGTTATCTACTAGACCTTTACTGGATTTGATTTCTAAGAAAACCAGGTTTTTAGCTAATATTCTATAAACATATTAATGCTTTTCTAGTGCTCCAATTTACCACCCTTAAATAACTTAATACAAATGTATAGCAAGGTACATAGTAATTAACATATAGCCATGCATAGGGGAGAGGAGTATGAACAGATGGTTAAATACAGAGATGTATTTGAAGATGAGAATTGTAGAATCTAGACAACATGAATATAAAATGTAAGCACAGGGATAATAGAAAAAAATACCAAGACCTACAGAGACATCTTTGTAAATGTCAGAGCAGAATTTGACCTTTTGGTATCTATCGTACATTCACCTATCTCTGTTTGGGTCTGGTATCTCCAATGTCATTTTGCATTGTCTTGCAAATCCTGTAGTGTCTGATCAGAAATGCTGTACAGGGAAGATCCAAGAAATAAGACAGACAACTTCAGCAACTATAGGGGCAAAAGTATCTTCTTAAAGTGTCAGAATCTAAAGTCCTTCTGCATCCAAAATTTTGTGTGAGCATTAGCCACAACTGCATTTCATGCTTGTAAACATGGGGCTCCACATTCTTTGGATTCAGGTGGAAGGAAGTACACTTACTCAACCACATCACCTGTAAACTTTCATTTTCTTAATCTGATTTCCTTGCCTGAACTGACATTTTTTGGGCAAAAATAGGTTGCTATAAGCCACTCACAAAAATGCCCCCTCCCCTCCCCTTTTTAAATGTAATTTTGTTGAACTAGCAGTACACTGATAGTGATCCTGGGGCAAACTTGGGCACCGAATTGGGCACTTGGCCTCTATTCTCTGCCACCCACTAAAACCACAACCTACAGAAACCAGTGAGGGTGTAGCATGAAAAGTGGTGCCTGATTAGCCTTGTAGCTTGGTCTTGGCTTGGAAGAGGATTTGGGAAGGAGATTAAAGGCAGAGAGAAGTTATTCTATTAACAAATATGGGACCCAGATGACCTGGATGTGACCTAATGTTCTTCTGACAGTACTGAAACACTGGTGTCACCAAAACCCAGCCAGGTTTTGCAGGATACTCTTGACAAAGCAGAAGCTATTCAAATAAGCACTCAGATGACACCATGTTCTCACCCAAAATTACCAAGTTTATTCCATCAAACAGAGGTATGGTACATATCCAAGGTATGCAGTTGGGACTATGTGACAATCACTACAAGAGCAGCACATATTACAGGGAGCTGAGGTTCTCTGCATAACACTAGAGCTGCAGCTCAGCTGTGTTTCTGGACTGAAAGGATTTAGTCATCTCATTTTTTGCTTTGGCACTAGGGTTTTATAGGGGCATAATGGATTGTGTAATAAAGCACTGACTGGTAGATGTTTCCTAAAGTAGATTTTTTAGAATTTTTAATAACTCACCCCCCATTTTTAATTAAGAGAAAAGGAGGATATGACCTTCTGACACTGATGACTAGAATAGCACACATGAGGACACTATTGATTACCCCATCTGCAAGCAGCTCCTAAATAAACAGAAGGCTAACATTTCCAGAGAAGCACAAACCCGTTTTTCTCAGAAGCATAAACACGCATTCTTTTTGTTTTCTGTTCAAAGGAGTGGAGAAAGGTACAAAGGAGACAGAAGTTGCAGGAGATATGATCAACTGAAGCTAATCTTGTCTCTGAAGAGCACTGATCAAGCAACTTGCTCAAAGTGCCCTGTTATTGATGCTGAAAGACAGACTGGTCATGGAAACCAACCATGTTCCACAGCAGTTCACCCAGCTGGGGCCTCTGAGCACACACCTTCCTGAAACCTCTGCAGAGGGCCAAGAGCACACTGAGGTTTTAACACTTATTCACAGCTTCTGTGAAATCAGGACCTTAAGGCACCTTAAGGCACCTAGTGGATCTTGTTTCCTGTCAGGCAAGGCATTTAGCTGGGTATTTCACTTGCTTTGGGGCTTGTTTGCTTTGTGGGATAAAGACAAAGTAGGTGTGCAATGCGTCTGTGAAATGTAAGACATGGGGCTGTCATATGAACCTGATCTAATGGCAGTTTCCCCAACTATTGACAAATGACAACTTGGTTTAGAACAAAAATCTTCCTCTACATACATTATTAATACCAATACACAATAATTTACTGATACATTATATGGAACAGGATACCTACTACAAGAAATACCCATTTGTGGTATTATTTTAGCAAATATTTCTTTCTGCAGATGCATGTTCATATCACAGTACAACTGGTAATTCATTCCAGTATAAGTATTTGAAGAAGATGTGGTTTTAGTTTGTGGTGTTTGGTTAGCTCTTCTGTTTCGTTTTGTTTTGGTTTTTTTGTTTGTTTTGTTGGGTTTTTTTTGTTTGTTTGTTTTTGTGTTGGTTTTTTTTCTTTAAATTTCCTTCCCTCCAAAAAAGATATTCTTCCTATAAAGTGTTTGTGGAAAGTGAAAGTGTCTTTTCTCTTTTCAAAAAAAAAAAAAAATAAAAAATCTATAATTCAGATTAATGTTTGCAATTTGAATTTTTCATTTAGCTAACAATGAAGAGATGTTAAGAAAAGTTACCAGTCATAAATTATAAATATTGAAAGCCCCAGTAACATTTTTGCTTCCTTTCACTTTAAAAAAATCACAGGATTTTAATTTTGAAAACAACCTTATAAGAAAACAAATGCAAAACTCCTATAAAATTCCAAAGACCAGCAGACACCAGAAATATGGAGGTAAAGAAGCACTGAACAGACAGCATCCTGTGGCTTGTTCAATCTGCCCAACATCTACAGCTCTTATTCCTTTCTGGTTTTGACTAACCTCTTCGCTAACTTTACTTTCTTTACTCAATTTTCCCTTTCTCTGCAGCCTGAATATATTTTACCTGCACATCCCCTTCCCAACAGATGTTTCCCACAGGCTGTGGCTCAAGAGCCACAGCTGGCTGGCAGTGTTACCCCCTTTCCCCTCAGGATCACAGTTATTGATTTATCTACTACTGAAAGACTGGGAAAAAAACCCCACTTTATTCAAACATTGAAAAAAAAACAGATCTGAATACCACACGTTCAGGAGTCTGGGGCCATCTGAGGAAAGAGTGGAGGGAGATGATCAAACATGTCAGCTAATTTTTTAGCAGTTGGTCACCTCCAGTTGCTTCTATCTTGCTATAAGAGAACCACATTTTGACCTATAACTTCTATTTCCTGCAACAATCTGTCTGCAGTCAAGAGATTACCTGACAGCAGGTACTCCTGGGATGCGCTGGTCAATACACACGTGGAAAGAGTGTTTTCTTTCTGAGCTATGGATAAATTCCTGCTGTCCACATCCACCTGTGTACCCTCTAACAACTGCTCTTTATTCAGAGCTCCTAGACCGGGATATTTGAGACCTCTATTTATGTCACACTGGCACCAATCCTCCACCCTCCAGAAAGACCTCACGTATGCTTGGCTTACATCACTTGAAGATAAGCAAAGAATTCTGGGAAAATAAAGTGCATTCAAATACATTTAGGTTATTTTCCTGCTTGTAAAAACAAGTGGGATGTGTTCAGTCTTCGAAATTAGTCACCTTTAGAGAAGAAATTTCTCCTCTCTCCAGACAGATGAAATGGTTCACTATTTGTTCACTCTGCATGCTCATACCAACATTTGGGTTAAAAACTACTAGTGGTCACCTATCTCTTGGTACAATTTTCATTAATTTATGGAAAACAAACTATATGTTGTGATAAAGAAAACCTAAAGTTACAAATATTGCAGGCCAGATCCTTCTCTGCTTGTACAATTACCTACTTCTAGGACCTTCTTGATAAGGGACCTTCTATGCTCCTGTGTGCCATCTTTCCATCACAGCTTTGCACAGACTTGTCTGAAAGACTATGGATATTTGATTCTATTTCTTTGTTAAGCAATTTCTGCTTGAAAAAAATTACCTATGTGAGCATCTCCTCTGTTCCTACGTGATTGGACCAATCTTTAGTTACCCATTTCCAGAATGTGAGGTTCTAATTTATGTCATTTGGGAGGATGCAAAGTGGTTTTATAGCAAGAGTTTTCTGAGGTTATAACTGGAAACACAGAAGTAATTTTAGGAATGTAAGCCTGTGCTCTAGACAAAATATGAATGGCTCAGACAAACAGATGTGGAGGAGGTGATCATTGCCCACATGCAAAGAACCTCTTACTCCTTAAAACTCAGTTAGTTTAGCCACTGTCACTCTCCTAGGCCACCCAACCCAGCACACATGGCTAGTCAATTTGCACCATTGTCACACACTTTGTTCTACACCAATTTTAGAGCTCCAGAGAGGAAGACAACACTCAAGCTCCTGCTCCTGCCACAGATTTCCTGCTGGTAATTTGTCAAATAAAATGAGCAAATTTTTGCTTCCTGCTATGCAGCCTGAGAACACTCTCCCTCTCCCAGACTCAGATACTCTGTCAGAGAGGGCATTTCAGAGTGTTTTGCACAGATCATCACACGCTTTCCTGACTGCCTCCAATTTCTCCCCTCTGTCCCTCCTTTCCCTGTGCTGCAAGCAGAGAAAAGCATCTGCCTCTGGGATAGCTCAGGACCCAACAGTAGGCCCATTCTTGTATTTCTGGCAAGGAAGGAGAGTTAGGTGCTTCAAAAACACATCATGCATGTGGGAGTGGGAAGGGGGAAGGGATGAAAGAAGCCAGCGATTTCTATCAGCATGTACCACTTGGGTGCCTGTCTCACACTAATTTCAAGATAAAATAATAAAAATTTACCACTAACACAATTTATTACCTATTTGCATTTCAGGATCTTAAAAATAGAGCAGACAAATCATAACACATGGTGTCCCTAGTGATTTCTATTCCCTAATTGCACAGATAACTTGCTTGATTAGTGCTATGTTTTGTACAACAGGACTAGCTGGAACACAGTAAGTCTATTTACTTCAGAAGTGCTCTGGATATGATTAGCAGGAGTGCATAAATGTACATTAGCGCATATTAATACAGCAACTAATCTAGACTGTGGACAGAAACAATACATATTCTATTTTTCTAGCCAGTATGTTTCTATTTGAAAATTCCTTCCACAATGAGTGCCTCTGAGGTACGTACTTTAATTTTCCTATTGCAATTTGTAATTACCTTAGATTGATATGTCTGTTTTGCTAAATAAATTGCTTTACTGGCAAAAATATGCCCTCTTTGTAAGCAGATTATATTTAGTGCCACACAGTACACTTAACTTCTTTCTTATTGGGAAAGGAGTATTTGAACTCCTTGCTGTGAGGAGTTTCTTATTTTGTTTTTAAATACATTAAGGGCATTTTCTGTCCAGAAACACAGTTACCCTGTAAATTATATGGATGGTTCTGACATCCATCTTCTAACTAAGGATATTTGCATTTTAGGGACTTGCACCAGGATCTCTGCAGCAGTGAGGAGTAGCTTTTGTACACAAACACTGGCACCACAAGAAAGACATGGTTTATATCTCTGTTGTTGAATGATACATTTGTTGCGACCTTTACCGTGACTTACATGTTAATTACTCACAATGACAAATATTTGGTATGTAATATAGAAAATATAATAAATAATATTTCCAATACAATGGCAAAGTCATTAAATACCAGAAAACAGAGAAGAAGTTCATCCCTTTTTGTCTATGGTGTCTTCAGGCCCCTGCACAGCACCACAGCTGAACTACAATCCAAAGGACACCCACCACCACTTTGCAGAAGAGGGACACCCCTCAGTGGGACAAGGAACACACTGCTAACGAATTCTTGTTCCTAAGCCACAAAGTGTGATCCTTTCAAGAGAGAGAACTAAACATCACCCCAGGACCTTATTTTCAGAATTTTCAGAGACAGGCTGATTAGAGTAGCATGTCTCACTTGACATTTGAAAAAGCATCATCCCCCTCAAGTCCTTGGAAGACATGCCCTCTTTCCCAAGGTTCTTTCACCACTATCCATTTTTGATATAAGAGTTAATGGTTGGTTTAAAGTTATTTTTTTTTCATGTAAGACTCTAAGTGTTTCTATGTTTTTTCTACTGCCCGGAAAGCTCTTGGCTATGCTATCATGACATTCAGTGATTGACAGTTAACACTGGGATCATCTCCCATAGAATTTTCTTTACAAAGATACAGGAGTTGAACAATCTTCTGTTCAAAAAGCAAAAGAGATTATTTAAAAAATGAAATATAAATACCAAGAAACTGACAAGATGTACTTAGGAGTTGCTAACTGTACAAACTAGACAGGTGAGTTCTCACTTCCTTACCTCAGAAGGAAGGCACTTACCTTCCATACACTTAACATCAGAGAAACTCAGAATATTCTGAGTTGGAAGTGACCAACAAGGATCATCAGAGCCCAACTCCTGGCCCTGCACAGGACACCCCAAGAATCACACCATGTGCCTGAGAGTGTTGCCCAAACACTTCTTGAACTCTGGCAGGCTTGGTGCTGTGACCACTTCCTGGGGAGCCTGTTCCAGTGCTCAGCTACCCTCCGGGTGGGGAATACCCTAATATCCTAATACCCAGCCTAAATTTCCAGTGGTATAAATTCAGACCATTCTGGTCCTGTCACTGGTCACAACAGAGAAGGGATCAGTGCCTGCTCCTGTGCTTTCCCTCATGAGGAAGTTGTAGCCTACAATGAGGTCTCCTCTCAGTTGTAGCAAGAACACATTTAGCAGAACCACTTGCATTTCCTTCTGGTTTGGCTTCAGTGAGACACATTGTACTGAAAATTTAGATACATTCTGCTTGTCTCTTGCTAGTCAACTTTCACTGCTGGCAGCCAAATGGATGATGCCCAAATTTCAGGAGATCTGGAGCATTGCAGATTCATGTTTTGCTGGGTATCTGACCATGTCAATCTGCAGCCTTGTCAACACCTAGATGAGTAATTTCATGAAGATAAATGCCAATACTAAATCACTAGAAGGATGACAAAGACTGCGCTTCACGTGTGTTGTGTATCACTGTGCCAAGGCAATACAAAGAAAGGATGGTCACGACAGCTGAAAGAGGACACTGCAGAATGGAATTGTCTTTAAGACAGTGCAGCTGGCCATACTGATGCTTTAGAATCTGTGACACGCTTCAGATGAGCCCACAGCTCACACAGAGCAAGCTGGAAAAAGAAATACTCTGCACTTTGTTTAACCGTAACCAGACAAAAGTGTCTCACCTTCTGCCTTTGGAAATGCGTAGTTAGATTAGAGACTATGAAATTGCATAGCTTTTCTGATGGGATGCTACTCTGCAGTATCTATCATTTAGTTTTCAATTTCTTTCCAAGAGTTATGGGTCAATGGCTAGAGTCAAATATAACCACTTCCTCATGCTTATGGTAATTACTAACTCCCACTTTATCACAGTGCCTTTTATCTGAAGTATCCCAAAGCATTTTACAAATTCAGCAACACATCAATGTTGGACATGATCCAAAGCACATTAGGGTTAATGAAGTTAATATACAATGTATTATATGCGTGTAAACATTGCATAAATTGCTTGCAATAGCATAATTACAGTTGAGGGCATCCAAACAGCCTTAACTCTGCCCTACAGTGATGGAAACAATAAAAAAGAACAATTGGATGAGTCTTCCAAAAACAAGCTGCATTTTTTGCAGCTAATTCAAATTAAGACAATATTGAAATAGTTAAATCATAATTAATGTGTACTATTGGCAAAGGACCGGGTTTAGGTTGTGTGTGCCTTAGCAGAACATTCCCATTCTTGAGACTTTTACAGTTTCATTATCAGTCTGAATTTCCCAAGTGGAATGCAATTTATCTGATAAACTTTGAAAGAAATTATTAGGACAGAAGAGATGACAAACACTAGTTCAATTTTAACACTGTATTTATCTAACTAGTGATCAAAACGAGCCTAGACACATCACCACACCATCTTGACACTTTCCAGAACGCTTAAAATCTCATACTGCCCCAGGAAGCCTTTAAATTGGAGATGTACTAGGAAAAATATCATCCTCTGCTTCACACCTTTTTAAGTATCATTTCTTAAGTATCCTTGAGTGCCTGTTTGAAATAAGACACAAGTTGGATGCACATTTCACACAACCTAGTGCAGCAACAGTGCATTGAATCACACATTTTAGAACAAAGACTTTGAGCTTTATACAAAGACTTTTAAAGTGTTCAAGCCAGCAAATCTATAGGCCCATTTCAGCCATCCTCTATGACTTCATATATCCTAACAAAGGCCCACACCGAAACACTAACATTAAAACACCTAATGTCTACTCTAGAGTGGGGCTGGTATTTTAAATGTGGACACCACTATTTTAAGGTTGCTATAAATAGCAATTGTAATTTGAGGCTTGAATAGCTTAAAGTCCATTGTTATAAACACTTATTTCCTATTTGGTATTTGGCTCCCTTTTTTTAGTGACATTGTTGGACTTTTACCTAGTAAATGACCTACCAAGTATTTTCCTGTGTGGACTTCTGGTTTTTTTCAGCATTAGAAGGAAGAGGAGATTGAGAAGAACCAAAGAAAGAGCTGAGAGATGAATGATGTTTAATAAACCAAAGCACTCCCTTAAGTCCGCTATGGGAGACAAAGGGACTGTTCTTTAGAACAGTGTGTTATGATCAGTGCAGGTATCATCCCCCACACTGAGTATCTGCTCCTAAAGTGCTTCCACTAGGACAACACAATTTCCATCTTTCTTCCCAGTAATTCAGTCAAAGAGTATGCCTCAATTCACATGGGAGGGATTACAGCAAAACTGCAGTGCTTGTGAGGTACGTTGGGTTGGCAGCCTCGGACGCCAACGCAGACGACTATTCAGCAGAGACTCTCAGAACAGGTATAAAACAATGCAAGCAGATGTCATTTCCTCTACCAGAAAGAGCTCAGCTCTGGAAAAGCTTTCCTTCTGCCTTGGATCAGGCTCCCCAGGGACAGCACAGCTTTTCTGCCAACTGAAGCGTAAACCGATGCTGTCTAACCCAGCGTGCTTTCTGTGATAACTAGACTTGGTGCATCTACTCACTGCACAGTGACAACTGTGTTCAGCAGTACCAACTTTCAGCTATTCTGATTTCTGTTCTGAAGATATAGAACATCATCTTGTTACAGAACAACATATTATAACATTTCATTTGTCTGAAAAACCTCACAGTTCTTCACTTTTGAATGGAAAATGTTTTCACAACAAAACCCCTTTCTGTGTCAAAGCAGAAATATTGTATGAAATCCTTCCTGTTCAGGTTTGCAATAGTATTGTGCATTGATCACATAACTATATGTTGTCCCATCACTTACTAACATTACAAAATAATAAGCTAGGCCAGCTGAATAAAGGCTATGAAAAACTCCCTTAACTTCAAACACTCGGATATTCATAAAAACTGTGTGAAGGTGAAAGGGATAGAAGAAGTCTTTTGACCAGGAAGACAGAGGAACTGGGACCCAGACAGGCTGTGCAGTCTCCACACTTGAAAGTTTTCAAGGTCTGACTGGTTAATGCCCTACAGCATTAATAACTCTGCAGCCTTGTCTCACATCTAACACTGCTTGGAGCAGAGGTCCCTTTGAACCTGAATTATCCCACGATCCTGTGGAAGCAATTGTCTGACAAACACAAGACAAAATAACTTCAAAGTCAGTATGGGATTACCAAAGTATTTGATAGCAAGTACATTTGAGTTGGAGAAAAATCTCCCTCTGCTCTTCAAGCACAGAAGGCCAATAAGGGCAACAACAAGTGAGCATTTTACCATGGTATAATCACAACCTAGATGTTCACAACATAATTAAAGATCTTTATAATGGACACATTAATGAACTACACAACAGCCTAAACAGTTGCTTTCTAAATTTAAAGACTTAGAATTGTACAGCTACTACTAGATACAGCCAACATCAACAAGCCAGACTTGAGTTACTTGAGTGCTGAAGGGATCAGGTTTGATGTAGTTCAACAACAAAGCATGTATAGCAAGAAACACTTGTGAAACTGCTGAGGGCACAAAGATTAGTATGGCAGTAAGATGAAAAAGTGAGTTGGCAAACTGGTGACTGTTCGGTGACCTGATAAACTGGCAACAATCCAAGAACTTGTGTTTAATACAGCCATATGGGAAAAAACCATATTAAATGGTTAACTATTAAATGAGTTAGAGAGTGTTTAAGGATCAGAGTTAAGTTGTACAAGAGGAGATCTTAGCTGACATGAAGTTAGCAGAGCTAATGTCCTCGAGTTGCACACTAAGGGAAATACATTTCTAAATATTGCATTCCACTTCAGGAACCCATAATTTAGGAATTTGGAAATAACAGTAAGTCATAAAAGTCAGTGGAAGAAAAAAAAAAAACAAACCACACAAAAAAAAACCAAACCACACAACAAAAAACCAAACCCCCCCCATACAGAGATATTTGAATTACATTGCCCAAGCTATTTAATTAATTCAATGTAAACTTTAGAGGTAACTTTTTAGGATTTTTATGTTTGCTGCTCACAAAAGCCACAAAAACAGAGCTCTCAAAGCACATCACAGAGTAAGATCTTCCAGTCATGTAGACAAAGGAAAAACAAGGGCCATCGACTGGCCTAACAGCATCTTTAATCCCTGGGAAACACATTACAACAAAAACATCCAAGTCCCTAGGACACTCCAGAACCAAACAAAAAACCACAACAGCCAGCTGGCTGTCATTTTATAGTGATGCTCAATTGAAAATAATTTTCTTAGAGGCAACTGGTGCAATTCTGACTGCAGATACCACAGGTGTGTGTGTTTAGAACTCACTACAGTTGTGTACCCACTAGAGCAGGAATCAGCAGCTCTTATATTTGATACATATATTACTAGTCTTCAACTGCTGGTTGAGCTCCACTTTACCTTCCTTTGTTTGTGATTGTAAACATCTAAAACATTTTGAAGCTATAACCTCATTTAACATTTCAACTCTTACTTCAGTGGGGCTGTGACATACAGCACATAGGATATAAGTGTTAAGGGCAAGCATTTAATTCCCTTTGCCAAAGGCAGAAAAATTTGGATTGCCTTGAATGCTTGGCATTGTGAGCATGCACAAATCTGAAAGAGCATAATTAAGATGAACGTTGGACTGCTAGGTCTTTTCTTAAATGGTGTTAGTCATGAAGGGGAAAAAAAGAACCTCTGAATAAAAAAGTGATTAGAAGCATTAAATCTGGTCATTTGGCTTAAATCCCATCCTGAGTCACAGTCTAGTAGGAAATACAGACACTTGATCTCTTTTCCCTCCTCTGCCCTTTCCTTTCCCAGTGAACTGAGTGTTATGACACCCTCTGTCACCCTTCCTGTTGCGCCAGCTTTCTGAAGACCTGCTTTTTTCTACTCTGATTGTCATTATTCACATTTTAGATCATCTTATCATACCTACCCAAAAAAATTCTATTTACCAAGGGCCAGGTCCTTTGTGTAAGGATTTTGAGCAGATGGCTTTACAGCCACCTTCTTGACTCCATTATAGCTTCACAAAGCTAAGGAACATGTTTCCACTTTTCAATTAATTAGAGCAACCAGGTGTAAAACAGTTCTAGGAAGTGACTGATATGCAGACTATTTGTTGGATTGTTTTGTTGTTTTAAAATGGAGCTGTTATTTGTCAATATACTCATTATAAACTTTCCAAAACAAACCCTCTCCTTTCTGTTAAAAGTAAAAAAAAATATTAGTAACACACAGTGTATGAGTTATGTATTAGGGAGAGTACTTAATACAACACAATTTTTCTTCCATTCTAGCCAAGATTACAGCTGAAGAGATCCATTCATCCATGGATTCACCTATTTAAGTTTTTCCAAAACCCCCAAGATCTCAGGACATTTTTAAACGTCCAGACTTCCCTTTTCAGTGGCACTGGAGAAAACAAAAAGCAAGCATAGGCCTAGCATCTTTTAGCATGAAAATCAAGCATCTTTACTAAATGGCTACTGGAAATCTCCACAGCACTTGAGGGGTGAGGGAAAGCAACATGACATTTTACTATTGCAGGACAGTGAGAGCACTTCCCTGCTAACAGCTGGGTCACAACAACCCTCGCACAAGGAACGGGGTGTCCTATACCATATAGTTCTGTCAACTTACAACATGACCCAAATAGGGGAACTCTGCAGGAAAAAGCCCATCCTAGCCACACCACCTGACAAGGAGTAGAATTTCACCCGTGCTGGGGACAGGTGGCACCAGTCCATCTTTGTGGGCAGTGCTGTGACCCGGCCTCGCCCGCCCTGCCGTGCCAGGGCAGGAAGATTCATCTTGTCATCTCCCAGTTATCACACAGGCTGAGCAGTTCAGCAGGTGTTTCTGCTCACATTAAAGGCTTGCAAATGGTGCTGCTAATTGAATTACAAATTAACTCATTACCTGATACAGTAAGTAATTTCTTTAAATTAAGTGGAGATTAATTAGAATAGCCGGGCAGAACAACTGAAGCAAAATGGTCCCACCCACCCCATCAACACCTAAACCTCTCAAATTATTTTAATCTGACAGAAATTGATTTGGGATTATCAAGTGTATCCATCAAACTAGCATCAAATGTTCTTCAAAACCTCAGCAATTCTCCTAATATTAAAACTTAGATAATTTTATATCTGTAACTCTTGAGAACATTCTCAAAAATACAAAGTTATTTCATTATTTTTCTTGAAAGAACAGATTCAATCATATTTAAGTGTTTATGAAGGGCATACTTGTTTGTTGTTTTAGCAGATTAAAAATCCCAATAGAAAACAGCCCTATTATCCTTTGAAATTTTATTACTTATGAAATTGTTATTAGTATCAGTGTTATTCCCTGATAGCTAATAATTACACTGAGCTTTCCTCAGGTTTCACAAATATATTTACAGTAACCAGTGACACTGCAGCTTTCAAGGTTATCCTTCATAGCACAACACTGTGTCTATCTGTAGAACAGAATATGGCAATACAAGTGCTAAAAAAAAACCCCAAATCCAAATTTTTTTGGAAAGGAACATTCAAAGACAGCAATTTTTATAATCTGTTCCTAAAGGAGGAGAAAATGGTCAAGCATTATAAATCATTATTAGTAACTGTACCATTAAGGACAAAGCCAATTTAGAAATAATCCATCAACTGATCAAGAATTTTCTTCCTCCTCCCATATGTATAAGCAGTGCCACATGAAATCACCCAAAGCCTTACAAATAGCATTTTCACTGCTGAAAAATAATCCATTAAAGTCTTTTCATGTGAGTCACAATAAAGTACATCATGATAAACTACATTTTAATTGGAGACTATGAGAAGGAAATTAATTTCACCAACAACCTTCTGTGATAAGGAGACACATAGGTAATTTGATGCCAGCTTGGTCTTGTAACTCTAACTTCCCAAGGAAAACTCTGATGCAAAACACCATTATTTATAAGTCTAGAAAGGGACTAGGTATATTGGGCCTGAGAAGCATGTGATAAATACGTAAAATAGTAATTAGCTCCTCGAAGTACCCTCTCTCCAGCAATAAACAATATCTCAAAGTACTGGGAGGGGCAAGAGGGTTATAAAAGCCCACAGCCTTTTCCAGAAGGGCTCTATTTTCTGTACAGTGACTGATACACAGCTGGCAGAATTCATGATGGACACCATCAAATAATTATTGGGAAAATTCCATGCAGAGATGTCAGGGAGAGATATGTTTGTATGTGGATGTTGGAACTGAAAAGGTGACAGATCCAGATTTTGTCTCCAAAGCAGATTATGACAGAAGAAAAAGTAGTGAAAAAAAATTTCTAAGAAAGAGAAGGAATACAGGTCAAATTCTTTAGGGGAACTCCCCCTTCAACCCCCCCACTAAACAACCTTTGAAGAAATATTAGGAGACCTTGCCTAGAAATGAGACAAAGAGGTCAGATAGACCTGTGGTACTGTCAGAAGTACCAAACACAGAAATAAAAAATGCCACCAAAAAAACCCCCAACCACAAACCCCAATGTTCTAGAAGGAGGCAGGTTGTCACTGACACTGTCATTGTCAGCAAGCCTCACCAATGTAGCTTAACTCTGCTGGGCGAAGGAAGGAGGCTTTACACAGGATCATTGGTTTGGTTTAGTAGTGATCAGCATCATAGTTGTACTGAACTAGAAGGTTCAGCCTCTGAAGCTCAGGTTCACAACAGACATGAAGTTCTAGGCATTGTGACCCCTGCAAGGACTTTTGCACACACTCCTGTTACAAACCCAGAACTGCCCACGGGAAGCACTGGGCACCCAAAGGGTCTATATTTTAGGAAACTACAGGGAAAGGAAGGCAGGTTAGGATTTTGATATACCCTGGTGTCTTGTGCCAGGTTATGAAATAGCTTTAATTCAAAAGACATACCCAGAAGCTGAAAAACATTTAAATCACATCTAAGATTAAACAATCCTCACAGAAGAGTAAGTTTGAGTGAAGAGCTGTGGCGATAAATGATGAACACCTTGTTTACTTCTGTTTTCTGTTAATGCAAATTAAAATGGTGTGAAAACCTGACAACTGCCACATCAACGGGGACACGGTCACTTCTTGGCAAGTCCTCTATGGCCTCCTTATCATTATGGTACTGGAAACATTTAAGGAAGGCATTTGCAGACAAACCTGCTTGTTCTCATCCCCATATCTAAAACGTACTTGTGTTACAGCGAGGAATGGTTGTAAGGATTAAGTAGATATTTCAGAGTAAAACAGCTGGAGTCCTCACTTCTGGAAAGGAATGAGCGAAGAAGGGGCTTAGAAGAGAGTTAAAAATGCTAACTGCAAGGCAATTAAAATTCTCTATAAAACTACCAGTGGTACCATATTAGAAAGCAGACCGTTTCCACAGCCACTAAAAGAGGTACCATAAATTAACCAAGTGACACACTAAAAAGCTTAAACTTAAAATCTTCTAATCCCTTTAGACTCAGACTCTAACAATTTTGCAACAGGAACTGCAGCTCCTTTTGACAGAAACAGTAAATCATCCCCTCAAGCAGCATATCTTACAGCAAATAGGTATGTAAGAAACTAAATCTGTCCCAGTCGGTTCAGAACAGTGTTTTAGAGCAGCTTATGATTATATTTTAGAAGAACTTTTTCCTCATTTAAAAATTCCATCAGTTTTAACGTTAAATCCAGAGATAAATTGGGCACTTATAGATATTAGAGGCTTTTTCAATAGATGTTCTAGACATTGTGCTACCTTTCATGTTATTTTAGAGGCTAGTTAAGCTCATTGTTTGAAGTCCAAATGCTTTTTGGAAATTGATGTCTAGGGCTAAACTTAAATCTTTAAACACTTTTCAAAAGCAAGATTCATTCAGAGAGCCAAACAGTCTTAGCAGTCAGCCTTTTCAACAGGGCCTATTTGTAAAGATGGATCTAAAATAGATTACTTTATCTGGTTGTACCATTGAAAGCCATTTTCAGAAAAAAAATTTCTAATACATCAGTCTGTTGTATTCACAGAAAGTAGCAGTTTCTAATTTGTCCTTCATACAGCTGCAAGTGCAGTGAAGGTCTTAAATTCTTTATCTTAGTGGGCTGAGAGGTAAAGAAGGGAAATGCAGATGTAAAATACTGAACTCATTTATGTGGACAGTAGATGAGGCAACAATGATACGTTTATTGATTTGCTGCTCTACTAATTAACATAGTGCTTTCAGTCTTAGAGTTTTCATCAAAAGATTGAGCTGTTTAAGACAGTGTCTGCAAAATCACTTCTCAGAAGTGCCACCTTAAACCAGAGGAAAAGCACTGTAATTTCTGGTTTTAATTGGTAATGGAAAGGTCAATTCTCTAAAGACTCCAATCCATATACTCTGACATGAAGGGCTGTGCACAGCAACGTAAGAAGCAAACCAAAATAACGTGTTGCATATTTGCTTCTAAGTAGCAAACACATTGGAAGAGGATATGGGCATGGAAAACAATCCCCATCATAAACATGGAGACATCAGACCTGTGTCCTTCTTCAGACATCTCCCTCCCCTCTTCTATGGTGCACCCTTGTGTGACTAACAAGTTAGAAAATAATTCCTTACAAAGTGTAAGAAAGGAAGTAAAAAATGTGGTCCTAGAAATTAAGAACACATTTCCATTAAATTCTACCATGCTTAAGGCAGTAGCTCATTTATTTTGTGGCTCACTCTTAGCAACAACAAACAACTGCAGCTCCAGCAGTAGGAATGCAAAGACAATGTTCTTCATGGTATTTTCATGTCTCCTGACATCAAGGAGGCTGTGTTTATTAATACTAGCTTTTTTTTTAATGACCTTGACACAAGCAGCATCTCAGAAGGCAGAATAGGAGTGACTAGGGTGAGCATGAGCCTGAAGTCCAGCTTGTTTTCTTAACTCCTGACTTTTCTCAGCAATTACTTAGAAAATTCTCTTCTATTCAGAATATCCGCACAGATTTCTGACCTTTGTTCCTTGCTATATGCAGATAATTAACCCACGAAAACAGTACTTTCACACCACAAAAGGAAGAAAACAAGACCACTGCCTGGGAATTAATCTACTCCCTGGACAGCAGAACACACAGTCTCAGTTAACAGCCACACAAAAGGCTGCTTCTGATCATACTGTCTCATTGCCAGTATTAAGTCATGATAGAGGTCTTGCCCTTACAAACACATCTACAGAAGCAGGGCTGAGGGCCCTAGAAAAACTTGGAGGATGAGGACAAAGGCAAAGAGTTTTCCTTCCCTGTGTTTCAAAATGTAAAGAGGCAACAAGGATAATAAATCCACTGGGCCCTGAGGAACCTGCTGTTGCCCATAAAGGGGTATGAAGCCCAAATACATACAGGGATTTCTAAATTTGACACCTGCTTAAAAGACATGTATCCCTGCTCTTAAACATACAGCCCTGACACCAGACCCTCAGCTCAGACAGCTGGATGAAGGAGTGGTCTCCATATGGAAAACTGTTTCTCTATTTTCTGTCTCTCCTTTTTTTTTTTTTTTTTTTAATTTCCCCAGCATTTCTGGCAACTGAGAGAGCTAGAGAAACAGGCCATACACAGATACTTTAATACTTCAGTGGATACCCACCTATTACTGCTGTTGGGATACAAAAGTGAGTAGCAAAACCATTCTCCCCAGGCTACACAACAGTTTATTTCATCAGATGCTACAGAAAATCATTAGGAGCCATGTGTTAAGGGACACATTTTAAATTCCAGGTAAGCATCTTCCACAGAAGTGTGAAACTGCTGTTCATACCCAATACAGTTCAAATGAACTATATAAGCTTTTTTTTCCTGATGCATTTTAATTATATTTTCCTTATATTAACAGCAAAATTAAAACCTTGCCTTATGTGCCAAGAAACTCATTTGTAATTAATTACTTGTCAGTGTTTTTATGCTGGTCTTTCTATTTACAATTTCACAGTTCAAAAGAAAAAAAAATGCAACCTCTTTAATTAAAAAAATATACAAAGCCTTTTCACTGAAAATAGTAATACATTGATGTTGTGACAAGAAGGACTATAAGGGTGTTTAATAAAGCTGAAAACTCAGGTAGGGTGAACATATGACAACATTATACAAAGAAAATGAGGCAAAAAGTATATGGGAGGAAAAAAAGCACAGGGTTGAAACAAAATAGTTGTGGCCACAGATTGGGACTCCACAGTAACCTCAATTACAGCGACCACGTAGGAACCTGTCATCAAAATGATCAGTACTTCTGTCTTCCATTTAAATGTAGTTACAATGTAATTAGAAAAAATCTTGCAAATTTTATCTTGGAAGAGTTCAAGGAATCCATTTGCCCCTCTCCTCCTGCTGCATTCAGCAGTATTTTCAAGGGAGTGAAGTGGGGAGTGAGATGCAACTACTTTTGTAACAATTAAAAAGATGGACAGTGACCGGTGGATTTCTTTTCTGCCCATTTTACTTTGCAGGTAGCAGATTTCAAAGTGGTACAAAAATCCTCCAGGCTCTTGAGCATTACAGAGTGTCATCCAGACTCTGAATACACTGGTTTAGAGAGACATGTCTGCTGGTGCAAGTGGCAGCTCTGGAGAGACATGATTGAAGGTGGCTGCAGAAGAACAGTGTTTCAGCGTTAGCTCAGAAACAGAAGCTTTACTTGGTCTACCAAAACTTTATTAAACATAAGTTTGAATTTGTACCCTGGGACAGACTTTGACCCATTTCCACTTTGGTTCAACATTAATCCGCAAAGTAGGTAACTGTGTCCCAAAGACCACCCATCAAAATCTTCATAGATGCTAGAAGACCAATTGTCCTCCAAGGAGCAAATCTTTCACAGGTGCCTCAGACTTGTTTGCCTCAATGGCATAAATCTCCCACTGGAGCCCACCAGGACTTTTTGGTAAGGTATTTCCTTTCCCTGCACCACTACAGGAACTTGGGTGTGCCTATTCACACAGTACTCATCAAATAGAAGCCATATACAGAACAACCCTGGCCTGTGAAGCAGCTCTGCAATTCCACAATGCAAAGAACTTTGTTTGGGAATCAGGGACCAACTCCATGCTACAGCCTCCTGAAAGCAGGCTCCTATAGAAGCTGCTAAGAAGACAACCAGCTCTCTCATTCAAAGGGGTTTATTTCCCTGTGTAGTAGCACAGTTGCTTTTCAGGAAACGGCTGTGTGAACTGTGTCAACTACTTGTTTGTCTGTCTAGCAGATGTGTTCCTCAAGTGTAAATGTATTTATGACCATGACAAAAAACAAAAATAGGTTCCCCCCTTCATAAGCCCTGTTAGTTTTACAGAGCCTACAAAACAACAGGCAAGGCAGATTTGAGTTCCCTCATATAGGAGGGACTGGTTGCTGAGCTGTATTTTGTCACACCTGCACAACCACAGTGAAGAGGCAGGTGTAAACAGAAGCTGTAATTTGTCCTGCTGTTGCTGATGCATGGGAAGGCACAAAACCCAGCTTGAGCCAGAGCCCCAGCTGAATGCACAAGGCTGCTAGGTAGAAAAACAAAAGCATCTTTTCACTACCAAACTACGTGTACTTGATCTGAAGATCACTAAGGCACAATAAATACAGAAACCCACAAAGAACATTTTTTACAGTCAATTTTCAGAGGAGAGCTGCAATTTCTATAATGAACATGCATTAAGCCCTCAATAAAAAAGTTAATTAAGAAAATGAGTTTGTTTTTTCTACTCAAAATAAGTATTGTGCTGTTGAAAAATACAGCAGGTACAGTAAGTATGGTTTGGCAGGAAAGGCTTGTTGCAGGGTTCTATTGGTATAGATAACAGAGCTCTGCTACAGTGCCACCTAAAACAAATTCAGATGCTTTATAGATGGAAATAAAATAAGAAAAAAAGCAAGCAACACATGAAACACCACAAGATCATAAAGAAGCAGAACGCAGATGTGCAGAAACTGCACAAAACCCACGGGAAAAAGAAAGGTCAAAGATTTGCTATTAAAATAGATAACTGAAGTCGATTTTTTCCTCCATCTCACACTGCAGCTAGTTTCAGTAGAAGCAGAGTATCACACAGTTTTTCCATCAGTACTTTGGGAAAAAAAAAAAAAAGTCTGTGAAGAACTGAAGGTTTCGTTTTTTGGTCACACAGATTGAGAGATTTTGAAACTACATTCAAACAATTCTGTTTCCAAATTTTCAGTTTAACTCATCCAAGAAAGAGCTAATGACAGTGCCCTGAAACAGGAGGCAGTAATTAAGGCTCTCAGAGAGGTGACTAAGAAAAATACTGAGGAAGGTTTAGAGAAAATCATACGTGTATGGTGTGACATAGACACAACCTATATGGAAGAAAAGCTACAGACTAAAGGAGTCTATTGGTCACAATGTAATAAGAGAAAGAATTCAAAAAAATATCTGCTTGTATCATTAAGCAAGGAGAAATACAGAGTAAACCTATAAAAATGAAAAAAACCCCCAAACCCTAAGCTTTACAGTGGCTTATAAAAGAGAAACTAAGTTTTGCCAAAGTAAACAGCAAAAAATAGTGGGGTACCACAAACTTGATACCTACAGAAGTATTAAGTTCATGTTCTAATGAGGAGACCTCAATATTTTCACTGTCAGCAGCCTACAGTCCTCAGTAACCCCAGCAGAGCATGAAAAAGAATTGTTCTGTGGGTATGCAGCTTGGGTTTTCCCATGACAATCCAAGATGAGGAAAGTGAGCCCCAGCTCATCACTGAGGCTTCTAGTCAGCAGGAGGAGCAGATAACTTCCTAGGGGCTGATTGAGAAACCCCTCACCCTCTGCAGTACAAGTAACAGGATTCTTGAAAATATGGTACCTTCAGTGGTTTTGCCAGTCTTTTTATCAACACCTCATTCCCAAGCTGACCATAAAATTGATCTGTAGCCTACTCAACAACTATAGCTTAAGTTTACCTCAGGTATGGCAATGGTGGGGTGGAGTGCAGGGCATAAGTCTGTTGGGAACAAAATACGGTTCCCAAAACTAAATTTGTTTTTTGGTCTTGTTTTTGGGTTTTTGTTTGTTTGTTTGTTTTTACTACAGACCACCAAAGGAAATAAGATTAGTCAACAGCCTGCGAACATCATAAACTAAGAGTATGGAAAGACATTTATTTTTCTAGCACAGAGAAAATGAGACATTCTCACCTGTAGCTCAAAGAATCCCATTGACAAACACACCCAAGACAGTCACCATACAAGAGACTGAACATCAACCTTATACCTGAGACCACAACACACACTATGCTCAGAAGACCATGTCAGAGAGGACCTTTAAGAGCAGACCTAAGCATACCCCTCTGACAGGGCTCAGAGTAATTCCTGCACCTTCAGAGCTCACTCTTTACACCAGAAGCGCCATCTTCTCCAAAAATCTATCATATAGACAGCACACAGACACCCACTTGTTCCTCTTCCCTTTGGCTAGTTGTGTAACACTCCAAACAAACAAGGGTGAGCAAGAGAAGAAGGACCCCAGCTAACTCCAGGAAGGGTCACACATGCTCCCTACTAAACTGGACATATCAGCGTAACTCATTTTAACCATATAATTCCAGAAAGCATAAGGTTTCTTACTGGTTTTCAGGTGGCAAAGAAGGAGCTCTCCTGCTTGCTCTTCTTCAATACCTTTTTTCTTTCACAGGCAAGAAACTAACCCTGCCTTCCACTCACTGAGAGCTGCCTGCAACTAGGGCCTGACTAGCCCACCTGAGGCTAATTTATAGTCTCAGCCATGGCACAAAGCCAACGAGGCAGGTGGAGGCTGTATGGATAACTCAACTCTAAAAGGGAACTTCACAAGCAAAACCTTGATTGCTCATTTCAGGGTGGAAGGGAGAAATATTCCCTCTTAATTTAGTGCTTTCTTTTCCTTCCCTTCCCCTTACTCTCATATCCCTTTCTTTAGGGTTCCCCCCTTTTAACTTTCTTTATCTCTCAATCTGCTTTTCTTTTAAATCAAGCATTAAGATGGCTTAAATTTCGTGAAAAGGAATAACCTTAAATGAAAACCTAAATGTGCAATTAAGACCTACGCAAAAAAATACATGGTTTGTTCAGATAAATTAAAATCTGTATCCGAGAACTGTTGGTATTTTACCAACTGCTTTTCACAAAAGATTCATTGAAATGAACACTTGCTTACGAGCTAAAAGGAGAATCTTCCCATTGGTGTGGTCCTGCATCATGAATCACGTCAGCTCCTGCTGCACCAGAGCAGTAGTCCAACCTGGCCCACCTCACTAGCCCTGCCCACTGACAGGCATTATGAGGTCGTTTGGGGAACAAGTCCAGGAACTAGCAGTTAAGAAATCACCTTTCCCTATTTAAAGGCTGCAATCCTTACCTGCTAGAAGAGCATGTTCCTTGGTGTTGGTTTCTCACAAAGGTACTTTAGGATGTTTGCGGCAGCCTTTGGATGTCAGGGCTTCTTTAGATGTGTGGTTTTTTGAGTTTCTATGTTACGTTAAGGTCCTAATGGAAATGTCCCTGCAAACATATTCCCTATGCAAATGTTCCCAGAAAGTCATAAGAAATGTAAATTTGAATAAAATAAATTATTGTGTTCTGATATTTCTTATTAATCTATTATTATAAAGCATGAAGTTGCTTTGTAAATGCAGGCTGTCTGACTCCTCTGCAGAGAGGCATTTGAAGCATCACTGAATTCTTCTTTTGAAAATTAAAGTAAATTAAACAAAAAACTTCAGCTGATTTCAAACAGGCACGTTCAGTCCACAGACAGGATGACATGAAGCCTTCCCACTAGAATCCTCCCCTCTTGCACATGCCTGATCTCAATGGTGGGTGTAACTAATTCCATGTCCTCTCAACAGATCTTCCCTCTCATTACCAAGTCTGTGATTATACTAGATGGTGTCTTGTCTAGTCTATTAAAATGCATATTACATGACAAAAAGACCTTCAGCATCCAGAACTGTCAGACCAGCACATTTCAGCTCCTGCTGATGCTGTTGGGAGTCTCTCACATGTAGGGAGCTGAATATCTGAGCAGGGATCTGTGGCGTAGATATTAGGACATTGTTGTCTTTAGTCACTGCTAGCACACAAGCAAATAGAGAAACATTTTTCTCCAGTCTGTTGTTTGGTATCCTGAAGACAAAGCATCTTTTTCCTCAAGATGTGCTTCACAAAGCATCTTTTTCCTCACCATGTGCTTCGCTGGAGAAAAAAAGTCGGGAATAATTAAAGAAGACACGCGCTGTCCAAACTTGTGACAGAAGCTGCTTTGATAAATAATTAATCTTAAAAATCTTGAGAGGTATGAATGAGATGGCAAACGAGGTGCTCCTCTTCAGCACACAGGCCTTCCTGGGTGACCTCCTCTGGCATAAGCAGCTCATATTATCTTGGAGGGGACACAAAGAGAAAACAGTTTTAAGAAATTTGTCAATGGAGCTGTCAAGTACAGGCGGGTGCTATAATCAGGTACTTGCATATTTCACAGAAGACACTACTGTGTAATTCATAAAATATCATATAGCTTCCCACAATGAATTCAGGGAAGACAAGGGAAAATATCAGACTCAACTCACCAACCATAACCAAAAAGCAATGTAACACATTAATGAGAGTTTGCAGAGTGTGTGTCCTTCATGCAGGATTGCAGTGACAAATATCCATGCAGTTACAAACTACATGACATTACACCATTTAGACCTCAGGGAGCATCCTGCCAATTTTCTGTCCATCACTTATTTTTAGATCTGGTGATGTAAACACTTTGAGTGCTCTTAGCAGAAGGTCACATCCAGTGAAGTTTTAGTAACAGACCATTTCCCATTTCTGGTTTTGAATTGTTTGATTGTTTGTTACACTTCTTTTCAGGGGACGTATCCATAAGAGCCAGAAGGGAGCTGAGTCTTCCATCAATACTATTCTTCAGCTTTCTCCAGTGTTTACTCTTATACACACCAACTGAAACATTTGCAGTAAAAATTTTGCTGTTTTTAACCTTACATCAATCTTCCTTGGCTCTCCTGACCCCTATTCTAGGGCTGTCTGTGACAAATGTGTAAAGAAATTCCTTCTCACAGTTAACAAGTAACAATGCATTTTCTTCATAATGGGAAAACATACAACAAACATTTTAACAGAACTAATCTTTATAAATCAGGGGTCTTAACTGAAGGGCAGTTCTGGATAAGAAGATACATATCAAATACGTGCATATAAAACACATATAAATTATATATACATACTTGGGCTAGATTAGCCTGTATGAAAATTCTTTATAAGAGAGGATTGAAAAGGTACATTTCTTTGCTGAGGGTACTTGAGCTCATCTCAGGTAAAAAAGCATTTCAAAGAGGTATTGTTATGTGACAGGAACTGTCACATTAATGTGAACAGGCACTGCATTAATGTGAAGTGAAAAGCACTCTGTGCTGAGGAGGGGCTTCCATATGGTTTGAATTTGTCAAATTCAAAGCAGCAGTAGGATGGTTCATCAGGAAAGGTGAGACAGATAAGCAGAAAGAGTACTTGAGTATGGCCCACAGCAAGTTACTCTTTGCTCATACTTTGAGATCCTGAAAAATAGTTTTCACAGGTTTGGGGTTTTTTTCCCCATTTTTATGTTATATGGGTCAATTACATTAAACTTTGGATATTTTCCCATCTACTTGCCAACCACCATTTACTTAACATAAGTATTGATTTTTTTTGTGTCTGTTAATAAGGGATCATCTGACAGACTCTTAAAATGTCTAGCTGACCCTGTCAAAGGAAAGCTCCAAGTGCATCCTGTTAGATTGCCATTACTTTACTGAGAAGGAAATATTTTCATACCTAATTTTACCTCCTTTCCACTTCTGACAGAAGAGAAGTCACAAGCTGAATCAGGCTTACCTGAATCCATCCTACAGAAGCAAGAGCAAGGGTGCCTAAGATTATTCATAACCAGATTTAATTAGGACCGATTTTGGATTAACAAATTGATCAAAAGAAGGGAGAAAAGAAAAAAGAACCCTACTCAGTTCTACACAGAAGATATTATGTACATGAGTATGTGTCAAAGTTAAATTCTGAAGGACTATTCTTGCCTTGGAAATAAGTGTTGCTTAATAAAACTTTAGAGTTTATTAAAAAAAAAATCTGTAAAGACACAGACATTTTCTTGTCTCATATTTATACTCTTCTGTTATTTAAGCTGAGAAAACAAGCATGATGTCTGTGCTGCAAAAGTATTTAATACTTTACACAATGCTAAGGAGGCACAAAGTTTTATAAGTTGTTTTGTAAAGGTCTCCAGCACAGCTTCTCTCATCTGCCTTCAGTAACATCCCATGAATCCTGTTTAAATGAGTGTTAGGGTTGGAAACTCCTAAGGTGCACCTGGACAGTAATGGCTCCTTTGGTGCTTGCAGCTTCTTTTGATTACATGTAAGGTGCCTTGTCCTTAAAAGTCTGAACACAACTGTGCATTTTGAGAGAAGGCCACAGTCCAGTTTCAATTTACTTTTATTTATTGGCTGACCTGGCCTATCAGTAAGGTTGCATTACCCAAAGATGAGAGCTTACTGTGCCCCCTGCCAGTAGATGATTACACACAGTTAGTGATCAAAGCTAATGTTAAGGAAAAGTTCAAGGCTATTAACAGAGAGGCCACAACTAAGGAGCCTTTTATTGAGCACCTTCTAATATTCTGAAGTTGTTTTGTTTTTTTTTTTTTTTTTTAATGAAATCAGCTAACAAAACTTATTAGGGCAACACAAAACTCTTACTGGGTGCCCTTTAAATCGTGTCATTTTGATGACACTTGTTTGGAGAAAAAAGAAGGCTAAAACTGGTTGCATAAAATAAAAGTAGATTTTTGTTTACAAGTAAATCCACAGAAGACTTGAAACAAAGAATTCAAGAAAAATTTTAAAGAATGGACTGTCACAGATACTCTTTCACAATATAACTTCTGCAATTTATGGTCTCCTAATACCATGTCGTATCTGTGATTCAAACAGGGAGAAATCTAATTTATGTGGACATCCACATCTAGAAATAACAATTTTGAAAATAAGCAGGAAATGTATTTTCTCAAAATAAATTAAATGAGAAAAGTCCACTTCTCTTATGACCATGATGAGACTGTTTTTCTGCAGTTTTATGTAGTTTTCGTGTTTAGTGAAAGAGGAGATTCTAAGTTAGAACACAATTATTTTACCAAGAAACATACCCTTCTGACCTTACAAGAATGTCCCATAAGCTTGAAGAGCTGAATGTGATGGATGTTATTGAGCAAATAATTGTTTCCTCCTGTCATATTATGTCTCCTATACAATGCAATGCAATTTATTTCACAATGCACTTTCACAGAAATACCTTACTATTTGCAGAAGTTAGGTAATACCAGAGTGTTCTATTGTGGAGTGCTTCAATGAGAGGGAAGTGGTGTAAATGCAGACAGATGAAAAACTGAGCTAAAAAAACTTTTTATGTTAGGACTGAAGGTACTGGTCTCAAGCTGGGAGTAGGCAATGAATAGAAACTCACAGCACAAGGAACTTAAACTTTCTTAATGCATCTTTAAAGTGGATGTGAGGCAGAGAAATGCAAAGCCTGGCAGGGTGAGGGGGAACTACTGTAAGCAGCAGAGAGGGGAGAGTGGAATCACAGAATCATTTAGGCTGGAAAAGACCTACAAGGTCCTTGAATCTAACCTGTGACTGATCACTGCCTTGTCAACTAGACCACAGCACCAAGTGCCACATCCAGTCACCTCACGGATGGTGACTCCACCACTTCCTTGGGCAGTCCATTGCAATGCTTGACAATCCTTTCCATGAAGAAATTCTTCCTGATGTCCAACCTGAACCTTCTCTGGTGCAGTTTAAGACTGTGTTCTCTTGTCCTGTCACCAGTTGCCTGGGAGAAGAGGCTGACTCCCACCTGGCAACAACCTCCTTTGAGGCAGTTGTAGAGAATTGTAAGGTCACCCCTGAGCCTCCTTTTCTCCAGGCTAAACACCCCCAGCTCCCTCAGCTGCTCCTCATAATACTTATTTTTAATATTCACTGAACCCATGGACACTGGGAGCACAGAAAGTTATGAAAATATTAATTCCACTATGCACCTGCAATGGTAATTGCAAAAGTGTGTCTGCTTCCCACACAAATTTGGTTTGGGACTCACAATGAATGTTTACGAGGGGGGGGAGTGTGTGGGGGGGTGGCTGTGAGTGTTCTTTTTTGTTTGTTTTGTTTGCTTGTTTAGTTTTTTTTCTGTTTTATTTTTTTTTTTCTCTTGAACTGAAACTAAAGGAAAATTTCCTGAAAAGATGAAGCTCTGACTTTTGTCCATCTCCAGAGGCAGTGTTAAGGCTCAAGAATCAATTGCAGGAACTAAGGCATGGAACAATGTATCAGCAACTCAGAGGAGCAGGATGTGTAGTTTTATGGCTGATTGTGAAGCAAGGGACACTCACTGATTCTCCAGAATTGTTCTGAAGACAAATGAACTGTAATAGCACATCACACCATGATTGCATGTTGATGCCATTTCCTGGAGTGATGTGATGACACTGTGGTAGGACCATTAACCCATCTGTCACTTTCTGCATTTGTCTCAATCAAACTGACAAGAGGATTGTGTAAATATGACTTTGGGCAACACAAACCCAGTGTTATGGACCTGACTTATAAAAAGGCAGTTGGTGTTGAAAGAAGAGGCTGACATGACATAGACATATGTTTAAAAGCAGGACTCTTGCTAGAGGACATTTAAATAAAAGATTTGTCGTTCCTCTCAAGAAATTTGAGATTATTGCTAAGGCACCCCAAAGATCGTTGTGTTTTTTTGACAATCAGCCTGCACATATCAAAGAGAACATCAGAATAAGCACCAGAAAAAGCAAATTTCTCTCTGAACAGAGACATCCACTTAATTGTAGGATCAACTGAAAATACCGCTGAAAGTTTTAGAAATATTGTTCAGGACTGATAGGAACAATGTTTTGATAATACTGTTTTCCATGTCTCAGTCAAAATTTCCATTTCCATTCACTGAAATTCTGGATTGAGGATTATAAGGCTTGGTTTGAACATGGTAGTACAGATCCAAACCAGCCTTCACTTTCATATTTATTTAAAAAAATAGAAGTATCATTTTATTTTTGTTGTCTCTTTTCTTTATGACATGATACATCTTTACCAATTAAATGAATCTCCAAAGATGCAACAAGTGCCATTGTAACATTATAGTCTTCATTTCTCAGCTAAATAAAGATATAAACATCCAATTCCTGTGTACAGAATACTCAGAAGAATGAAATAATAATTAACTATCTCTGCAAAATTCACTCCTCACCTTCACTTTTAGTCCTAATGCACTAAAGTACACAGGCAACAAAATTTTCTGCGTCTTTTTAACAGATTTTGGTCTGTTAAAGTGTCATTCATCTTACAGTGTAAAAAATGAATAAGTACAGAACAGCTTCTATAAGTGAAGGAAAAGAGAGAATATTTTCTGGAGCCCAGAAAAAATTTACAGAATACTTGCTGGGACACTGATATTTAGAACTAATATGTAGAAGTAGGTAATCATGAGAACTAGTATTTAAGAGGGCTGAAGACCAGTGACAGACTTAAGACAGAAAAACAATAAAAATCATATCACAATGTATTCAAAAGGCATTATTCTGCCTTCCAAATATTGTTTCATTGATAAAATGACTGAGTGTTAAATTCCAGAATATTTCAGGATAGAACAGATGAGAAACACATCAGTTTTTTAATAATTACTAGCTATAGACTAGAAATAGGAACTAAAAGTCACAGTGTCCACAATGATACTACCTTGGTGATTAATTTTTTCCCCACAGTCTCTCATGTCCCTCAGTGTCTGAAAGTTGCCTCCCTCTCTGGGAAAAAACCCAACGCTATCAATTTTTCTATTCCTCGCTATCCATCTTTTTATTCCAAACACCGAGTTTCTTTATTTGTTGATTTTGCTGTCAGAGTAGTATTTCAGCAGGATCAGTTCCATGACCCGGGTGACAACGAGCCCACCTCGAACACCGGTGAAAAAGTGAGCAGCAGCTCAACCCATCACTGACTCCACACTCTGCTCTGCCAGCCTATTTATTTCTAGATCCAGACAGCTGCATTGTCACGGCTGAAGGATCAGGACAAGAGGGGATCAAGCTACTGAAGTAGGAGCAAATGGAAGCACATGGGCAGAAGGAATCTCCAGCCAGCACTGACACCAAAAAATGTACCTCGATAGGGGCCTTTGGTGTTGCTTCTCCCATAAGTGCAATCAGAGCAGAAAGAACAAATTGAAGAGGTCTTGTGAAAGCTCGCCTGTTTTCCTACTGTATCAGTTGTCCAAAAAAAAGTTATCACCTCCCCCTAAAGCCTTGTCTAACAAATACTACGTTCCATTTGCCAAGTTTTCTTTTTTTTTGTCTTTTTTTTTTTTTTTTTTTTCTTTTAATGCCTCAATCATCCAGGGATAAAGGAATGGCAACTGCATTTGTTTTATTTCCCTAAGTGTAATCTCTCTACACAGCAGATGCGACAATTTACTGCCAAAGTAAGTTCATCACACAATTAGCGGTGTGAAAGGAAAGCCTATTGTGTACCATAATGGTTTTTCTCGCCATTAGCAGTTAATAATTACCGACACCAGCTTCAGGGCGGGCTGAGCCCCCCCTGCCCAGGCCCGGGCTCTGCATCCCCATCTCCCTGCGGCACCAACAGCGCTGTTCCGCAACCCCCGGGGAGAGGGGCAGAAGACACTTCCTGATGGGTCCTGATAAAGCCACTGCCTTATTTCTCCCAGACCCACGTAGCCCCAAGTGCTCAGGTGGCGAGCGCGGCTGCGTCTGGGTTGGCATCGGCCCCCTGAAGTCACTCGACACATCTGATGCAGGCAGATTACCTTCCCGCTGGTGGTATTTGGGGTGAGATGGTGCTTCATGGTTACAGTAATGACTTCCCTATAAACTTTTATCACATTTCATAAATATTACTGGCACAATACTAAGTTCAACATTTTATGTAAAACCCCATAAAGTAATAATGAAGATCATCAAAACTGGACCTTTAAAGTACACCACATATTTTCATGCAAATCACATTCTACTAACTGACCCTGCCTCGCTCTTTTGGTGCTATCAGCATTTCCTGTGACAGGTACACTGGGTCCCCAGTGGACACCTGTCTCTGCTACTATTGCTAACTTTTCTGCCTCTTTTTAAAAAAAATAATTTTATTTTGGGGTGTTTTTTTGTTTTTGCTTGTGGGGGTTTTCTTGTTCGTTTATTTGTTTTTTTTTAATGGGGTTGAGGGTGGTTTTTCACCTTTTCACTAGGAAACCACAGAGATTGTTGTTTTCTGGTAAAACTACAACAAAAAACTAAAAGAAGTGCAACAGAACTCCCAACAGAGTCAATACATCAGAAATTTATGAAGAGCCAACTAAGAGTGTAAAGTTAATGAGCATGTATCGGAGACTGTTAAACCACATGTACGTGCTTCTCATCTGGGAATAAGGCAACCTTCAAACTACATTAACCTAAGAGTACTTTACCCCAAACAAAGGCACACACACTGGAGTTTAAAGGCTTTTGTTTATGCCCAGTAACTTTACTTGAGCTGTTTGCATTCTGATCTGCTCTAGGCAAGTCCTCAAACTGCTGCTGCTCTACACCATCTTCCATGCAGAACAGCAGTTTTGCTTTTCCAGTCAGAGGGCCACAGTTATCCCTAAACCCTAATCATCATTTCACGCCACCTCTCCATCACTGCTTGCAATAGAGGATGGGGCAGTCCCGTTGGGGTGCCTGCCACAACCAAGTCCCTTTTCTGTATTCTGCCATGGAATGGACACTCCCTTTCTATTCACTGCAGTGAGAAATAAGAAACATGGTTCTGATATCTAATTCAGATGCATAAGGTGGGTGTACAAACAGCACATACTATCTTTTGGGACATGCTGGAGAACCAAAAGAAAAAGAAAGCAGTAATGAGATTATTCAGTGAGATGGGTTGAGTGCCTTGGTTGATGCTCCAGGATAATTGATAAGAATTCTACATTGCACAGAGTAATGAGTAATATTCAGGAATTCCTGACACAACAGGAAATTGTTTCTGTAAACGATAAGTAGTTTTTTTAATGCTTCAAAATACATGGGCAGTGTAACCCAGATGCTGGATATGAAGCCATCTGCATTCACAAGAAGAAGTTTGTCACAGCCATGTAACTGGCAAATCTCTGGGCAGCTTTTACTCCATCCACACCCAGATGCAACATTTCTTAGGCTAAGTTTGGCTATATCATGGTCATATATGAACTTCTTTGCTGTTTTTCCTGCTGCCTTCCCACATCACTTTGCTCCACTGGTGTCTCTGCTCCTTGCTGGACTCTCGGCTTACATTACTAAATGTCACCTTCCCTTGGAAGTGTGGTCCCAGAGCTCAATCCTGTCCCTCTTGACTTACCCCTTCCATGAACCAATACTCCTTCCAAGCACATCTGGCATGTTTATCTAGCCCTTATCCCTCCACCTGGACCCTACCAATACCATGGATTGCCTCACCAGCTGGGGAGAGGCAGTGCATAAGCACTGTGGTCCAAACCTGCACGTGCATTTAATGCACGCCCCAGGACTAAACCCTCTCTTCCAGCAAGCCTTCCCTTGGGGAACATTTTGTGGGCTGCAAAAGAGAGACTGCAGAGAAAGTTCATAGAATTGCTGCATTTGCTTTCATAAAATGGGATTGTGTGATTTCACAGGTGACTGATCATTTTTCTCTGATCAAGATAACTGTTGTGCTGAGTGGATGTGAGAAAAGAGTCTCAAATTCTGTCCACCTTTCTTCCAACTCCCAGTCTTCTAATGTATGCTCAGAAAGGGGATTGCAGCTAGTGAGAAGGGAAGAGTTAGTCTCCTCACTCTGTAGTGGTTCAGACCAAATGTGCTCTTTTGCCCCATATTGGTTTCCCTAAGGAGTTGCACCCACAAGATAGTTGTCTTCACCAGCTGTCTCTCTGGTCCCTGTGCTTTGCCTGCCAAGTTGGTAATACACCGTGTTCACAGAAAAGGCTGGAAGACATGGAGCAGGACTGAGAAATAACATTTTATCAAGAAGATTCATTCATTCTAGGCTATTTAAGATTTGAAATTGGCACCAGCTATTCCTCAAAAGATAGATTGCAGAGCTGCAGAAAACAGGGTGAAAAGAAATTTGAGAGGTCATCTAATCTACCCCATCTCAAAAGGGCCATCTGTGGCACATTTGTCTGACCTGTTCTCAAAAGCCTTCAAAGATGAAGTGCCTGTGATCGATCTCTCTGAGAGTTTTTGGAGTGACAATCCCCAGGGTGTGGAAACAGGCATCTCTAGCTCCTTCCTGGCAGCGCAGCTGGAGTGCACAGCTCCCATTCGTGTTTCCTCATGCTGCAAAGCACTGTCTGGTGGTACGGGAGAGCTGGCTGCTACATTTCTCAACATCAGGTTCAGACAGAAGTGTTACAGTGCAGAATCCCCCTTTAGAGCAAATCCTTTCACACACGGGCACTCAGAAGATTTTTTTTCTCGCTTCTGAGGGAGTCACTGCTGAGCTTGGACCATATTGCATCATGTGGGAGGATTTCGCCCCGTTCTAAGCTGCCTCATAATTTCCATGTCAATTTTCAATACATCAAATTAGGGATTTCTAGCACAGCTCGATGAAAGAAAAAGCACTAATTTGTACTTTTCAGAACAAGGAGTTACTGGCCGAGACTTATGCATTAAGTATCATCTTTTTAAAATTTTATTTCGTAGGTTCTCCCTCGCTCACACCAACCCACCAGTGGCTGAGCAAAGAACCCCCATACTTTTTCCAGTCTTTGCACATTGCCTTATTATCTGCACAATTCCTTTTGGGTATTTGAAAACAAGGCTGCAGCCACTTGCAGCTGATTTTTCCGTAGAAGCAAATTGCTGTTTTATGTTTTCACTCTTCTCTCTTTGCCGTGCATCAGCTGATGACTAGGCTGCTTTTGGCTAATCTAAGCACTAAACTTAATTGTCACTCAGAAGTACATCCTTCTGTAACGCTTCCGTCCCCTTCTGTCGTCCTGGGTTTCTCATCAAACTGAATTAGCTCATGCACGGTGATTTGTTTCCTTTTAAATGATGCTGATTAAAAAGAAATCACAGTCTGATAGCATGGCAGTCGGCAATGGCAAACAAAGAATAGCTGTGTTCCTCTCAACATGGACTTTAACTGAAATGAGGAACAGAAGCATTTTTCCCCTTCACTGCTCTCAGCTGGTTTTTTTTTTTTTTGGTTTTATATGTATATGTTCACTACCCTTCCTTCACAGCCACTCCACTTTTAAAGAAACAGAAGGAATCTCCTTGCAGACTCCCTACTATTAATTGTTTATAATGCACCTATCTAAAGGAAACACTTCCAGTGGTATCTCAGAAAACACTTCATATTACTTATAGCAGTAAGTGCTTTAGGAAGTTTGTACGAGCTGTTCCCTCATGGCTGAAATAAGCCTACTTCATACTTACCAGTACTGTACTGCCTTGGGACTTAGTGCAGTAGTCATACATTTTAAAGTTACATAAGATCAATTTTTTATGCCATTGAAGTGAATTGGCTTTGTACTTAAATTTATTTTCAGTTTTTTTTTTTTTAATTGTTAATCCAGAATGCTACTTAGCTTACATTTCTATTTGGAGGGTGAAGTATTAAAGAGTATTATAATACGGTACGCGAGAGCTACGTTAAAATTTCCATTCTGAGAAAACTAAATACACATAATTTATTGGTAATTACATAAAATGTTTCAGAATCAAGAGAGCCTGAGACAGGAGGAATTCTCCATCTCACGAGTTTTTATCTGTTGATGGAAAGAGAATTCATTCACGTAGAAATAATATCCATAAGTAAGGAATAGATATGTCTCAATCTCTTCTGAGTGTGAGCGTTGAATATCATATGCATTCAGTAATATTAAAAGAAGATGTGATGACTACATTATACATGAACCTGGTGTAGTTTGCTTCTTTTGACTTTGTCAGCTTACTTGTGCTTTTTCATTCCTTTTACAGCAGAGATCAGAGAGCAAAAGATTCCCCTGGCAGGGGAGCTAAATTGGATAATAATATATTAAGGGCAATAGGAAGGGGGAAGGGAAGAAGGAGGGTTCTTACCCAACAGCCTTCAAAAATCATTAGTGAAAAGTTAACATTGAAATAGCAGTGAGTTCACATTTCTGCAAATGACAGTTTGCTTTCCCAATTTTGTTTTTTTAGTGTTCCAATTGAGCAAACAACACAAGAAAATCTCTGGGGTCAATGAATCAATTTCCCTGCCAGGTCAGAATTATCCCCAAGAAAATATTTACTACTATCATATTCCATTACCTTAGACAGTCCCAAGAAATGTTTCACTTGAAATAGCAGAAATCTTATTCGACAAAGATGAAATGTAGATTTTGATATTTACGTGTCCCCAAGTTATTCTTTCCCCCCATCGGGGACAGGATGCTAGATACTTAAACTGCTACCAGTTCCTTTGCTTTTCAATTCAGGAGAGCATTCTCATTCAGTGCAGGCCTTAAGTAACTGTTTAAGTGCTTTCTTGAATTAGAACCAAAACTGTCACTATCTAGGTGTTATATATTCCGCTATTTTAAACTTTATCTTTTTTTTTCCCCTTCAATTCCTCCAGTTTAGGTTGGTTTGTTCTGGTTTATTTTTTTCTGTTGCTCATCTCTGAGACTTCTCATTTTTTTATTATCAGCATTCTGGGGAATGTGTTCCCAGAACCAAATGAATTGTGGTTACTACTCTCATATCCTCCCACTTTATTAAAAAAGTTCAAAATTCAATCAGATAGCTTTTTGCTTTTAGGCAAAAATCAGGCCAGCAAGAGAAACACCATGACTTTGAAACGTTGCTTATTGATACCTTTCATCCTTTGAAACTACAGAAATTAAATGAATGAGAATTTCTTTCTCTCCTTAGGGTTATGTCAAGATGTGGAGAGCTGAAGCAAGCACAACTTTTACAAGCCTTCTTGGTCATTTAGATTTCAGAAATTCTGACTTTCAGCATCCAGACAACTTTTCTGAAATGTGTTCCTTGGCAGGAACACCCAGCATTCAAAAGATATAGTTTACAAAGATAGAGTATTAGATTTTCAAAAGGAGGAAGTAACCAGCACACTTAACGCTTTGGAAAACCAGTCTTGAGCATCACAAATAACAGGCTGATGGTGCACTGTTCATTTTCAAACTGAACCAGGCTCCACATATGTCATTACCTGCTATGTTTTTCTGACTGCAGCATTAGAGAGAACAGTGTAATTATAGTGCATATGCATCTTCAATAACATGGATTACTCACCAGCCTCCAACACACAGCTTCTACAACAGTATATGGAAATCATTAAGGATTATATATAAAGATACTAATTACTAACAATGCCTGCTGAGGTCTTATGACAAAACCCCAGTCGCAATCACTCAGAAACAAGGTTTTAGAAAAGGTTTCACCATCTCATTACATACAGGCTTCTGTTAGCAGAAGCTGAGTGTTACACAAAAGCATTAATCCTTGCTGAGAAAAGGAGATGAGGATTCTATGTTGACTTCCCAGCTGCTGCTCCCGGTGCTGAGCAGGTTTGCAGAAACAAACCCCGAAGTTATCTATTCAATAGCAAATCCATGTGAAATTAACACAGCACACAAAAACAACCCAAACTATCCCTTCAGAAATAATGCCTTCGCAATGAGAAGTGGACACTTCAAATCAATTTGATCTGCACAAATAAGTACCTTTTTAGACAGTAATAAGGTGTCTAGACTCTCATTTCAGCTGTGGAAGTTCTGCAGAACAGTGAGTCCATGCATCTGTAATGTACATGCAGGCTGCATTCAAAGTTTCACGGGGAGAAAGCAAATGACCAAACTGTGCATTTTTCTTGTTTCAAACAAAGCCAAAGCATGCATGTGCTGTGCATTCCTGCACAGCAAGGGACAACTGGGTATCACACACGTGTTGAACTTTAACCATTATACATGGTGGTTTTAGGGAGGAACTCAACATTTTCAGCCCTGATTCTGGTTACCCGAAAAGTCAGGGGGAATTTCCTAATGGCTGTGGGGTTGGTACATGTCACCACAGCATGCACTTCCCGTGCCATTGGTGTCATGGCTGGGACCTGGGGATGATTATGGGTGGCCAAGCAGGCTGGGTTCTTGTGGTATGAAGGGCACAGTCTGAGCCTCCACCGTACCCGTGGCTCCGGGGGCTTCAGACACTGCTGAGGGGCTGCAGCTCTCGCCAGAGGAACAGAGCAGGATCAGCAGCCTGCAGGCAGCTGCAGCCACAGCCACAGGTGGGAAACGCCACACCAGGCCCCTCTTCTCTCTGTTGGTTGTGGGTGTGGAGCCCCAGTGGGGGGTTCCAGATGATATATTTCAGAATTCCAGCTTTATTAGCAGGCTGTTATTTTCTGGGGAAACTGCGTCTGGTGATACTGCAACAAGACAGCTCAGAACCACCAAAAGAGACAAGGTATTACTCATAGCAATGTTAAAAGGATCAGGAGCACAGATGGTGGTCTCTTCTATCCTTCCAGTCAAGCCAAGTGGCACAGTAGGTTCTCCAGAGGAAAGGGATGCCATCCAGAGATGGATCGTACTTGAGGAGAGGGACTGTGCAAACCTCCTAAACTTTAGCAAGGCCAAGTGCAAGGTCCTGCATCTAGATCCTGCTCTGGGAGAAATCCCCAACATCAGTACAGACCAGGGGAAGAAGGAATTGAGAACTTGGGTTTAAATCTTAAAATAAATGTGATAAGATCTTCTTTTAGAAGTGACTGCCCAATAAATTGCTTACAAGTAATGGGAGAAAAAAAGTAACATGAAAGATTTGCTATGTCTAAGTAAAGACAGTGGCTCAGAGTAGGATTCACTCATAATGAGTAAGAATCATAAGATTTTCAGTGTTTCTGACTGGAAGCTTTGTTAAAACAGTAGTACACAATTCCTAATTGCAATGATTATACAAAATAGTATAATAAATCCTATTAGACAAAAAAGTCAGAGTGTTCTCTTTTTGAAATCCAATTTAGTCTAGTGAATGAGAAAAGTGATCTTTTGTCTTTTACAACTTGGGGAAAATAAACTGGATTTTAATTAGGAAAGAAGTATGACAAAATTAAATCTAAAGGAAGAACAAAGCCTTAACAAAACTAGCTGAAGAGTATTCTTTAAAAAAAAAGGCATTTCCACTTTTTTTTTTTAATTGTAGATTGAATTAAGGAGCCCATAGTTATTATATAAGGAAGATAATTACAGAAAAATGTTCAGCTGGAGAAGAGCTTTAGGAGACAACTGGAATATATTCTTTGAGTTTTGCTTTATTCCATGGAATGCTTCAACAGTTGCCTCTGTGTGGGCACAGGAATGGTCCATGCTTCAGCTGTGGCCTGGGCAGCTGATGCCAGATGCCTCCTGTATTGTCTCTGCCATTGCTCACAGTGCTCAGCCTCCTTCCTCTGTCCCCTGTCCCTGTCCTCATGTACCTGCATTTGGGGACACGAGATAAATCTGGCTGGAAGAAGTGGGTGTGTGCTTTCCACAGGAGACATGACAAGTGGTGTGGAGTGGCACGGGAGAAAGTTCAACAGGCCAGAACAGAGCTAGACACGGTGTGACATTCTGGCAAACAGCTTCACCAAGAAAAGATCTGGGGAAGGAAAGCCACTCTGCGTGGTCACAGTACCTGGTGAGCAGTGTGGGCTGGTCAGGAGGGTGGCAGCCAGGCAGGGATGCTCGTTAGTGCACACACATATGCAGACCTGCAAAGCACAAACTTGTGTAGAGCCAATCACAGCCTTGTCCCCACCTTGTCTGCTGACACCAGTGCCTTGATCTGCCCAGAACAGGACGTGGAAGGGTTGGAGCCTTGCCTATAACTCTTCCTCTGCCTTTGCAGAGGAGTGGGGTGAGGGGAGATGGAAAAAGAGACAAAAAAAAAAAGAAAGGAGAAAGCAACAAAGGAGAAAAGCCCATGGAACAGAAACACTTCTGGCTAGAAAGAAGCCTCCTTGCTGATATGCAAATCACAGAAGAAAGACCTGGGTTGGAAGGGACCTTCAACATTATCTAGTTCCAATCTCCAATTACTCTTCTTCTGTGTCACCTATTCCCTTACCAAAATTGTGAACAGCAAGTATTCTCCAGCTGGCTGTCAGATACCTCCTCTTTCTCAGTTTGGATACTTTCATTAGCCAAAAAAGCAGGTTCTCTATTGTCTTAATTCACAAATGTTTTAACAAGCCAGGCATAAAGAGAAAAGGAAGGGCAGGAAGGACATAATCTTGGGCTTACCAGGCTGAGGGTGTGCAGTCCACTCGCTCATCCTTCCGTAGTTTTAAGCTCCTCTCTATCTGATAAACTTTTGTTTGTAGAAGAGATAAAGAAAATCAGAGAAATAAATCTCTGAAAAGAAGTTGAGCGCACTGTCTTCAGCAGGCACCAACTTGTAGCCTAAATATTTGCCTCAATATCTTATGCAGATTTAGCAAGCCAGGGGACCAGCTCCTGTTTTATTAAACAGTGTGTCCTTCCCTTTCTCACAATATTCTCTCCAGACTGTATTGATTCAGACAACACAATTAGTGCTGACTCAGATTAAATACAGTCTCAAAAAGCACTTATGTATTTTGTCTCATGACACAAAGGCAAACTGAAAACCCTCATGATTTGTGCTGTAGCAATGTAAAAATAGAAGAAAAATTTCTGCAAACATTTATAGTTCTACATGAGTAAAATACAAACCTGAAGTAAAGCCCTTATTCATTTGGGAATCTAATAGTGTCTAGAGTAATTTTCAGAAATATAGAAATGACTGATTTATATTGTTTCAAAGGAGGGTCCTTGGACCAAGGACCATTTATCCTTAAGGATTCAGAACTGCTGAGTCAGACAATCAACTCAAAGCAGAACTCACATTTAAACTGTGTGCCCAGCAGTTAAAATGTGGAATTACATTTTCTTACATGTTTTAATTTCTTAGGAATAAACAACCCCACAAAAAACCATCACAATAACGAAAAAACCCGAAACCCAGCGACAAAAAAAACCCCCACACCACAAAACCCCAGAACTAGAAGCCTTGTGACCTGCTTGCATGGATGGAAGCTCCCCACCTATGGATTTGCTGACTTTTATATCTTACCATGAACACCTATTGACAAGTAATAGGCCTTTTTGTGAGGGCTCGGTCCTGTTACCTGATTTTCTATTGCCATACTGACAGGACTGTGTTTGCCCTTTAGCTCTGTTCTTGCTAAAAGAGGCGTAGAGGCCTCATGAGAACAGGGCTCCCCTGAAAGCAGCAGTCACTGTCGGTTGTAGAGTTCTTGCACGGATGATTTTTGTCATTGAACACAAGCACTGGCCAAAAAAAAGCCCCCACAAAAAAGAAGACTAGCCACAAAAATGACACCTTCTAGTAGGAATGACATGTACTTAGCACAGCAGCCTGGCCTGCCAAGCCTCTGGTGCTAGGAGCTCAGCTAGCAGGTTTGCCTGCAGTACCAGCACGGGCATTTTTTCTGTAAGTATTTTACTGCTTTCCCAGCTGGAGTGTACAAACGATTTTCTGCTTTTCCTTCTCTCAGTTACAAGTCAGCCTGTTTAAATTTGTGCAATTCTGATTTTTTGTAGGTGGCTTGTCATCACACTGTCTTCAGAATACTTGGGAAACAGTAATGAAACACAACATTGTGCTAATTTGTGAAAATAAGCATTTTACTTAGAAGGGAATACATTTACACTGGTAGTGATGCAGGCAGACATTAGTTATTATCCTACCTACCAGCTCACCCAAACTGTGGTCTCATTGTGTTAAAAAAATTGGGAGATTCACAATCAAATTCATTAAAACAAAGATTTATTTTCATCTCCTCTGATGGGCCTTTCTCCATTTAACTTCTTCCAGCCATTCAGGAAAGAAGCACTAGTGAAACTTCACAGAGAGTTTATAAGTTATGGCTCAGGGACATCTGTGTGCTGTGCTGTGTTTGTCCAAAGAAACTTCTAGTTCTGCCAGAAACACTGAGCACTGCTGAGCCATCAAAGTCTGCCATTTCTGGTGTGCCACACCAATAGTGCTCTCCTTCCTTTAAAAAAGCTGCCCTTACTGTCCTCCAGCTGATAAATATAACTGGGATTGACATTAGCTTCTGCCTGGCCCATAATGAGATGCAAGCCTTTGCCACCCATGCCCTTGATGTCAAGAACAACTCATGCTCTAGCACCCCAATGCCACAGCCGATGCTGCGAAAGGGAGAATGTTTAAGCACTGTTCTTGCTTAATTACAGCTCACTTTTTAAAAAAAAAAAATTCACAGAGAAAGGATGGAAAAGCTGTAACAACTACCCAGACAGGGTAGCAGATGGGAAAGAACAGAGCCTCTACGAGGTCATGCAGAGCAGGTGGCTGCTTGTTTATAGACTCCTGTTTTCATGAGAAAATGTATTTTGCAGTGTGAATTATGGAATATCACCTATTTATTAAAGGAGGACTGGAACACCCCATCTCCTCTGGTAGGTTTTTTAGAGCAACCTGTGGTTGGGTTTTAGATAGGAAATGATTCTTTCAAGTCTCTGTATTCCTGTCCTAAAAGAAAGGCCTGTGACTCCCAAGACTGCAAGTCTACTGTATCTGGTACCATCACTGTGCTGCTGGCATTCTCCATGTCTCAAATCCACACACATCCGTTGCCAGAAGCCAAGCTATTATTACAAACAACAGGTTCACGTCCCTAAGCTAAAATCTTTTAATTGGACCTCAAAATTAATCAAGTATATAGACTAATTCCTTATTAGTGTTAAAATCAGTACAGCACTAATGAATTTAACAGAACAATCTGTACTGCCACTAAGTTTAAATTTTTATCATTTTGAGGCCAAAATGAACCAATATGTAGGTCTAGCTACCTCTTCCATAACACAGGAGATGAATTGCCCCCAGAAATCCTCCACCAGGGATGAAACCAGCAGAATTTGTTTCAGTGCAGCTTGAAAAATTACTTCATGAAAAATAAAGCATCCTGATAGTACTGACCAATCCGAATCCTGCTCAAATGCCAATTGTTTTCACGCAGACCAATTGTTGTTTTATGAAAGCCAGTACAGAACCTTGAAATATGGCAGAATTTGCTAATATAACAAGCATGCATGATGACCACAGGCAGAACACAGCTGCTGGATCACTGGATTTCTCTGACGCATAGTGATGCAACAATCAATAGGTTATTTTGCAATTTTACTAATGAAATATTTAATGCACAAGCAATACAGAAAAATTTTAAACTAGACAATAAACCAAGTTGCCAAAAGAGAAGAAAAACACCAGACATGTGCAACATAACTGTACACGTGCATTCTGCTGCTGTTCACAGAATGGAGTTTCACTACCTGAACACAGCAGTTCTCCCTCATCCTTCAATAATTTAGAGCTAAGAGCTTGCTTTCTCAAAATATTTATTATTCAAAAGCCTCCATAACCAAATACTGTTGAGAAAATTAAGACACTAAGGCTGCAAAACCAAAACCTAGTCCACTGAGGTCCAAGCTCTGTATACAAGCAGGAGGTTGCCTCATAGCCACTCTCAAAGAGAGGCTCCTTCACTTCTGTCAGCCCTTCTTTTCCTTCCCCCACACCCAAACTAGAATTTCCTACCCACAGGCATTTCAAAGCTTGCTTTGCCTCCTCATTCATATTATCTTGCTCCATGGTCTTTAAGATCCTCACTCATCTCTGACCCCCTTTAAGTATAAATCCTCCCAGCTAACATGAACCCCTAAAACTTCACTGAAAACAGAGAACCTTAATCAGATGAGGAACTCATGCTTTACATCTGCTTCTTCTGCTTTGTCCAATTGATTCATATTTTTTGAGTGGATGGATCCACCTTGTCTTCTCTCATTCTGTTTCTGAGGGAGCTTCCTGGCATTTCTGCTTCACTACTGGTTTTTCATCTACTTCAAAACCTCTTAAGTCTCTTCATTTTTTTTCAATCCTCTATTCTACTAATAACCTACCAAAAATATTCTGAATTGTGTAATAAATTTCTCTATTTTTTAAATTTCACTAAATTAACGTAATTTCATAAATACCTTGTAGGAATTATATGCATAAAAGTTACCTTTTAAACAAAATACACTAATGAAATATAGTCCTATATTGAATGTTTCCTTTAGTTCCAGAAGAGGTATTGGAGAAGAAAGGCCTTTTTCCATTCTTAATGTGGGAGGTAGAACTGAGAGAAAACGAGGACTTCACCAATCTGGAAGAAAAGCTTGTTTGCCATCCTGAATGAACACACATGCTACCAGCAGTTATTTTTGCCTATCCCACCACTTTAGGGCTAGGAGAAGCTAACAAAATCTACTCACAGTTTGGGGTTTGGGAGACAGTGGCTGCATGCTGTAACGTTTCAATACACTGCATCCTACATCACTGACCATGTAATACAAATCATATGATGTTCCGTGGCTCTGTCAGAGGTAGAACGCCAACCTCACAAACCAGCACGTTGCAGAACACTTTTACAACCAGGAGCAAATTTAATTGCATATGCTGGTGCATCCTGGGTGGGATGCTAATAGAGCATCCCCCCCCCCACACACGCACATGCACACAGTCAAGTCAGGAAGTGTGGAATTCACACACGGCTCAGTGTTACATCTGTACACACACCCAAAAAAACTCATGCTGGGTACTAGCTCTGAAATAACTTCTAGAAGTCGTTTCTGGAAAAGCTGTTGTGTCAGTAAATAGCATGAACTGGGTACTGTTATTACCTGCACCACAGGAAACGGTGTCTTTTTAAAGCTTGGAGCTTAAGCTGGCACAACTACTTCACGCAAAGATAATATTTTTAAAGATGGAAGTTGTTTACCTAAATGTTTCAAGGCACTGAGAGTTTTCTACTGTAATGAAGGGTCTTTGTATCAGGGGCTACACACTCACAACCAATAAAATAAGTTATTTCAGTACACTGTGCTCTTCAGCTGATGCCAAACCTTTGCAGACTGTGGGTTTAAAATTTGACCTACCAGGAAACTATCAGAGGTCAATATTTTTATTCACACAGCCCTAGTGACCAGTGGCTAGCACAGCAAGGCAAGTTAGGCAGGGATAAGGATAAAAAGTAGTTCTCTCTCTCTATCTGCCTGGAGGGAATGAAGGCACCTACTTTTGCAGCTCCAATGTTCAAATCCTTTTTGCTTTCATGTGGTTACTGTGAATGTTCTCTGGAGTATTAAATGAGAGGAAGGCATTATAGTTTTCAACTTTGATGCCCCATTAAGATGAATATGCACCTAATGAGCTGAGAAATTACCATTGCTGCTTTTTTTTGTACTGCTTTACAAGAGTAGCTAATCAGGACGGGGGCATGCTCTTTGTGTTCTTAACCCAACAGCAATGAAAGTTAGAAGATCACATTCAAGCATATGTTTAATGCAGCAACAATAAAGGCAATAATAACTCCTGCTATGAAAGGAGGACTAAAAGGGCATTTCTTCTTATTTATTTATTTATTTTAATTTTAAGAGCTACAGTAACTATCTCTGAACCATGCAGTTCAGACGTTGTTTGGCATAAAACTTAAGGGATATTTGGAAACCAACTGTGCCCATCAAAATTGTCAACATTTAAATGTCTTAAGACAAACAGCAACAAAAATAACCATCACCACTGAAAACACCGATTATTCAGGAGGGAAAAAAACCCGTAGTTTTAGGTTAATGGCAACATTTGAACTCTATCAAAGCCCCTTAATGCAGTGAGTTAATCCTGTTGAAATTTGAAATATGTCCTTGTTTCTCAGGTCAGGTTCCCCAAGCCATATCTAGTGATATAACATGAGAAGCTAAAGCCAATTATATTCCAGCATTACTGACTAATATTCCCTATCTGCCAACTGGAGTGTAGCAAGTCTTATTCATACTGTGATACGTGATCATGACTATGAATCTCCATTTTCCCCTAAGGGAAATCTTGTAGCAAACAGTTGACAGAGCAACAAACAATTTCAAGAGTAACAAAGTAAAAATCTAATAAATATGATGCAAATAAAGAACATGGGAATTTAGGCACTTTTTTTAATCCCTAAAACAAAATGCTAGTTTTCTTTCCTTTCAAAGATATCTCACTGGAAAGGTATTATTGAAGTAAGGAAGAGAGCACTACCACACTACCACACTGACACCTTGCCAGGGCTCATGTCCTGGAAGGTTTCAGTCCCCGTTTGTAGTTTATCGTGTTACTTTACTCAGGTGGTGAAACGTTTGTGGATCCAAGCCCAGTAACAGCTCTGATGTCCTCACACAGTTGCAAAGCAGCAGTTTGCAAGGTGTTGAGTAATTGTAGCTTCTCTGGGGGCAACAATAGGCCAGGAGCTCTCTGAACCAAACTTATGTGATTGTTACACTGTGTTCTTGTAAATGAAACCAGAAGGAAAAATGTACCCTCTGCTTCTGTAAGCATTTGTTTCCAGTGCTTACAAAAGGCAAGATGGCATTTATTTGTTTGGGGTTTTTTTCGTATGTTTTAGTCAAGACGATGTTGCTCTTCTTATGTACCACATTTAGCCTATGGCAGAGGTGACATAAGAAAAAGTTTCCTGCAATCTCCTTTTAAAAAAGTCATCAAAATCCCAGAAGATCTGGTAACCTTATAGGGAAAATAACAGTAGGGATGATTCATCCCTGGTTTTCTTTGATGTATTTTTCCTTTCTAAAAGAGGCACTCCAACATTTTGAAAGAGTATTTTCCCTTTGATAAAAGTATCACTGCAAAATGTGGTCCAGAAGATTAAGTTTTTAGGTAGTTCTAGGCCACTTCTTCCCTTACACTTATGCTAGCCCTGCAATTGTTATTTGAATTTTGGTCAGCCTCAGTAAGGCACAGGACTACTCTGCTGTGTACATAGACACAGCACATCCTCGAGGTTGCTTGGGGAGGGATTTTGAAGACTATTATTTTAACCCAGGTGTGGAATGATACAAGAGAAGACAGAAGCACTGCTCCTGCCAGTGACCAGCTGCTGATCTGCGCAGTCAGGTTGCCCAGGTTGGGGTCTGCTTGCAGCTTTGCTCTCTCTCAAGGTGCCCTGCAGCTGCCCACTGATGCCCATGGAAAGGAAAACCTTGGGAGAGCTGCAAATGGAGGCAGAGGCAGTTCCTCACCCACAAACGCAGCACCCTGAGCTCTCTTTTTACAGTGAAGAAGCAAAGCTCCTTCTGCTCCTTCTGGGTTCCTGAATTCCTCACCACACTGACTTCTGCTGCTACAGCAGCCATCAAAAGGAATCCTACGGGGGAATCTGAACAGAGGGAAGTATTTCCTGGAGAGAAAATGTCACACAGAAGAAAGGAGAGAGGAGGAAGCATCATCTTTAGGGTTGTATTTAAGCTGTGATTCCACTTCGAAGACGAGAGCTGGCAAAATCTCACTTCCACACAAGTCATTTGCATCCTCCGTGCACTCAGTCACGTCAACCGACTGCACAGGAAAAATTAAACATGATTACTGCTTAATTATCATGAGATCTCTGCAGCCAGAGATCAGCAGTAATCCCACCTGATGCATCAAAAATGCCAATTAAGGATTAAAGGGTCAGGGATGATTTTTAAGGGGAAAAAAATAATAATAATTAAAAAAAAGTGTTTTTCAGATAATAAAATTCCTATTCTTTTGCAGTTTTCTCACCTCTCTTCTTTTTCCCAATTAATGGTAAAGTAGAAAGGGGAGAAAGTGATAGAAAAGGAAAGAGAATCCAAAGTTCAAGATTCTTCAGTATGTATTTAAAAGCAGTACATTTCATGGGAAAAAAGGGAAATTTTCACAACAGTTCACCTTTCACCTAAGTTCACATTATTGTAATTATAACACTTCCATGAGCATAAATGTAAGTTCCAGCATGCATAGCTGCTGAGGAGCACACCACAGTCTTGGCTATAATCTGTTTCACAGAGATATTACTGTTTTGCTACAGGTGACATGAGAAAAAAGAGCACAACTATTTTACCTCAATTTGCTGGTCTACCATGGAGAAGAAGAATGGGTAAAGGGGCACTTCATTCAGAAAATGAGCAAAATACCTGTGAAAGTCACAAGATAAGTGGAGAAGCTTTAGAGCCTACATCAACCATTTCCAAACCCATTCTTCTAAGTAACTGTATGCTTTGCAAATTAGCTTAAGATTTATTAAAGTAATTCAAGAATGTGAAAGAAGAAACAACAGGCTTTGAGGAAAATTGAATTATTTTACATCGTCAGTATTATGAACTTAAAAAGTCTAGTTTGCTGCTAGGGATTTGAGAAAACCTGCTTTGTAGTAGTCAGCACGGGGAAATTCAGCGAACACAATTTAATCAACAAATCCACTGGAACACGATTATTTTACTATCCTGATACATACAACACGATGAGTCAGAAGGTATAATTTCCTTACACCGCTTTGTAACAGACATTAGATCAAAAATGCTGCCGCGTGCATCCGTGTTAATGCGCAACGATTCTGCTAAGTACCTTTGTGAGAGCAGCCTTCAGTGGCCATGAGCACTCTTCTCTCCCCAGTGGCTCGCTACAAATCATCTCCTGCCCCACAGCACAAGGTTAGAAGCTAAAAAAATGAATACACCAGTAATTTCTTTCCGACAGTGATTTGACACCCAGCTGATGGAAGGAGCTAAGCATGTAACCTCTACACCGTGACTTCTGCTAAAAGAGATTCTCTCAAAACACCCATGGGGTTATGGATTCCTGCTAATAGCAGCAATAGGATGGATGATAAAATTATGGCAGTGTAGAAACGTTCTCTCAATTAATTTCCCATCATGGTAAGGCCATTATCAGTGGATGTCATCTAGTGAAATGGAAGAGAAAAACACAAACCCAGAAGCCTTCAATACCTTTGAAAGTTTCACTCACTTAGCACATGATATAATTGCAGGGTAGGGCAGGCCAGCCTCTTGAAATAGTTTACCTTCAAGTAAGGCTGTAATGGTATTGATTTAAAGCTCTGACAGGCAGATTTGCTTAAAAAACATAAGCATAGATGAAATTAAAAAAGAAACAAGTACACAGCCCAGAAGGAAAGCAAGCAGAGATTCATCTCTCCCCCTCCAAAAATGGGTTGATTCAGGATTTCTAGATGTCAAACGAGCTTTTTTCTACCAGCTTTCAACACAAAGCTCATAGAATATTGTTTTATGGGTCTTTATATTATACCATGTTGTACAATGCATCTATTTCTCTAAAGAAGCTGCTTCTAACTGCAGGTCTTCTTAGCTGTTATCTGCAGCTTTTCTGGGGTAAGATGGAAAAGTTTAGAAAGAAATGGACAGGAAGTAACACCATGAAGCTCTACAGGAGGGCTCTCACATATACACACACACACATACATATTCGTATATATTGAGAGTATGCATGTACTTATTGAGAGTATGCATGTGTATTTAAATACATACAAATGCACAGCCATATATAGTAATTAACTACAATCTATTCTTGTTTTGGGCAAAATTAAGACTCTATCAGAGAAAAAACAGGCAGGTTTTGTTCTCTTTTCTTGTCGTCCCCTCCTTGCTTGCTACCTGGCAGTTTTTCACTCCCTTCCCAACACAGACACTACTGTGAACATGCAGGAAGCAGAGACCTTGGTAGTGCTGTGGGGAAAGCTGAGCCATGCATATAAGAAAAGATCACTGGTGTATGGAAGGTTCCTTCTGTGTGTCGATCTGGAGACATGATTTCTTCTACTATAATTAAGGTAAAAGACATATGATTAAGAATTAAAACTCAGCCTAAGAGAAAGTGTATGCCAGGAAGAAGTGAGCAGAAGAACATTTACAGTAAGAAAGGCAGCAAGAAAGCAATGAGCTGAAGCCAGCTGGAAGGGTTAGAGACTTTCTTTAACATAGTCAAAGAAAAATCTACATCCATAAAAGAGAAAGAGGGTAGAATCCTCTGGGCCGTATTTTTGTCTTTCCAGTTTGGAAAATGTACAGAATATATCAGGGAGACATTTGCATTTACAGTGCAATTGCAACAGTCTCCTGGATATGCACATGCAACTATTCATTGGTGCAAAGCATCCAAGGCAATTCTTACAATAAAGGTCAAAATTCCTTTTAGCTGTTAGAGAAGGTGGTGTGAGCCCTAACCTTCAGGGGAAAATTTGTAGGTCGGTGCACATGAAAATGTATTACAGAGTGCCTCAGACTATGGTCCCATGGCTTGGTTTCAGCTGAATAACACTAAGAATGTTCTGTCATTCTGTGAAGAGGTGACTGCCTCTAGCTACTAATCATCACCTCAGCAGAGTTTATACCCTACCAGGCTTGTTACTGCTGCCCTCCCCTTTCCATACTGTCATAACAATCTAGATGGCATTAATACTCCAGACCGGAGTTTTTACTAACCCAAAGTGTTTTGACTTAGTCATATTAGGCAATCACAACACAGGAAGATCTAACAGGGTGGTGTTTCCAGCTGCAGCTGCAATAGGGTAGGACACAGCTTGGTCATATTTTGAGCATGAGGATGTCTTCCAGCATGGTTCAGAAAGCATTAACAAAGATGACTGAACTCTAGTGCCAGATTTCGTAGCTCTGAATAGAAACAGGTGGCCAAATGAAAGAATGCCCTTTAGGAGTGGTTACTACAGCAAATAAGTCACAAACTGAATTCTATGTCAAATTTCAAATAGTTACATTGGTTTACTTTTTCCCCCCTCAAGCATTAGAATAAACAGCTTCAAGCACATCTTAAGAAACTTCAGGTGGAGAAAAGCATTTCTCTGTTTGTAGAGATTTTCAAATAATTTTCAAAACAGGAAAAAATACTTTTGGAAACAAATGCTTCTCAGTTTGCTTGGGTAGCAATTGTTGTCATCATTGACAGCTCGGCAACATAGGAGACAATCTGCTCTTTTATAAAGTCTGTTTCCACTCCCCAAAATGAAGCAATTGGCAAAGGGCTTTGACTGACACTGACACTTTGACAGCCTGAGACTCAGGCTCCTTTTGCCCAGAGTGATCTTAGCCTGGCACTACCACTGCAGTTGCCTCGTTCCAGTCTACACCTGCTTGAAGGAATTACACAGTGGCAGCAAAATAGATCTTAACCTTATTCCTTGGGCAGCTTCTTTGTTTCAGCTGCCAGCATATATAGTACCACTGCATAAATCTGCTCTCATTTAAATGTGTTGTTTTATACAGCAAAATGGAGAAATGTAAACTTTATGTCTACATCAGGGGCATCTTCAGCTTTGAAAGCTGTGTAAGTCTTTTAAGCGTCTCTGGATGTCAGCTGTGCGAGACTGTAAGTGGACATCTGGGGCATGTTAATAGTTTTATTTTAAAAAATGTAACCTGTAGCAGAAAAAGCACCTCTTTTTTTCTCAAATGAAAGCTACAAGAGCAAAGGCATTCAGCTACAGATACAGTTAGGAATCGTTTATAGCAAGGGTGGGGAACCCCCCACTTCCACCCTCAAAACCCCCTCTAGCCATTATGTCAGGCAGAGAGAGGACACAGTGACATTATCCCAGCGATAGTGGATCATCACTATGTCTCTTACCACAGCAGTTGATGTTTAATTCCAGCTTTTTGAAAGTTAGATCACTGAAAATGCCTACAGCTGCTCTGCATCTGCTTCACTTCAATACCTATCTGTTTTAGAAACCTGCCTTTGTAGCTGGTTGCATAACTTCTTTTCAAACCTCATTAAAATATACGTACCACCAAACTCACTCCTTCCACATAGATGACTTGCATGTCCCTTTGTTTCATGGGGCAACTTCAACCACCTCCACTAGCCTCAGTTTTGCCTGTTATTCTTCCTCTGTCTGAACTCTGTGAAGAAAGTAACAACACTGACTTTTTGACTTGACAGGACTTTGGCTTGACACACAGCTGCAATTCAAGAGCAGGCGGCCGTGGCAAAGATCTCAGTCAGTTGAGTGAGCAGCTTCCGTCAGGTCTGAGGATCTGGAGAAAACTGTTACTATAACAAAACACCCCGAGATTTCTGTTAAATTAAAAGTGGAGGGTTTTGACATTTTGTCCAAATTCTGAATGGATGGTTTCTGAAAACTCAGAATATGACAGAGTTAGAATTTGGTGTCCAAGCCAATATACATAACATCACTTAAAGTTTGCCTTCCCTGAGTGGCCAAAACCAGACAAAATAGAAAAAAATCCAAGATAAAAGTACAATGAGAATTTTAATAAGAGCAGACTCCAGCTCACTGAGTCCCTGCTGTGGAACTGGTAGGGACCCCTCACGAGACGGGTGAAGTACAGAATCATGCAAATTCCCTATAGGTTTTGACATCACACTTATGATGTCTTTAACCTTCTACTACTTTATTGTACTGAAATTACGTCAAAACAAATATTTGAGAATAATTGCCTGATAATGTTTGCCTGCTGTGGCAATGCTGCAGAAGACACAGTACTGTACTGTTCCTTCTGCTTCCAGTATTTTGCTCAGCCCTAAGGAGGAGATTGAGAAGCCAAATCAAGTGACAGCTGATGCTGACATTTTCCCAAAACTAAACTGAAATTTTTTTTTAAAGACTAATAACTGCAAATTTTTAATTATGGCTTGCTTCTTTATTCCAGTCCTGATGGGGAACGGAAACAAAGAACACAAAATAGCAGGAGATATTGCCTGTATTTCTGCCTTCAGTAGGGACAGAAACTGCTGGAATTTTCCAGTGGTCACCTTCTAATCCTTCTTTTTCAACTTTCTGGACAACAGAGGTCTGCATTGCTCCCAGATAGCCCCAATAAGCAATAGCATGTTTATAGGCTCTCTTGACTGCCAAAAGAAACTCGGTGAGAGCCTCAAGCTCACACAGTATGCGGAAGAAAGGAGCGAATGAGAATCAATGGCGCCAATTTCTTGTTGCTCCCCACAACCAAAAAAGTGTTCAATTTGTGGGGCAGCTGTATTCAATTGCTGCACTGTGCTTTTCACCCTGGGTCGCAGACCGAGGTGGTTCCGAGGGGTTTGGATGACACTGCCAACATAAACACAACCTGGGGATGACAAGAATCACAAAGTCCTGAGTAAGACAAGAGTAGCAGTAGCTGTTGTGGCGTTTGCTAAGAGCTGCTAGAAAGTGGATCTAAGGTAGACTTGCTTAAAAAGCAAGACGCATAGACAGGTAGTTATAAAGTGAGCCGTCTGCTACCACACATGAATCCCTAATCATCAGGAGTCACTGCCATGCACTGCTTGTTAAATTAAAATGAGGAAGGAAGAATTACTCACTCTCTACAAGGGTCTAATTGCTTTAATTAGCAGGAGGCTAACCTGAAGATGCCAAACTTGAGTGTCCGACACACCAAACTTGAGGTTCTTATGCTGTCTCAAACTTTTTTTTCCCTAACAACCTGGATAAATCAAAGCAGGATGAAACTATCCATAAGCCCTGAATAACCATCACAATATGTACAATGTACAAATAAAGATGGCATATTCTATGTTACATAAACATTCATGGTTTAAATGCTTAAAGTGCTAAAACACAATGCACTTTTCTCTCTGAAAAAGAGATTCAATAAATAAAAATTGGTACCTAATGGAGTATCTTGCTTGAAGAATTCAATAAAATTGAAGAGAGGAGTGAATGTTTCACCTCTAGGTACTTTTTAAGATATCTTGGTCAACTATCTTATAACGATATTTTCATTTGAAACCAGAGATTACAAAGCTGTCTGTGCACTGATTAAACACAGAAACACAGAATTGGAAAGACCTGCATTGTTCTGAGACAGAGAAGTATTAAAATCCTCTACATATGAAAGGTAACATTGAACAATAATGGAAGACAGAAGAGATAATAAAATTCAATCTGGAGTTTAACTTTTCTAGGTGCTTTTGAGAAGTCCCATGTCCAGATCTACATGATTTATTCAAGTCAAAGGAAGAGGAACAAAGTGCAAGCAGAGAGTGATCCTGAATCCCAGTCCTCTGCTCTAATTACCAATCCATGAACCTCTGCTCTCCTCCAATTTGCTCTCACAGAGTTTAATACATTAAAAAAAAAATAAATTAGAAAAACCAATCTCTAAATAATTCGCCCCCAACCTATGCATAATACACCTGACATACATCAGGATGGAATGTGGCTTTTTTGTGTTACTTGAAAGTGCAGTGGTGCTTTCATATGTCTCAGGCTGTGCCACTGCTGGATTCAACTTTCTGTATAAAAAACCAGAGCCAAAGGCAAGCTTCTGGTACTGCACCTACCAGTCCCGGATTTCAAAAACCTTGAATAATTTGCCTGACAATGCTGAAGTATATAGAAAAAGGACTAAATTCAGCAACAAAATATGAAATAAACATCTGTATTCAGTCTTGAAATGCTTCATGTTGCCATATATCTCCCAGTTTCTAAGCACACACCCTGCCAAAGTCCTTTCTGATTAATAGCCTCTTCCGTGGCTCCAGGGGAAGGGGAGTGGATGTACTAATCTATTATCCACCTGTCTTTGTATTATGTAATACAACACTTATTTTATCCAGGAAGATTCATCACCATTGACACCATAATAATCACAGTTTAAATTGCATACCAATGAACTTCTAACACTAGCCTTATCTCAATCTGATAACTAGAGCTGAATCAGATTTGTCTATCAAAAGCTAATCAGGAAATCTCTAATTATTTCCTAAATAAAACAACATGGTTATTAATTCATAATGAACCTAAGCAGCTAGATTAAAAATAACCAGTTTCCAAAAAATCTTTCTGCTACAGCCTCTAGGCATAATAAATACAAATAAAGAGAACTTATTAGTCCTCCACAAACAAATGCCCTTTTACATAAGATATCTACATGGCTGGTTTTTGTAAGATGTGACTGTAAGCTTAGTCCTGCTTACACAGGTGCAGAATCAGACCTGTCATGAATTGCACTCTGGTGCAAGTTGATGTAAAAGAAGAATAATTGTCACCACGGTTACACCTTAAGGACCAGCTAGGGTTTGAATGAGAGAAGGCCTAACTTGGACTCTGGGATATGCTAGATTTTAAAAAAGGCTCCAAAAACCTCTTTGTTTTATGGGAACAAGGGGTAGGATATTTCACAGCACCTCAGAGCATTTTTTCCACTCCCAAAGGGAGAACAAACCTCTGCAATTGCGAGGTCCTTTGTGTTATAAAGAGAAACCTTTGAAGAAGTGACTTTCAGTGGCACAGATTTCAGAACTGGAAAGTCCTAGGCCCACATGCTATTCATTAATTTGTGGATAGGCACTGGCTTTCTTTGATTTCCGAAAGGAAACCTGGACTGACAACGCAGAACTAAACTGCAACATTTCCCATTATTATAAACATTTTACTGTAAAAAAAAGGCATATGCATATTTATAAGAATATTTGTGCTACAACCAATTTCCACTGCTGCAGGAACATATCTGTTCGTGTTCTACTCATGCATAATTGGCAGCTTTTGACCATTTTTTTCCCCCAGAAAAATTCCCCTAATATGGACGTGGGCTAGGGAGAAAGTATCCCATCTGCTGACTGGCTCTGCAGGCATCTGGTGAATGCTGTCTTTTCCTGTGCTTAATGAGCTGTAGAAGCTGGCACAGCCAGCAGGATGAAAGATAATGTTAGTGCTCAAAGAAATCCTCCTATTGTTCTTCCTCAACCACTTTGAGCGCAGTCAATACTCACACACCTATCCTGCAGCCACTTCACTTCAGGTGACTTCTGTCTAGCTGGGAGATCCTATCTCGAAGCTCAGCTTGGCAAAAAGAAGGACACAGTGTGTGACTTAATTCAGACATACATTAGAAGTACTGTAAAACAGCAACCTATCAAAAAAAAAAAAAGAAGGCGACCGAGAGTATTAAGTTCTTTCTGATCAGTTTTAGGGCTTTGAGAAGATTTAACCTTCTCTTTCTTCTTTGAGCATTACTGTCATTTGATGAAAGTATCAAAACTGTATTCATTGGATGGAGCTCCACATTAGAGTGATCTTCCAGACTAAACACCTGCAGGCCCATTGTACACTGGAGAAAGAACACGTAGAACTCGCACTTCAAGAGATGAACTTGCTTCCTGGAGTTTGGTCTTGATAATCGGTGTGCACTGTCAGAAGTCCGGTGCACAGTTTTGAATTTGGAAGCAGCAGGTGCAACTTTCCACTGAAATGAGAGGTCTGACTTCAACAGAAAAAACCTATTTTCATGACTCTGAAATAAGTCTTCTTCTTCGGTCCAGTAAAACCAGTTTTCAGCTGTTGCAATAAAAGCAAGCACTAAAACCAGTTGCTGCAAATTTTTACCAAGTTTTTGTTACATGAAACTAAATACTCTTTTAGGTGAGATCTCAGGCTAGGGAAAAAGTGATTTAAAGCTTTACTAGGTAAAAAATATACCATCATATCGCTGATATTTTGACAAATTTTAGATATTCTAAAGATACTCTTCAGATTCTGGGAAATGCTCAATTCTCTGGAGACAGGCCAGTGAAATAAATTGATCTAATCAATAAGTAGTCAGAAAACATCTCAGTGTGGTATGAGCAGAGAAGCTTCCAGCATCAGCTGTGTCCCTGATTGCCAGCAGGCTAGAAATACCCAGATATCAGACTCCTTCAGTAGGATGACACACATCCACTGCCATCTGACATTCAAATTCTTAGCGAAGACCCAATGTGTGCTACGTGTGTATACGTGCAAACATCCCATTCCTTAAAGTGATATTTATATCCATGCCTATGTTTGCTCTGGCATTAAGAAGATATGTAAAGAAAGGAAAAAAAATGCTGCCAAAATACTGTTTTCTCTCTCTCTTCCCCAGCCTAGCCAGCACATAAGCATACCACAAGCTGAACACCATCATGTATTAATGCTGGGGTTTCTCAGCAGACAGGATTCCTTGCTGCTGAAGTAGACCCAAGTGCCTGTCCTGGGCCACTTTTCTTCTAGTCGTCCAACACAGAGGTCAATGAAATCATTGCTCTTAAAACATATAGTTTTCTCTCTCATATTTCAAGTGAACAGAAATCACTGTATCTGTGATAAAAAACTGTGGGGGAGTGACGGAAGAAATAACAAGAGAGATATTTTTTCTCTATAAGTAAATTTCTGGTTTGTAGAAATATTCCACTCTAAAATGCACATAAATTTGGATTTGAAATTATTATTTACCATTCTGATATTTTACTTCCTTCTAGACCATTAAATGAACATTAATAATGTATATATGTGCTGGTGACTTTATGTCCAAAATGGCACTAAGGGCGCTATTCTGATGCTTTCGCCTATTACAGATATATGTATTTGCAGTACAGCAACTACATAATTGTGTCAAATTATGTCAGACTGGGAACAAATAACAGAATCTGAATCAGCAGAACCTTCATTTGTTTTACTGCACTCGTGGATAGAGGAACTTTCTCCCAGAGTAACAACAGGTCAGTAAACAGTTCACTCAACAACAAGTGAGAGGTCTAAATTCATCTTTTCTCTGAGACGGACCAAAGACTTGAACCCGCTGCTCCAATAACCTCCAAGTGCCCCAGGCATAAGGCTGCCCTAAGTGGATCTGCTTCTGATACTTTAACTAAAGCTAGAAAGGAACACTGAATGGTCAAAAACCTCCTACAGGTTGTTTACAGGAACCATTTCCCATCCCATTCCCTCTTTTTGAGGCAATGGCAGGATGACACCGAGTTAACTCAGAACTAATGTGTCTTATCTATAGTTATATTCAGCGTATACTAGTAAATTTACTAGCTAGAAAAAGGTATTATCTCTACCTGCAGACCTCACTTTTTCTATCACAGCTCAAATAGTTACTTCCGATTACATCTTCAGCTGTAACCTGAAAAAAACAGTGTTACATTTTCCATGCAGGGCGTGGTGTAGTTACTTTCCTTCAGTCTATTTTTTATAAGATAACAGAAGTAATTAGACCAATTAGAGAGGTTATTTGACGTCTTTCTGTTACAGGAGCTATCAAGTCTAGCCCTTTCTAGCTAAAAAAACCCACATTCCCTGCAACCATAAAACACATAAAGATCTCTGCTCTGGTTGAGTTTTTGAACTCTATGCACAGCCTTTGCGTGGTTTATAATCTCTCAATTCATACTAGTCAGTTGGGCCTGAACAAGCATTCTGCAATGTTTTAACATCAAGTCCACAACACAACCAGCAACAGGACAGTCAGAACATACTGCTCATTATGTAAACAGCCACATCACACTTGATTTTTAGTATTACAAGGGTAGACTATCATGTTTGCTTGATAATAGGGATTCAAATTCACACTGAACATAGCAGTCACCCTTATCTAGAGCAACATTGCCTGATGTGAGAACTTCAGTGCCAGTTATGTTGAAGTAACAGAGTAAATGCTCTGAGAATGAAAGGAAAGTTCATGTTATTACCACTTGTGAAATATTTATCAGTAAATGTGGATATTGATATGCACAGGGAGGCTGCTCAGATGCCATTTGCCTTTTTGGACACGCTTCTCAAAAAATAGCACAGTTCACCAAAGCACTAACATGGAGGTCAAGCTTTCAAACTGAGGGTTTGATTGCATCCACCTGCAGCAAAGCACAAGGTTGTGCCAGTGGTGTTCTCCTGCCCACCCCTAATCCTTCCCCTGCATGACCTTGGGAGGGATAGATGCTGCTGTTTATTTCAGAGAGAAGAACAGGTCTTGGCACTTGCCAGAACACCACCACATGGGATGGCTGACTTTTCACCACCTAAGGAGAAGCTGTAGCTGGTGACAAGGGGCAGAAGTCTGCAGCACAGGGCTCTACGGTCTTCCAGTGAGAAAGATGCAGTCTGTATTTAATGTGAAGGTAAGAAATATCAAATGATATCAAATGAAAATCCTCCCCCACCTTCTAAAAAGAAAAGAAACTTCCTTGTTTTTCTCTTTTTAGAGCTTCCTGATCACAATTAAGATTGCCACCACAGACGGGTAGCCCCTTTCCTTTCCTGTCATCCCACTGCTGCCCAGAAGGGAGATAAAGTCTTGTCTGTCACTCTCTGCAAAAACTCAGTTTGGGAAAAATAGTGCCAGTAATAGGATCATAGGTTTGCTAAGAAGCAGCAGCATTAGCCTAATGAGATTTCTTGAGAGTTTTCCTTCTAACCAAATAGTTCTAGACATGTGCCAGGATGTAGACAAGGACCTGTAAATTATTTTTTCCCTGTGTCCTTAACTGGTCTGTTTAGCTGGTAAATGCTACAGCACTAATTACACAGTATGTGGGTTTTGTCTGCAGAATTAGGAAGGCTTTTTGCATTTCATATGCATTTCACCCACAGTCTTCAAAGGGTGGAAACTCGATATTAATAAAATTAAACCAAAGCAATTTCTGAGGGATTTGCAATGGGGGCTCCTCAGCTCCAGGTCAGCCCTGGCCTGGGGCTTTTGTCACGTCTGCTGTTCTAGAGCCCATTTTGACTGGTGCTGCTGGGCTCTCCTGCCTCATCTCAGCATAAGGCATCCCAATCAAAGACTCCCCTTTGTCAGACTTCCCTCCACCCAGACCTCCAGCTCCCATCCCAAACACTCAAACCCAGCACACTGAATTATATCTGCTAGCTCAAACCCTCTCCATACCTTTTAAACATTGTGCAAGAATGATGCATTTTCATCAGATACCTGACACTCATCTTTGCTGTCTGGAACAGCTCAAGTGTCTTCAAACATTTCTTCCTACACAATCGCCCTTCAGTAAGGGGAAAGAAATAAAGTACAATAGAGCCTAATCTGTTCCCAGACATTACAGGTGAGTACCTTCTCTTCCCCAGAGTCTGCCTCTTCAGATCTGCCCTTTTCCAGAGGCGTGTTTAACCTAAATAAATTTAAGGGCTCCTCTTCTGCCATGAACAATATTTTCACTTAAAAAGATACAGCAAAATACATGCCATCAGGGAAAGATTTAATCAAAGTGGGAAAAAATATAAATTACTTTCTATTTCAGAAGGTGATTCTTGAAAGCTGTCAAAACTAAATTGGTTTTATTTGGCTTTTGACCTTTCCTGCAACAAAGCACCTGAATTCAGAGGCCAGTTCAGTATCTCATATACAAGTGGAAAAGTTAACATGTGTACCCTCTGAGCACTTTACAATTAACTCTTTGGATTTTCAGAGAAAGAACAGGCACAAGATGCAGATTAAACACCATGAAGAAAACCCAAATCAGAACTGAAGTCTTAGATCTTACAGGCTTTTTAAAAGGCTATAAAGAGGACCAAGCACCAGTGAGGATTTCAGTACAGGGTACAGATTTTTTTCCTCCAGAGAACTATGGGAAGCTGTGCACATCAGAGTGCTGGCAAGACCTTTGCACTCAGTGCTCTTCATACTGTTGGGGCTTATGCCAACCTCTAGATAATATCAGTGCTCTAGACAATTCAGTGCATGTTATGGAAAAGAACTCCTGACTTTCATCCAAACAGCATTGTGTTTGATGCCAAGCAACTTCAAAGCATCTCAAATAGAGGCTTGGTGAGGTAGGAAAAAGCACACATATACACATGCACACTGTTGTAATTCTGATTCTGCATGATACTCTGCACTCAGAATATTACATATTCTGCAGTTTCAATAGTTCAGGACACTATGTCTATTATGCAGGGTCATTTAAGCCTATGTTTGATTAATGAAAGAAGATGGTTATAAATATAGTTATTTCAATTAAAACCTTTGGCTAGGCCTTCAGAAGCAGGCATCTGACCTCTTTCTGGCTGTGAAATGGTAAATTTCAATATATGAATATACATAGATATACACACAGAAATTTATGTATCTGCGGCCTAAGTACTGAAATTCCTAATCTCATACTTGCATGGAAATAAAATATCTTAGAATAGTACAGGTTCCATAGATTTGAAATACTGGAAAAAAAAATTCCTCATTTTACTGAACTAACTACAAATGCAGAGAGCCAGAACCTCTAAGCATAAATCAGCATAAATCTATTGAAGTCACTGCTAATGGAAATAGTGATTTATACCAGCTGAGGTACTACCCCACACCATTTAGAATTGTTTGTAAAGACTTTTGGTGTCTAACACTGTCTACATTTATTTCGTCAAGCAGTCCTGCCAACTTTAATTGAATCAATTCCTTAAATTGAGCAGAATTTAGTCTGTCTTCTTCTCATATAACTTATGTACAGTGATACTGTTCTGCAAATACATCAAATAACAAAATAAATACTGATAAATATGAACAAAACCATGTATTTTTTTAGCTCTGGAGCCAGGTAGTTTACAGTTTATATTACCTGCAGTTTGTAGTTTATGTGATAGCACTTCTGTATCTACAAGCTTCTGTTAATATCTGAGAGTAATTAGGGTGATTTAGGAAAGAGAGCGTTTAAAAATGCAAACATGCACAACTTCTTTTTATTTCTACATGTTTTCTTCTGAAATGATTCATATCTACTTTTCTAAGCATGTTTAGCTTATGCACGTTTCTTTAGCAAAGTTGAGTTCCTACAGCTACTTTGTTTCTGAAGCTTTACATTCTTATTTCAGAAAAAAGGCTCATTAGTCACATTGAAACACATACTTGCTACTCAGAGGGAGCTTGTTTCCCAACAGCATCCACAGTTACAGGGCAACGGTTTAAATAATCATTTAAATACACACCACTCTTGTCTCTCAGCTACTTTCGAATTTGTGTTTTGCATTTTTATTCTTGGCATGTTTTATATGACTTACCCAAAACAAAGGCGTCTATAAATGCTTCTTATTTTCCTTTAGACTTTGAGACAGTTCATAAGAAATTGGAATTTATTTGCCAGCTTCAAGCAGCATAGACCAGAACCTGCACATTTGCCCTGAACATAGGAACACAGCTTTAGATGTATCTTTCACACCGTAGTTCTACTGAATGAAACTCAAGTACCTTTCAACTCCGCTCCTCCTGCCCAAACATCTGGAGTCCTTAAAGCATTTGACACTTTTGTTCTAAACAGAAAAACTACTTTGGATCAGGTTTGTCACATGCAGTTTGTCTGGTCAGTAGGAATTCACTCAAGATCACAGAATCTGTTGCTCTTCTGAAATTCAGAAATATGTTTTCTAACAGGAAGACTTGTCATTGCTTCCAAGGTCTGAGTTTCAGTGCCTTTCCTTTGTGGCCTGATGCAAACCTCAATTAATGAAAAGAGCAAGTTTTAACTGTCACAGATATATATATATATATTTAAAAATATATTGTTGCAGTGAAATTATGCATAATTGCAGGTAATTAAAAAGCAGCACAACAATCCGCAGCACTTAAACAAACAAACAAAAAATTCCTGCCCATTAACTTCCAGGTGACATACAACCAATCCAGGATAGTTTCCTCACAATCATAGCTAGACCTTCTTAATGTTGTTTTTCCACATTTACTTCATGTACAAAGCACACCTCTAATTCCTTGCATTGAACAACAGAACATGACTGCTCTGTTATAAAATGGGAGTGTCTGAATTGACTGCTAAAACTGATAGAAAGTGTTTTAAGCATATTAAATCTTATCACATTAATGTCTTGATTACCTCCTGGAATTGCACTTTTAAGTGAGTGCATTAGGAGTAGGTGGAGATTTTTAATAGGAAAATATGATTACAGCTACAGAGACACAAAAGATGGCTTCAGCTATTCAGAAAATTAAGATATGTCTCCAAAGTTACAGCACATTTATAAACCCAAATTAAACACTTTAGTACTAATATTATTTGTTCAACATAACAATAAACCAGACACCGAAATTCACATGACCAAAACTAACAGAAGACAGACAATCCAGAAACAGACATATTTATACACACATTGGGAGTTACTTTCAAAATCAATTCTTAAAAGAGTCCCCAAAAGACTTTTTTACAGTGCGTCACTGTTAGCCTCAATCTCTTTTCCTACCTATTAGAACTGGAGTGGAGACCAACTGAAATACCCTCTCCAATCACTCTGTTATCTCTTTTGGGGGGCATCCACATTTATACAGCACGGTAGTTGCAACCATGACCCTCAATAGCAATATATTCTCTTCGTTAAATTCTTATTTATGACCTTCATTGACAGTCCTTTGGAGAATGAGTTTCTCAGGCAGATGTTACTGTGGCACCAGAGGTGGGGTGCTAACACTTTATTCCCTTAAAGAGAAAATACCTGATAAAAATTATAGATCAGACTTTCCTTTCACTGTTTCAGCTTAGCATCACTTCAATTCAACTGACACTCTCAAATGATTCTCTTTATATGTCTTAGGAAAACTCAAGACTTTCCACTTGCATGGCTGGATGATTACATAACATACCAAATCCATACTCTGGATTAGGAAGGTGGTCTGTCCTCAGAGTTGTAGCTGACCTTTTTGGTGACCTGAGAAAGGTCATTTCAATAACTGTCATCGCTTTCGTGCTCCTGCTTTTGTCTGTCAGCACTTACTGTAAGGTTTTTGTAATAAGGGATGTCTCTTACCCTGCATTTATACAGTGCCAGTCATGCTGGTATTTCTTTATACTGGACATGGGAAAAAAAATAAAAAATTGCAAAATCATTTAAGAAAAAGAAGTGTTACAAAGCTGACCTTTTCATTGTTTCGTCTAGCTTGTGTACAGTACCCTGGACTACACTGTTGTGATTTGTTCCCGTGCATTAGTCTTACAATAAAATACCCCAATTTCATACCTACAAGAACTGTGGGTTCAGAAATAGCGCATCGATCAGGCCGTATTGTTAATATAATATGACACAGAGCACAGATCAATATTCTGCTGCGCCTGCTACTACAGTGCAGGGTACGATCAAATCATTATTTTTAGCTCTTAATAACTACGGGAGCTTAATTTCATCATTTTAAAGGTGAAGACAAGTGTTTGAAAAACAATCTCATTAGTGTCTGCTGTGTGAGCCCACGTTGGTGTGTGGATGGGGCAGACCACCAGCCACGCACAGGAACCCCATGAGCCCATTTTCTGTCCACAGGCCTGAGGTGTGGGAACGGCTCTGCTCCCTCCCTCACACAACTGTTCTCTGCAAAGGCAGAACTGCCTTTTCTGCTGAGCTTTCTAGAGCTGCAGAATGTCTGGGGAAGGTTGAGCAGAGATTTACACTTGTCATCATGGTGCATTTCTCCCCACGAGGGAGGCTGGGTGCAGTCCCTGCTCTGATGTGTTGCTTTCAAGACTTGGAGCCTAGATTAACTTCTTCTCAGTGTAGCTGCAGACAAGATGACACAGGGATGGTTTACAGTCCAAAGAGACCCAAACTTGTTCCAAACAATTCCCTGCTCTTTCTCTGAACATCTCCTCCTGTTTTCATGCTCTCCTTCCAAATTTGAGAAAACCCAATTAAACTGACCGGGACTCAGTGAGCTGCATTTCCATTTCCTCTATCAACAGCAACAAATCCAAGAACTCAACAAAACAGCACTTTATGAAACAGAGAAAACAAAACAACAAACAAGAATAATAACCAAGATTTAAAAAAAAAAAAAAGAAATTAAAATCAAAACCTTCAGTAACACTTAAGAAATCTTTTCTAAAGAGCAAGTGCTAGGACAAGTTTATTCCCTCCCGTGCTGTTACCTTCCTTGAAGTCTGAGATTGCCATGGCCCAGGACTCATGGTAAACCTTCTGACCACCAACTGCACAAGCTGATGGTAGTTAATTCAAAAATTCACGAGCACAGAAACGATCATCTGTAAATGTCCTCTTTGATGTAGAAGCTACTGATTTTATTTAGTTAAAAGTGGCCTCAGGTGATTGTCTTTTCTGTTTTCCTAAACATTCATTTCTGGTGTTTGAACTTCATTTCCAATGTTCTAACTTCAGTAATTGCTGCTTTAATCTTTTGCAGCTTCACATGTTCTTGGTAATGGAGAATAATAAATGTAAATGTAACATTTAGGCCATCGGTAATTTGTCCTGGGAGAGCAGTTCAAAGGGAGCATCAGCTTGAAACTATTGGTTAGTTTGTGAAGTTTGAGGCAGGAGACCAAACTGTCATCTGACTTCAAGGAGCCTTTGTGCAGGACTAATTATATGACAAAGCCACTGGACTCATACTGATTAGTTATTTATATTTTTGATGAAGTTATCTGCAGTTATTTTTTGATCTCTAATTAGAGGTGACCTCTAACGCAGGAGTTTGCTTCATTTTCCAGAAGAGCAGCTCAGGAATCATTCAATCGCTCACTCACAATAATTACCACGGTGATCTCAACGCTCCCTAGAGTTGATTCTTAGTTAACGAGAGAAGAAAAACATCCGATTAAGTTCCCAAAGCTGGCTCTCCAAGTGGCCAAGGGCTTTTTTAAAATATGTCACACAGATGGAAAATGTTGTCTAGTGGTATCTACAGCGAGTCATGACACTGCCTTTTAAATCCTTCATAATTTGTGACACAGAATTAACAGCTGTTTTTAAAGTAAAATATAACCCATGGGGAATGGGAGGAAAGGATGAATCCTGATGCTTCACTTTCTGGTGTTCTCAGACCAGGAAAAGAAAGGTTCCATTTTCATCATTTAAATGCTAATATAATTTCATGACCACCTGTCACTCCATAAAATGTTTTCCGTTGCCTTAATCACATTCTGCTCTCCTCAGCAGAAAATTAGCTGATGCTAAAATACTGAAAGGTTATTAGGAAAGTTTTATTTTTATGTGTAGATCATTGGGTATATAAGAACGATATACTTAGGGCAATATCATAATCAAATGCTGATGTATGCAGCAGTGGCTTTCAAATTCTAGCAAGAACAACCTGATGTGTTCAGTGGCCTCAAGGTGCAACGGGGGAGGTTTAGATTAGATACTGGGAAAAATTTCACCACAGAAAGATTGCCAATTGTTGAAACAGGCTGCCCAGGGAAGTGGTGGAATTCATCCTGGGAAGTTTTCGGAAAACATGAGGATATGGCATATCAGGACATGGTTTAGTGGTGAACATGGTGGTAGTGCTGGGTTGATGGTTGAACTGCATGGTCTTGGAGGTCTTTTCCAGCCCTAACAGTTCTACGATTCTGTGATCTGCTTCAGAACTGTATCTACAGCTCTCTGTCTCTAACCAGTAGTAAATACCAAGTCTGTGGGATAGAATATTCTTTCAGTTGCAATGGGTAAGATGACTTTGAATCCACCACAGAGAAGCTTCTCCAGAAATGAAGAAACTTTCTTATATTTTTGGGAAACAACATGCACAAGCTGTCTTATCAACCTGTTTTTTCTCATTACAAGTAAAGTGCATTTTCAGCTGTTTTGACTAGACAATGTTTTCAAGTAGTTAAGTAGAAAAAAACCCACATGCCTGACAATACCTTTTAGAAAAACAGGAAATAACAAATACAGCAAAATGTATCTGGAAGGAAGCAAAGAATAAAAACCTGGAAGCAGCAGGCCAGCAGATATTGAAGAGATCTACTTTTATAACACCACAGAAAGGTTTTGTCTGTTAAACACTGATGAGTAGTTTCATCCATGGAGGTTAGCCAATTAGAGAAAAAATGCTGTGCTATGCCTTATTATTTGCCTGATCTCTTCCCACCTGAGAGACTTATTCAAAGAAATATTTACCGTCAAGTCTGGGTTTATAGTAACTGTTAGTAAAATCCTCCAGCAACATATATTTTTGGAATTGCAGACTGTTCTGTGTATTGCTTCCCACTTTTCTTATGTAAGGATATAATGTAGGAAAGTATCTTTGTCTGAATCATCTTAGAAGAGGACATGTAGTAGTATGGTAGAAAAATTATAAATATTATCTTTATTTTTAGCAGAAATAATGACAAATTCAACCTTAGAATTATAACCAAAAATTTAGTCATATTCTTCCTGTGACCTCACTAGCTGGACAGGTCAAATACAATTAAATGGATTAAGTAAATGCTGTTAAATTTATTTTAGCATTGGGACTAACCATATAATGATAACACAGTTCCCTTTAATCCATTAATACGTATCAAATGTTATTTTCCTAATGTATACTAAAAACAAAGTCATTTAACTTATCTAAGATGATGCTCTTTCCTGGAACAGAGAAACTCAGAGACTGAAAATCTGGTTCTCGGATTCTCATCCTCCTCTAATATTCTTTCTACAAATATTAGCTAAGAATGAGTCTTCAGTCTTCCAGATAGGTTTTTCTGCAGGCACAAGTAGTGTTAAACAATTTCTATCAACCATTGACAGCAGACTTCCCCAGATCCCTTCTAACACTGTTACTGTCCTCAGTGGAACAGCACGGCTCGAGCAGTTACGACTGCAGCCAGCACAGGCACTGCTCTAGTTTGGGCTTTGATCTGTAACAATTCGATGGTCTGGCCTTATTACCAATTCAACAAATTCCACCTCCTTTTAATCTCAAACCTACTCCATTATACTGGAGTCAGTTATTAATTCCTCATATAAACTTAGCATAAAATAAGCAAAAAATGCTTTCAGAGGGACTGCGCTTAAAGATGCAAATTGTTCCCATGTATTTCTGAACAGCCCTACAGTTTTAGCTGGGTCTGGTTATGGCTAGTACATTTAAAGATGTCTTTTAAGATTTTTTTAGGGATTTTCTTTATGTTTGAGAGGACCTATGCACCTTATTTGCAAAAAGTAAGGTAATTTTCCAGGCTCCTTTGGACTTTCACTACTATTGATTTGTCTCCATCACTGTTGCAATTAATCTGAATTTTCCAGTGGAAACTACCCTATCAAAGCATAGCTAGCTGTCTCTAACAAAGAATCCTGACTATATAAGACAAGTGGGGGGGTTATGTTTTGGGTTTTTTTCACATGTTCCAACTCTTACACTACAAGATTATTAGAAAAAGCTCGTGGCTCAAACTTTTCGGGCAGAAGCAAACTGTGTTCTTGAACAAGGCTACATCACACTTGCAATAGAAGCTGCACTGGGTTTGGAGTTAATATTGGGTTTGAAGCCAATCTGACAGCATTTTGACAGTCCCTTTGACACGCTGTAGTTTCTCATTCTAAGATCTTAAAACAAAATGCAAGAAAACAGTGAGTGCTGCAGTTTTAACAAATATTGCAGACAGTTTCATCACTTTCACACTACTGAAAAATAAACAAAGGCTCATCCACTGGTAAAAAAAGCATAAGTTAAGTTTCATGAGTGGATGAAAATTTTGGGATCCTTTGGCAAAGATTCTACAAGTGTAAGATGAAGATATGATACTGTAGTTGTATGAGAAAAATTTTCTCAAGTGATAACACAGTGTTTTTCACAAAGTGTAACTTTTCAGTATCGAGATGATCATCCTATTTTGTTATTTACCTTTGCTGCAGAGCTTCCAATCCTTAGGAATAAAGTGGTACCAACAGAATGTGCACATAAATCACTCGGGTGTCACAGTGATAGATATTAAAAAGTCAAGGCTTGCCACAGCACTGGAATAGTTATCTCCTATTTATAAAATACCAGTGCCACCTTCTCCCCTATGTGACTGCTAAAGTGTAACCTTCAGCAATTCTGGACTGTAACTGTAATTGCAAATTTTAAAAAAATTTTTTGGTATACTTTGAACAGGTATTTATTATGCAGACCACACACACTTCTGTATGTGATGGTGTTGCACATAAAGTATTAATAACTGGGAGTGTCTGATGGCTGTCTGATGAAAAGGCACTCTGCTGTGCATCATATGGGAAAAAAACATAACCTATTTTATAATAATCTAAAATAACTTTTCCTTCTATAAAAGAAAAACTACAGGTTTTCTTGGTCCAGCTTGTAAGCCTTGAAGCTAGCGCTTGATTTCACCATCTCCCTTTTTAGAGGTATCAAGCAAAACAAACCCTGTCAAAACAAGCTTGAAATGATTATCTGATTGCAGCCTATTTTTTCTCGTATTCAAATGGCAGTCTGAGGACAGCATGGGTTTAGTATTTGCATATTAAACAGATGTTGGTATTAATTATTTGGTGAATCCTGAGAGAGATCAGCAACATACAAAGAAATCAACATGCTTACGCTGTCAGAAACAACTCTGAAAGAAGAGACAGTAAACATGGATTAAATTAATCTGAGAGGTCCATCCGGGGTAGTCAAATACAACAGACAATTTTAATGGGAATGCCTAATTGACCAGCATTGAACACTTCATTTTCTGTATTTTTTTTAAACAGTGTTGGTAGATTTACAAAAGCTAAAGCAGCGCTAGTCCAGGAGACTGGGGCACAACAACCTGGATGATCAGGGAAGAGAAATCAAAGTTCATAGTGAGGTAGCTTCTATCACAATTTGGATTCAGATTTATCGAGCTACATTTCCCAAACTCAATCTTTTGCTGAATCTGTGCTGGGAGTTCCAGCAGACTTCTGATTTGAGGCTCTGAGAAGTTTGCCTGGGTTAGCAATTAAAATAACATTAATTAAAATCAAGCTCAAAGTTTGAATGGTAACGAGATTACAGAGAAAGAAGAAAGAAATGGTTATTTGTTTCACGTAATCTCCAGTAAGGATTTGCATTTTGCTTCCTCAGTGAAGTCAGTGGTATCTTTTAACTGGTTTGACTGACCATCAGAAAAGTAACCAAGACTGGAAATTGGGAGTAAATCCTACTGTAAAATATGGAAAACCCCCAAAACAGTTTAAATGGCTTCAGATCTAAGGTCCAGCTAGCACAGGCAATTCTGACAGTATTCAGAAGTGGATACCAAGGCCGGGGGGGGGAAGCACACAATACCACTTATCCTCCAGTTTCCTGTTCAGAGGCTTCCTTGGCCAGATATAGTTTCTGTGTACTTAGTAATTTACAATGGGTTTATTTTCCCTGAACTCTCTTGAAACTATGCAAAATTCCAACACTGCTGGTATCCTTTAGCAGTGGTTTCCTAAACTCAGATGCTTTTAATAGGATGAATAGTCTTCATTTGGTCTGAGCACGGATCACTGAGTGGCTCCATTTTGGTATTGCAAGTGGGAATGCTATCCTGCTTCTCCAAATGGCTCATCACTCTATAAACTTCCTTCACTTCCCCAGTTGTTTCTTTCCCAGACTGAAATTTGTCCAATCAGTCATTCTTTGGAAGGCAGAATATCTCCCCGGTATAAGTGACTCATATTTTTGATGTGCAAAGAAAGATCAGAGGACAGCTTGCCTATTCTAAATTCCTCAGTAAAGCTAGTCTGAATCATAATGTCCTAAGCTGCTTGTCTCCTGTGAGGCACTCACTTAACAACCTATTCTTTTACATGGCTCAAAGCATACAGGCCTAATACCTGAGCTTTTCATTACTCAAGCCATGATGGGACTAACTCCCATGTAACTCTAAAACCCACAAATAAATCATTTGCACTGGGAGAAATGATTTTGCAAACTGTCCTTCTTTTACTGCATTACCAAGCTGTGACAAACATATTTGCTATGACATTGCATTTCTATATTCCACAAAGCTGAATGTTTCTGCACATCTTCAGTCAGTGGAGTGCCAGCCTCAGCACGTTAACAGATGTTTGACTCGTGCCCTCACAAGGGTGTGGGCTCCAATAGGATTATACTGGCAGTGGAACATGGAACACCCTGCTCTGGCTTTTGCCTCTGTCCACAAGAGACCCAGACAGTGGAACTGCACCTGGACCTGCTGCTGGGGTTGGTGTGGAGGGGAAAGTCACTGCTGTGGACCCAGAGGAGTTCACTCAAAAGTGCTGCGGGAAGGTGCATGTGTCCTGTGTTTTCCTACTGCCCTTCCCAGGGGCATGAACCAATACATGGGGCCTTGTGAACAAATATATTGACTATAAATATTCCAGGTGATGTTGTGATTTTCTTGACATTCCCAGTTTCCTGTTCTGAACTCATAAAAGCCATACTGCAACTGCAACAAGCAGCTCTGTATTTAAGAAATAGCTTCCAGTGGAGAATACCTTGGATTCATTAGAGTGTCTGTACAGAGTGCTATTAATGCATCACTTTCCTCACATGTGGAATTCCACGATTCCAGCTGTTAATTAAATCACTGCATTCTCAGTGTAAGCTGTCTTAGCATAACTGACTCATACTTTTAGTGTGCAAAGAAATATCATAGGACAGATTGCCTATTCTAAATTCTTTTGAAAAACTAATTCAAATCATAATATCCTAGACTGCTTCTCTCCTGTGAGGTACTCACTTAACAATCTATTCTTTTACATAAGTCAAAGAGCAATTCAATTTTAAAATCACAGACCTTGAAATTTTACAACTAGCCCAATTATCATTTTAAAAACTCTTGATTTAACCATTAAAGTATACTCAATTAGAAATGTCACATGCGCCTAATTTATATAAATGCTACTTAAATTACAATGAAATGGCTTCATTTTGAAGATAATTATATGTAAAATGTAACTTAATAATTTCAAATACTGAAGTTTATCCCTGTAACTCTTCCCATTTGCCTTCCTTTCCGGTGTTGAAGTACAAGTTGGCCATATTTCACCAATGACAGGGTTGAAGTGCAATATTAAAGCCAAAACTTCTGAAACATGGAAATGGGAAGATGCTCTGGTTTTGATGCTCTGGAGCATATCTGTCCTGAAGGACAGACACTGCTCATCATCATGTTCAATAGCACTGTCAATATTGTTTTAACACAGATACAGAGAGCGAAGAGATACCGTTTCAAAGACACACTGTGAGGACAGACCCACAGAAATCTGTGAATATTATTCTTTTGCTTAACATTTAAAGAGACTGCCTGGCTTCTGCTCTGCACAGTAATATGGCTCAACTGACTACATTGACAGCTTCAGTTTTGTAGGTATTGAATGCTAAAACATATTACATCATTATGAGCCTTTAGGAAAACATTTATTACAGACAGTACTGAAAACCATTTAATATTTTCATGAAAAAATGTTAAGATCCCCCCACAATTACTGTGTAATAACATAGCATTTATTCTTCTTTGGGTGATGGTTTTCTTCTTTCATGTAATGAGCTGTCATGATTTTCTTTATTACTTCTTTTTTACTGAACAGGAAGTAGTAGGTGTCTAGGTTAGCTTGTCCCCAGAGCAGTATTTGATATGCAAAATACAACTTATTAGTTTTCAATTTGCCACTAGCTTAGTTAGGAGATGCAGTTAAAATTCCTCAGCAGTAGGTAGTACTTCTGCATTATAAAATAGCGTTGCAAGTGATGTGTGAAGAAAAAACATGATGCAAACTTAGCTTCATTAGGTGTTACCAAACTTGCAGCTTATATCACTCATGAAAGGCAGTAGAAAGAGGAATGCAATTTACCTGCATCTTGGGCACCAAGCTGAAAAGGCCAGAACAGTTTATTGTCAGTACATTTAACCTTTACCAAGGGGTGCAGTGGGAGCCAGTAAAGAGAAGAATTTGTGCTACATTGGTCCTTTAGTTTTTTTACCAGTAATCAGGAGGGAGAAGGTGTGAATGGCTATTAAGACAATGCTTGAGGTAACAACATGGAGATTAAGTGGAGGCATGTTGGCTCCCCTCAGAATATAGTACTGAAGCAGTATCAAATAAATTCCTGGGAATGAAAACCAGAAAGAGGTTCAAAGATGTAATTTGAGAAACTGGAGCAGAAACAGGCTAAGGCAGAGGAAGAGATCTTTTAGCCGGAGAACAAGTTTGCAGTACTGCATAAGAATAAGAAGGGAAAATAAAGCTCAGCACGTAAAAACTCAGAAAGAAGATTTCTTCTATAAGGTGCAGGCCCATCACTTAGACGTCAAGGAGCAAATATATGGAATTCTGCTTAGCAAATTATACACAAACACAATGACCCTCAAACCTCATGCAAATTCACCCCTGAAATTACTCTGTCAACATGTTTCTGACAGACATAAGGGAGTATTCGTGTTACTATACTGGATTCAAATATTCTCTGGAATGGTGTGTGCAGTTCTTGTCAACCTAGAATAGATCAAACTGGAAAAAACCCAGCATATTTTCCACGACAAAAAGGGAACGAAGAGGCTATTTTATGATAATAGACTAAAAGAGCTTGCCTTGTTTAGCCAAGCAGAAAGTTGAGAGGGCTGAAGTTACTCTCTCTGAATAAATAAAGGTGGTAAAACCAAGGAAGCAAGAGGAGTTATTGAATCTAGAAAGGTAATGGTAGTTGGGAATAAGTTGTTACAACAGACCACAAAGAATCTTCAGTTAGAAGTTAATGACTAAAGGCCACCAACAAAGTATGGTTTTGAAAGGGAGTATGTTAGCTAAGTTACAGTAGCTGGGGTTCTGATACAGGAGAGTTTTTCTGGATCTAGTTCTTGCAACTCATCTTTGAAGGAAGAGATACAGCTCAGTTGAATTTCTGAGAAATTTCTTGAAAGCATGATTTGATTTTTCTGTTAACAGTTCAGTAACATTCATGAGATAAAACATTTCTATAATTATGTGTTTTCTGTCCTCAAAATACCAGCAAAACCACACCAAAACCACCTTTGTGTATAATCAGGCTCTGTGTCCCATCACCTCTGTCAATAGACAGAGAGATTTCCATGTAGACCCAGCTATGCTGCTTGGTTTTGCAGAGCAAAATGCCCAGTTCTCCCATTCCCAGATGCTACCAGAAGCAACTTGATGGATTCAGTCTCCTACCTGAATTTCATCAGTTGTCTTGAGGTTGATGACTATTCCTAGCACACAAAATAATTTCATAGTCTTTGAGATTATACACAATACACCTACTGGTCATAGAAATATCCTGATCTGTGGGGCTGACTATGTATGCAGGTATACAGCATACTTCTGTTTAAATTATGACACAGTAAGACAATGATGGTATGATGAAATGGTGCCAAATGTTCCATAAAGTCAATAGGCTTGGAAATGGAAAAAATATTACTGGAGTGAATGACTCTAAGGCACAGTAAATACATTCCTTTTATTAGTTGTTTACAGTTGTGGCAATAACATGGGGATGCTATAATGTTGTGTATGTTGATTTGCTGCATGGAAGATGTATTGCCACAAGCTATTTGCAGCTGACAGTCCCAGCAAAACAACATTTGTAATGTGAAATCGGCATATAAGGGGCTCGTCCTCATTAAGTATGCAACAAGGCGTGACAACTCAATAAAATATAGGGATGCTCTCAGCAAATGTCAGATCTGTCTGCCTCTTGACTGATTATGATCTGTGCTCTTACATGCTTCTGTACTGGGTCATTTTTTTGGTGGTGTCACTCTACAACCCATGTTTTGCAGATGATTTGGCTCAGAGGGTTAAACCCAAGACGAGAAGGGACATCCCAGGAAGGACTGTTGGCACAGCCCGTTTTAGTTCTTTGCCATGCTATGCAAAAGAGACCTCTGCTCTGAAGTACTGGGTGCATCAGCCACACAGAAACTAAGCTAACAATTAACTGAACAACACATCTTTCTACTAATACAACAGGTGCTTTTTGACTTTATAATCTTTAGGCTGAGGTGAAGAGTGAATTTGCAGGAAGTGATTCAGTAAGTCAGTGCCGGAACCAGAAGGATAATATAGCAATCCTCATTAATAACTCACAACTACAATCACTGCACACCAGAAATCTAATAGGAACATTTTACAGTGTGTGCAATGAAGACAGTGGATCTAAACTCTAAGCTTGAAAATAGTGGAAATACATGGATAGTCCCATCCTAAAAGGAGAATTTGCATATTTGGAGAACCAGGGATGAAAGTTTTCAAGAAAATACAGATTTGGAACTGTAAAGTTTTGCTTCGACTTGACTTCTCTGCAGGTACATGATCACTTACTGTTATTTATAATAATCCATAGGTATTTGCAATTCCAATTCTGCTATAGGTCTTACTCCCTCTGTTTTAACATTGAGTATGGCAACTTCAATTCATCTTCGGAGAAAGAGTCTGGTGAGAGAGTAGGTGACACAGATATGGCCTTGGTCCTGAGGGATTCCCAACACATCTACTCTCGTGTTTTCAGATAAAAGCAGAGATGACCTCTGACCTGATGAGATTCACTTCTTACACGTATATTTCTATTTTTCTGAGAGAAATTTCAGTTAAAACTTATTTTTGACAGAGTAAATTGGGTTTTTCATTTTGTATCTCCCATTTTCATTGAACTATCCTGACTTGCCTAAGCTGTGCCTGTAGCTCGTCATTACTTTTAACTTCAGCTATTTCATCTTTCATTAAATTCCTAAGGACCTAGACACCCAACACCTAGAAGTTATGGCTTTGCTGTAAGTCTGACAGCTGGTATTCGGGTGACTATTGTCAAATACTTCTACATATGGAAAATTTGGCAGAGGACAACAGGTACTTAGCAATCTTTCCTTTAAGCCATTCACCTGGGAGTAAAGCCACATGCTTAGCCTTGCAGCCATCAAACTGGTGTAAGCTGTTCCTTCATGTCCCTAAATAACTGCAGGTAGAAAAAGGCTACAATAAAATGGATGTCCTTACAGGGATAAATGGTCCCAAGCAATTTTCAGACAAAGGTATAAAACTTGCAGCGTTCAACTCTCTAGACCACAAAAGAAAAAAATACTAAATAATGAATTCAATTATATGTTATAGCTTTCTTGATCCCAGAGTCTTTATTCACTGGGTAAGAATAACAGGAATCAATTTATTGGCAAAAATCCTACTTCACAGTAGTAGCGGAAGGGACTTGGAGAGATAGGGAAAATATCTTATTAGAAACTATTAGGCCACATATATTCTCCAGCTGATCCTGGAGACTGTCCAAAAGGAGAGCTCTGACAAAAAATATCTGAGTCTAGAAATCAGATGCACAACCTTCATCACATAAAACACGCAGCGTGTGTTTGGAGTGATAAAACATGAAATTAGTTTTAAAGAATACTTCACAAGTTTTGGTCCCTAAATAGCTGATGGAATCATCTTTAAAATAATCACTTTATGCAAGTTATTTAGAGTGCAAGCTTTGGCTAAAAAACTTAGGATTTCCAGAGGTTACCAAGATATTTTTAATGGTACTTATACACACTTGTGAGATTGAAGGTAGCTCTCTCATGTCTTGCTATTAATTATTTTGATTATGTAGCATACACTTTAAAATATTTTCTGATTGACTTTTTTTTGTAAGGAGCTGTAGTTCATAGAATGCATTTTTTTAATCTCACTGCAATTTTCTTTTAATTATTAACACTGGGAACTCTATGTAATATCCTGGCATTTATTATTTTTCTTTTTGGTATGGGAAATTAACTTGTATATGAGATCACATAAAATTGAATGTGAATTTCAGTAAGAAGAGTGCTACAGTGACTACACAAAAAGTTGCATTTAGTTAATTGGGTAGCTGGGAGTATCTTACTGATTTAGAGGTGCACTGGAAAGTGCTTATGTACATGTGCCTCTTCCATGGCACAGCCTAATTATCAGTGGTAATACAAAACAGGTTTGTAATGGATAGAGAACCTGACAGAGACAACTTGTTAATCAGTAGTGTACTCTCTCCCAAATATTAATGTTCACTAAAAGTCCAACTGTGAAGATTCCTCTTTTATAATTTAAAGGAATTAAACTTGCCTAGAATTGCAACCAGACTAACATCCCAATCCACAGGAACAAATAACCATTCCCTTTATTAGATGGGCACTGATGTGAGGGATGGGGCACTGATTTTTGTGTGAGGGAACACACAGAATTGGACCGGTACAGACCCGAAGCATAACAAAGTCACAGAACTCAGAAGGGCAGAACCGTCCTTCCTCTGGGGTGTAATGTACATCCACTCCTTGGACAGACATCCCAGCCTGTGTCCCTGGACCCAACCAGAGCTGCCTCTAGGGAAGCAGCAAACTGGAGTGGCAGAGTACAGGAGAGGTGTGGATCCCATGTGGGGGCTGAGCAGGTGCTCCTCAGCCCTGCTCGAGGGTTGTGCTGCCACGGAGGAGCAGAGCACTGCACAGGTGGGAGCTCTTGCAGCAGCCAGCCCTTCCTTCCTAGGGGACAAGGTGCCCTTCTTTTTACAGCTTGTTCCTGAATGCCCTCTCATTTTCCCTCTCTCCAGGATCCATAGCAGAGCCTTTTCCATTCTACCATTTGCTACAGTGGGGATTGGGTGCTTTTTCTGGGCTGAGGATAAGACTGTTCTAGAGTCCTTAATAGAGAGAAGGAAGGGAAAAGGTTGTTTCCCTTTGTTTCAGCATATTCTATAACTTTGCATTTTTTTCCCGTAAACACCAAGACAATGATTCCTACTTACCTCAGCAAGGATACAACATCTCTAAGAGCTTACAATGGATGTTAAATACCAAAATTCTCTAGACAATTAGGTCAGTAGTCAATCTGTGTTACTCTATTCAAGCAAAGAACAGAGTATGAAGGTTAAAACACATGAATTACACAATTTTTTTCTGAAGTTGTTTAATATTTCCCACTTTTGTTGTCATATCTTTCAATTAAAGTGGTATCTTTCCATGAAGAATTAGAATGATTAGATATTTGGTTTGTGGTCTTATTTCTTATTATCTTTTTTCTGCTTTTCTTATTAGCTGATATACTGAGGAGCATTACATTTATAAAATTATATGACACGGATCCTACCATTCCATTCCTTCAGCGGAACAGAACCTGAGCCAGCCCTGTCACAGCCAAAAGTAAGAAGAAATAGCTTTCACATTTAATTCATTAAACTGGTGTGACAAGCACCCATTTAACCAACTATGGTTGCTGGCTGTAGTGCAAAAGCCTTTAAAATAGATAAGCTGAACGAGTTATATTTTTTATAGACTGGTGTGTGGCTAAAATTATCTGTAATGCAGAATTTGGAAAATACTATACCGCACTTCATCAGCACTAATTTGAAAGACCTTCACAGCTAATACTGTAGATTTGTGTCTCTGAATATGTGTGAATGTTGATATATTAAAATGAGCTCAGGTTAGGATCATTTTTGCATAAGGGCTTATGGAAGAGCTTCATCACACAGAGAGGAGACCCACGAGCAGCCCCATGTCAGGACTGTACTCAAAAAGCCATTAATTACAGCCCCCACTTAAAAAGGACTGACAAGGATCATAAATTGGGACCAAAAGTATTTCAGTCACACCACCTGGCTTTTAAAATTACAGTTAAGAAAATACCAGTGGGATGGCATTTCCACAGTTGAGAGCCTTATCCAGGCTCTTCTAACCCTGAGAGGTCAAAATGTACTGCTGTTCTCAACTCTTTCTGCAGCTGGGACACAGCTTCACTTTGCCATCTGAATAAGAGAATGGAGTTTAAAAGGTTCTTGTCTTCTGCTGCACCAAGCTGCTCATTTGAGTCTGTATGGAACACCTGAGATAATCTGTGATAATTTGACTGTTTGTGGGCTTCACAGCAAACATGAAGTGTGAAATGACACAAGTTAAAAAAAACCACCACCACCACCAAAAAAGCACACACACACAAAAAAATTCCCAAGCCTTCAGAAAGCCCTTTGATTTTTAACTTTCACCTACATACATCTGCCACTGCCACTTCACCAGCTGTTAAATCATTACATACACACGCCACTGCCCAGCAGTCTCTGAAGAGCTTTAGCCTGAACCACAAAGATGCCTGTCCTTCACACAAAAGACAATAAGAAAGAATGTTTTACTGGGGAAAACTGTCTAAAAACCTGTTAGCTGCCTTCTCTTCTACTTTTACAGCAGCTAATTACTTGCACAGTCAATAGTCCTTCCAACTATGTTAGTTCCCTGTTTACGTAGCCATTAACTGAGGAGAAGACAGCAATGGTGAGCAAACACCCATTCTGTAACAGAACATTTATGGGATAGCAGTAAGCAATTAGCAATATTCACGGCAGTACCTGCATACTCCCAAGGTCTCAGAGCAGACAGCTGGGGCTACAAAGGGAAGCCATGAAGCTTGTGTCACGAAACTTTAGCTTTGACCTTGGTCCGACATGAATAAATTTGAATTTCTACTTTCAAGACTTGGATTCTGTGGAGGTTTCTCCTACTAAAACATTTGAAATATGTAGAAAAACTTCAAGCCAGAACAGCATAGATGCATTAGGTATTAAAATACAAAAGTGCTAATTCCTGCATCTGCTAAAGTTATGGATTAAATGATTTGCTACAGTGGATAAAACAATCTACATATTGCCTGAAGATCTGGGAAGAGTCTGCATCAGAAAATATATCTGTGGTGCACTAACTTCTACCGATCATTTAGAAAGATGCTGAGATGAACAAAAACTTCAAGACATTTTTTCATGACTTCACAGTAAGTATTCCCAGATGTGCCAGGAATAAGCACCAAATCAACACTCAAAGTTTATTGTTTTATCTACAGCTATACAAAAAGATAACTTCTGGTACAGAGGGTATATGCAACTGGAAAGGTAAAGTGTTCATCTCCTTTGATCTTTTCTCCATTATAATTAGCCATTGGAGAACTTCTAGTGCTCATTTTAAGCCACTGCAGTCAGACATTCCTTACTCACTTTGAACTTCAAAAACTGTTGTGGTTACAGACCTGCTTTGGTTGCTTGCTCGAGTGTGCTCTATCCAAGCAGGAACCATGATTAGTGGACAAAACCCCATTATTCTGTGCATCTCCATGTCAGTAAAAGAGGAGTAGGAAATGACAACAAATAGCTTCATCTGTAACCATCAGCAGTACTGCTGGAGGTGTCTAGGGATGCTTAAAAGGGAGAAAAAAGGGAACAAAAACTGCAGTGTAGAGGCCATCATCTCACACGGGTCAAAGGAAACAATACTGAACTGATTGAAATCTTCCAACACAGCAACACAGTCTCATGGGACACATAGAAACATAAGAGGAGTCTGATGGAAAAAGCCCAGCAGAACAGAAAGGTGTGGAGATGAGGAAAACCTAAACTCCACAGGGAAATGATCAGGGGAATGAAAAAGAAAACCAAAACCTCAGGCTGTTGCACATTGCTGAGAGATGACAGATAAAGAAAAAAAAAAGTGATGTGCAGAGGGTTCAGTGAGAGGTAGAAAGAGAGTCAAGAAAGCAGAGAAATACAGGTGTGAAAGATATATCATACATTTGTGTGAGAAATGAGGAAAAAAAAACCAAGCAAACAAAAAAAAACACCTCCCAAAGGACTAAGGATTGAGAAGGCATTTTTAAGACAACGAGGTAACAGACAGGGAGAAATAAGAGCTCTACTGATCACCCAGAAAGACAATGGAAGAGAAACAGTCGGCAAAATCAAACCATGCTCGGAAGAAGCAGGATGGCTCTACAGTTTACTGTGTGAAACTTTGTACTTTTTGCTACCTTACTTAACTTCTCATCTCTTTCTGTTTTAGCAGACTTCAGAACCACTTGAAAATAAGCTTTTAAGGTACACATGTGCTTATAACTCAACTTTAGAAACTCACTTTTCTGAGTACCATAGATTATTTCCCCAGTATTTTGCTGAATGAAATGCTGTTTCTAAAGAAATCAATAGGCATAATTTAAAAGAGTCATCCCAGACACTTGGCTGCACCATATGGAGCATACCCTGTGCTTCCACTGCTGGAGGAGAAAGGACATCTCTGTGGCTGCCAACCCTGGAGCTACAATAAATTATACTGGCTCACATATGACTCCAGGGCCAAGCTTTGCTGAAAGAAATTAATAATAAACAGCAGTTTTCTATTTGCAACTTAGTCAGTAAGAAAGAACACATATATGGCCAGTAAGCCTGGAAAGAATGAAGCAAGAACACATGGATGATACTACTGGGTTGATACCAGTTATAAAAGTTCAAAATGAAGAAAAGAAATCATAAAGAATTTCACAAAATTAGCACTGATATTGCAAGATAACAAAACCAAGAGAGAAGAAGCAGAGAGGGAGAAAACAAAAGCTGCAGGAGAGGAATTAGCCTCTTCCAAGAGGTTCCACTGGCCCTTCCCATTGGGTTGAAGACTGTGGCCAACAGGGATTCACCAGATGATGGCACCAAAAGTATGAGCAGCTGGGCAATTGGTCTGATCCAGGCCACAACTCTGTGCTGTAGATAAATAACTGCATGCTCAGAGGTTTTGTGTGCATATGACTTTCCTCCAACACCTCCAAGCCTGGTAGAAGATTCCCAGATAGAGTGAGACAAAGATTTGGGGGCCAGCTCATGGGAGCCATGCACCAATCTGGGCTTTACTCCAACTTATAAATTATTTTAAGGAATAATGACCTTTTTTTTTTGTATTTGAATAGCTGAAAAACTGTGTGTTTGTTTTTAAATTTAATTGAATATTATTTAAAAGAAACCTTTGTATCTGAGGATGAATAAATTTGGCCAAGAATTATTGTGTCTGAAATTTTAAGAAATAAAATTTTTTTTATCTTTCTTTTAAACTTATCCCCTATATTTAGCTGGAAATCTTCAGCACACAGAATAAATTTTTCAATGAACAGCCCTTGAATTGAAGATCATTGCTGTAATTCCCATATGCACATGTTCTTCCTCACATACCAGTGTGATTTAATTCTCCTTCCAGCACCTATTTTATATCCAACCTATGCCTGTCATAGCCTAGGAATCTAAAGACATTTTAATTCCCAGATGGACCCAGTAGGGCAACAGATTTTGTTGCCTCCTGTTCTCTTGTGTGAGCACATAAATGGTAATTGGAAACCAAGAAACGTAACTGCCAACTGCACACTCGACTGGGTGCTGTGGTGCTCCAAGAGGCACTTACAGGTTTGGTAAATGGTTCAAGTGTGAAAAAAAAAACAAACTAGAATAGAATTCCCTCCCTGGAGAGTTTGGCCTTATGCTTATGTAAGGATCGGCAGAAAATGTTTCAGCTCTACTTTGTAGTGATAGAATAAAACCATTTTTTTCCACCTGAATATTTAGGTATATGACTTGGGCCTGATTTCTGATAAGATTTTTGCATTTTCCTCAGGAAGGCTTAGTGCCTAAGTGCAACATACAACATCATTGAGCTGGATGTGCTCTCATAATTCATGGCAGACTGAAGTTGATGAGGCTGCAATTAAGGAACTTTTTGAATCTCGTGCCAGTCATTTGCTTACCAAGCAGATAGCTGTGATCTCTCAGAAAGAGCAGTCCCATGCAGAAAAACACAATGTGTACTCTGCTGGATTTTCAAAGAAAACAGTTTGAGATCTACAGATGACACAAACTAAAACAAATATCAAAACTAAGGAAGGTTTTAAAAAGTTCCAAGTGGTTAAAGAGTTAAACTGAATCATGACAGTCCCACAGCTTATACCAAAGGGTGTTTATAAACACTAGGTGAAAGGTCAATAGTTTGCTAGCATTACACTCATTCTTCTTTGCAATGCAGTTCTCAGGTACTCTGAAAGCTTTATGAACCATTGTCCTTTATTTATTTATTTATTTACTTATTTTCCCCTTATACTTCACTTCTGTATAATCCACTCTCAGGTCACAAAAGATTTTGGTTCTACATGTTTACTGTCTCCTTGTAACAAAATATTTTTGAACTTAATCCCAAAACCTGGGTATCCCAAACAATAGCATTCAAGAATAGTTTGAGTGAGATAATCCAGTCCAACAAATAGGGTTGTAACACTGCTGGGATTATGTCATCCAGAACCTTTTAAAAACCTGGAGGTACATCATGGCAAAGACTAAAATTCTGTTCAGGAAATAGTTTTGGGAGGGAAGTTGGTTTGGCCTTTAAATGAAAACTTGGTCACAAGTGTGTAATTTCATTGTACTGACTGGTGCATTGTTGGAGAAGAAATAAAACTGCTGAGCAGAAGTGGATTATCTCCCCTCTGACACCAGTGATAACAACAGGAGCTTTGCCATCCAATTCAATGGGAACAGGACAAATACTTTTGGAAAGGCAATGTGAGTCTGGGTTCAAACCACATTTTTACTGGAGATTGGTCTTAGCAAACCAGAGGAAGTATGAAACTTTTCCCCCTGTAAGAACTTTCTTCTACTGGTTAATCTACCAGATACAGCAGAGAGTCATCAAAATTAGCTACTCAGACTCATGCTTGTCATTAACAGAGATCTTGAACCGCAGCTGGTATGAGAACTGGAAGAGAAACAGCAAATTAGAAGTAAAAGTGAATGGAGAACTCCAAGAAATATGCATAAACACAGCAAGTCACTCAAAGCTTAAGCAAGAATTTTATATAAAAGAAAACTGAGCTGCTAAAATGAAAGATGAGAAAAAAAACCGGTTTATTTTAATCTTGCAAGTTAGTGGCACTGACTTTACTTTGAGCAATATCTATTTTAAAAGCTAAGTGAGGAACACCAATTCAGTTATCAGATGAAGATTGAGTTATCAGTTACAGAAATTTGTAGAATGTTACACTCCTAAAAATAATACATCTTCTGGAAGTTATCTCCTTCATATGAAAAACCAAACAAGGAGATTTAATAGATTTGATTATACTGAGGCAAACATGTTGTTTCAAATCATTTGTGGAACTGCTCCTCCAAGGACAGATGGTAAAGGGGATCACAGACTCATAACTGAAAAAGATCCCTAGACAGCTTAAACTTATAGAAAGCTATTAAAATGTGAAAAAGACAGAATGAAATGGACCAGATTGACATTTTTGAAAACTAAACAACAGAATGTAACATTAGTCTGGGTTAGGGGGAGGAAAAAAAAAGAAAAAGGCAAAAATACTATCGAGAAATCTGCATAATGAAACCAGACTGAATTTGAGGCAAGACCACTGGAAGCAAATTAAGGCCTAAGCAGTGCCCTGCCTTTGGACACTTGCTGTAGCTGCAAGCTGCAAAACAGTTTTGCAAAAACCTACAGGAGAAGGAGAACTTTTGAAAGAGAAAGGGATGTGTGCCTGCTCGGCGCTGTGAAAAGGATTTTTTTTCCATCAGCTCTGAAGCATCTGCGATATTTCTGCTCCCTGTTCTTAACAGTTTCCAAACCTTTGGTTGTGTTGCAGATGTGCTCCTTTCTCTCCTACTCCAACCTAGTCTGGAAAAGCCTCTCCTGGCTGAGCTTTTCCTTTGCTGAAAGCAACTGAGCACTCCCTCCAGAAGGTCTGCACGACCCAGTGCAACAGCCAGATCTAGGAAAACAGTTGGCTTCCTTCATTGCTGTGCAGTCACATATTTTAAGAAATATAACAGACTGTAGCACACAGCAGATAGTGAACAAATAGAACATGTGCACTATCCACTAAAATAAGGAAGAGGCGAAGAACCATACTCCCGAGGATTTAACATATCTTGTAAAAATAATTGTATTATTTTCTGATACACATACAAGATCAGAACTGAGAACGAGAATTATGACTTGAGTCTGATACTGTGTTTTAAAATTCAAGAAACTTCAGCTTCAAGATGCCCAAAATAATGCAGATTTGCTTTTATATGTTATTTACAGTATATAAAAGTGCATTTTGAATATAAAGGTGAATTTTGGTTTCAGATCACCAGCCCTGATGTCTATTATTACAACTTCATTAGAGAATAAGTTGAGAAAAAGGCAGACAACACCATAATTTGACTGTTAAGAATGTAAAATATTAGTAAGAGAGAATGATTTTTAAAAGTTATCTTAAGTTTACAGGTCATTCACAGTGCTTTGGCCTATGGAAAATAATGGTCAAAAATAGTTGAAAAATGCTTCTAAAAACGTGGATGATCAATGACAGATCTCTATGCCTATTATAAATGCTATTATAAATGAGAACATCACCCTCAGAACCAGAATTGTCAGATGTGAAAAGTTGTTTAATAGCAAGTTTAGAAGTTTGAACTCGGTAATTGGGTGTTTTGTTCAACTATAAAGCCACTGAGGCAAACACAGCAGTCTTGAAATTTCTATAAATGCCACAAAAATCAGAACACACATCTTGATACACCAGCGTCGCAGCCAACTGATATACAAGTAACTGCAGAGAAAGGGGTGAAACAGCTACATTACCACAGCTGTTTCATTGAGATGATTATTAATCAAAGACATGCCTGTAAAAAGTTAGGAGACACCTTTTGTTCCACCTTAGTGCAATAAAAATCTCAGAAAGATTCTGAACTTCCAAGATCCAAAACAAAACAGGCGGCTGAAAAACAAGTACACTGGGAAATAGCAAGGGAATGGAACAATGCAGGACTAACTTGAAAAGCCTGGCAGCTTTTGATACGTGTGTGTATTGTCAGGGGGTTGATTTTTTTTTTCCCCCCGTGAGGAGGAGAGAATTACTGGCCTTTTAGGAAGTCTGCAACATCCCTTGCACAGTCTAGTTCAAACCAGTTGTTACAGAGTAGAGTTATTGTAAAGGGAGACAGAACTCCCCTTTCTCACACTGTTTTTCTTTAAGGGTTTGTTCTCCTATTTGTTATAGGAAAGACTCCGAGCTGAAGGCTCTGATCTCTCACTAATAGCCTCACATTTACATTGCACTTTGATGGATGGAGAAAGTACTACACCACACAGTCAGAGAAATAAAAATACCTTTGTGCAGAACAGCACTAATAAAACCAGATTTTCCTGAAAGCAAAGTGGAAGGAGACACATTCTTCCCTGGAATACAAGGAGGTAATAGAAATATTTATACTTTATATAAATAAAACATCTGAACACTCAAGGAGCCTTGGTCACAGCTCCTGATTTAGTAGCTAACCTTGTGATTCCCTGACTGATTGACCCCTGGTTTTGACCACGAGTAATTTTCTTCAGGCTTGACAACATTGGTCAATCTGTAGGCAAAATTTATGCACTTGGATTTTTGATTTAAGTAGATTTTTGAGTGTTGCCATAGCTAATAATAAGTAACACTCTAAAAGAGAGATAAGTCCTGTACCAGGATTTTCACTGAACTGTAGCAAAAGGAATCAGGATCAGGTAGGTAGGAAGTGTTCATCCTTCTGTGATTTATCTGGAGCTATCCACTCTTAAATGCCAGTTCATACAGTCACAACTTTCTACAAAAATGACTGTGTCTGAACAAGAGTTCTTTCTTAAGTAGAGGGCAATAAGCACGCTGAAAATGGTTCTTCCTTATTCCTCAGATTTTTGGTTTATATATGCAGTGTGTATAGCAATACAGCTTGTTTCCTGTGCTCTTCTTTCTTGATGCAGCTATAGTTTGGGGACTTTGAACAATGGGTTTTCAAAATTTTCAGAACTTATTTTCATGTTTCTATTAAATATATCTCAGTAGGTGAGCAGGGTTTGGCTACATAGTACAGTAATACTTGTATTTTTTAACTGCTTCCTAATTTTACAAGATTTACAGTTCCTTTTTCTTTCTTTGCTAGGACCTTTTCTCTCGTCTTTCCAACAGTTCTTTCTTGTTTTGAACTTCGGTCTTTCCGCTCCTTCTCTCCCCTTTTCCCTTTTCCTTCTCAATTTTTTGGTTTTCTTTTTTTTGTTTTTTTTTTTTAGTTTTGACAATGAGGGTAACCTTTAATTAGGACTTAAAACAGAGAAAAGCATCCCAATGATTTGACTTGATTTTATCCAAAGACTATTCATTTGCTCAAAAGCATTACAGGACAGAGAGCCTTTAGAAGTAAATCCTTGTCTCTGAATGGTTTCCTTCGCTCATTCAGTGTTACTTTTCTGTAAGACTACCCTTGTAACCTTTTGAAACGTTTAATATAATTTCAATTTCCCTAGGCTAGTAATTCAGGTGTTTCAAGGAATGATAACCAAACCACACATCTGAAATTATCACCAGAGCTCTGTGATTCAATCAAATGACTCCAAAAAAATCATACATAGAAGCATTTTGTTAAAGTAATTTCAGAGTAATTTCTGCCATACATTACCAGAGAACTCTGAAACGCAGATATACAAATCTTTTCTTTCTCTCTTTAACCTTTGAAACATTTTTAAAAAGCGACATGGAAGTGTACATTAACAAACAGAACGTGAGCAGCTCAAATCACCCAGTGCTGCACATGGTGCAGGTCCCTTATGAAACCTCATTACTCATGGAGCCCACCAGTGCCTCCCCACATCCCTACTCCCAACAGTCTATTAAAAGTTTAACTAACTGTTCTAGATCCCAACACAAATCAGAAAATATTCTTAGTATTCTTGATAACTGACCCCTCGAAAAAACATGATCCCTGTAAGAGCTTTATTTCAGAGCTTTCCAGTTGTTGTTTCCCAGCTTCCATTATTTCATTGCCAGTATTGTCATCATCACTGAGAGATACAGACCTTTTTGAAACAATATGAATGACCTCTGTCTCCAATTCTTCTTCAGAACACGATGTATTCATTTCAATTTTTAACATCTTTTCAGTTTTTAGCAAAGTATTCATTTAAAATGTGTGCACTGTCTGGAAGTAAATTACAGGGGAAAAAGGGCATTTTGAGATCACTGAAAATGTACCTCTCAGGATGTTTCTTTTTCTATTTCCCAGCTAGTCTTGCTGAAAAGGTGTTTTGGAGATCTTATTTTATAGGCAAACATTATTTTTTTCTGTTTCAGTGCTGTTCTTTGTGTCCATCACACTGCAGTTGGAGAGCTAGGTGAAATTCAGAGCTGCACTTAAACACATGAGATCTGTGTGTGTAACCAACAGAATTATCAGTATGTTAACTTTTGTTTTTACAAATTGTTGTATATTAGGTGCAGATTGCACTACATTGTGGAGCACGTGAGCAGGACTCCTGTGGGGGGAAGTCAAGTCAGAAAATGTGCTCCAACCATTCAGCAAAAGAGACCAGGCAAGAGTTCAAATTACTTGTCAGCAAGTAATGTAGAACAACAGAGGACCTGTAGAATGAAACAATGATGAGGACTCAATATCTGTGTAACATGCATTTCAGTAATTTTTATTCTGAAATAGATAACTTAATCTAAACTAGTGCTATCTATGGAGCCTGGCACAAGCACTGTGTTTGGTTGAAATTTCAAAGCAGGCTGATTTGTCTACTAATTTTCTAAGCCTTCTTTAGTATATTATTGCTTTTCCTCATGCAAACAACAGCTATCCTGAACATGCACATCATGCAGCTGCTCCCCCAGGGACTTCACCTTTGCATCCAGAGTTACTTGGGAGTTTTACTTGCATCTTTGCACTTTTGCAGTGTAGTTGAACACAATAATAGCATCAAGACAGCTTAGGTGCAGGATAACGCTAGAACAAAATCAGTATGTTAGACAGGACTAAAAGGAGAGATTTCATTTGCCTATAGACGTTGTAAAGCACTATTTCTGCTGCTGTACTGCAAGCAGTACTCCCAAGGTACCATTCCATGACATGTTTGGAAAGCTTATGCTGAAATATCCTATGCCATCAAGGCTAAAATATTTTCACTTTCACAAATCTCTTCACAAAAAGTAATACCAATAAGACTTGCTTGACTTGCAGCAATCCAGGGTGACACATCATGCCCTGGATCAGGCAAGAATTTCAACATCTCCCAGAGCTCAAGTCAATATCTAAGTCTCCAGGTTACAATCACACATACATACTTCTATTCCTCCTGAGCACTGTTTTTCACATGGAAATACTGTCATCTTCAGCAGGCTCTAGAGAGAAGTCAGCTTCATCGAGTAGGGAATGACATCTCAGGAATACCCTAATTATAACAAGGTTTTGCATGTTATATTTAAGAGACATTTTTGTATAATCATTTAATAGTTAAGACAATAAGGAATATAATTAATAGTTAAATGGCAAGACTCCTGCAATTTGTAATTCCCTAATTGCTATTTTGGATTTCTAACTGAACATCAAAATGTCATAATCTAGTGGCACCAAACACAGAACACTTAAAATGTCAGTGAGCAAAGAAAATGACTTTAGAGAATGGGGTTCAAGAAGTACAGATCTGTGATACAAAATGTACAGTTCCTGATGGTATGAATTACATTATGCAAAAGCAACTCTCTTCAGTGCTGTGTACTCAAGATTAGAGACTGCAAAGAGCCTTTTTCAGAATCACAGCTCTCCACTTCCCCTGCTGAGATGTCAGATAGACTTGGGCTAAATTTGATGGCAAGTGTTCCAGGTCCCGTCTGTCAGGTTCTCCCATGTTTAATGAGCAGCACACTCTTTGATGAAAATACTGTGTAAACAATGAAACAGCACATCGAGGAGGTGTAAATGAACTTGCTTCTGCAGGATTTTCAGTCAGAGCAGGGTTTAGGACTTCTAGTCAGGCTTGCAAAACCCTGCTGTGTCCCTAGAACATAATTGGCTCCTGAGAGCAACAGCATATATTAGGCACAGTAAAGCAGTTTAGGAAGGTCTTTCAATAAGCTTTCTATAAATGCAACTCATTCATTTTAATATGAAGCCTGTGGTTCCAGTGGGTGGGCTGGAAGAAAGAGTTGTCTAAGCCCCTGCTCATTTTATTTCCTGTAAGTAACACCATCTCACTGCAGGTACAGTACTCAACTGCTTTGGACAAAATAATACACAAAGATCATCCAATATTCTTTTGTGCACGGATGTATAGTCATCTTCTAAACCACCATTCCCAAAAATCACCACTCAGAAGGATATCTGCAGCACAGACATCTCCAAGCATCAAAGAAGGGAACCCCACAGCTATTGGAAAGATTACAGTTTCAAGAATGATGACAGGTTGATCAGTTCGTAGTGTGCATGGGAGAATCCCTCCTGGCTTCAGTGACTTAATGTATCTAATGAGTTATGGATTTTAAGTTATTTTGCAGCTTTGCAGTGGCTGGGTCAGTTCCTGGCTTCCCAGCTGAGGTTACAAACAACACAGAAAAGAACAGCAATTTGTGAAACAGGCAATCAGTGTTTATTGATGTTCTCCCCAAGCTTCCCCAAACACCCATGCATGCACTGTACCTGTGAGCCTTCCCAGGCAACCCTGCTTATATCAAGTGGCCCAATTTACAGTGTTGGTTGTGCTGAAGTAGGTTTTAATTGACACTACTACAGCATAAGCACTTTTTTGTTACTGTACCTATTTATATTAGATCACTGAATTTACTGCATGATTTTAACGATGAAGTGGTTCATCACACATTTTGGAGAATTGTCCTCTGGATTATTGAGGAAGAGGTCAATGCAGTGCCCAGATAAACTGTCTTAAAAACAGTGTTCAAATAGAAGCTACAGAAAAAAAAAGCGTTTGCTTTGGGAAAAAAAAAAAAGGAAAGAAAAAAGAGTAAATGCCACAGATTTATTTCTAGTTAATGTGTTTAGTTAAATTAGCAAAATGTTAACATTAGAACCATGGTTAAATAGCAAAAAGATTAAGTTCTAGAATGACAGATCAGTCAATCAAAATTAACCGAAAAGAAAACAAAATTTTCTTAGGAAATAAACACATCACATCATGAAAATGTGCTACCATTTCAAAGATTTCAGATGTTTAAGGCAAGACAATTAGCCCAGCTGTTTTTCTATTCAGATCACTGCTTTTTCTATGACTACACACATTGCAAGTGGTCAGAGAGGAATCCCAGGACACCTGCTCTGCAGCTATTTCTGCATTGTTTCAGTCTCATCCATAAGAAGGAAATTTGGTCTCATCACAGTCCTTTTCTGTTTGAAAGGATCGTCTTTCACTGTGGGGAAAAATCTCTCTTGTTGAATAAGAGCATCCATCATAGTTTAAACAGAATTTCAGGAATGACAGGTACCTTATTTAGATAAGGTGACACATTACTGCTTCCTCTTTCCTCCTTTTTCTTATACAGTAAGATCTATATGGAGAGTAAATTACTCTATCACACCAAGTAAGTATCAAAGTCAAGCTCCATTTTCTGAGTTTCCTATTCCACATCCCCTTGAATTCCTCATCTAGCTGTTTGAAGGACATCTGAAGTGGATTTCTGGTTCCACTGCTCTTAGTATCAAATATTTCTGTTGGCTATGCTGAGTGATAAAGCTTACTGAAATCCTTTTTCCTAGGAGAAGGTTACTGGCAGGAACTGTATTGCTACTGAATTGCTGTTACTGGCTGTTAAGAATAGGGACTTCAGAAAAAATGAAGCGGCTATAAATATCACCAATTTAAAATACTTTTTACATGCCTTCCAGATTGCTTTAAATTGTTTTCTTTAAAAATGAAAAAGATTAATCCACTGAACGGAAATTAAGACATTTAGATTTCTTTGAAGCCCTTATTGCCATGACCAGAGCACTGCGAGGCAAGGGGCACGTGTGCCTCGGCCGTGGGATTCAGCCACAAAGTAGGGCAATGCAACACCAGCTAAAGGACCTCCTTGTCCTCAAATCTGACACCTATTTGTCATTTCTCTATTTCAACAGCTATTTTGAAGGTGAACCCGTAAACATGACATAGATGGGCAATGCTGGAAACCACTGAAGGAGATACTTTCACTGATTCTAGGAACACAAACTATTAAATTAGGCCTGTTACACGGCATACATCCTTATGCATGGGAAAGCTGAGGATTAAATGGATCCTGGTGGAAAAGACTTTACCTCACAGGCTTCACAGACACTGTTTGAGATTCCCTGTGCAACTTCACTCTGTATTTGCTACAATGGGTACTAGTGTGAGACTCGGTACGCTTGAAAACATAAACAGGAAAAGCATAGTGAAATTAACTTTACTAGGAAAATTACTAAAAATAGGCTCAGCAATATATGCATTCATAAAAATTTGAACAGTTACACTCATTGCTCCACTACTAAAAGCAAAGTTATTACACTATGCAAAGGATGGACTGAAATAGAAATACCTCTGTTCCATAAAGCTTTGGTGAAAGACTCACTCAAGGTCCCTGAACGTGATTTACAGAAAATGGTTATGGATGGGGAGAAGACTGAGAATTAAACACTACTTCAAACAAGGATTTAGCTGCAGACTGAGCAGACCCTAAGTAAGGGCCATGCCAGCTTAGAGAAGTAACACACTGATGTAAAGTCCCTGAGTCCCTATTAACAGTGTCCACTGCACCTTCTCATCTGGCTTATCTTCAGCAAACCTATATGAAAGTCTTAAGAGCTATGAAAAATACCTCTCAGTGGTCCTCTGGTGCTTTCCACAAAAGTGCTTCATGCATCCTGTAGGAGCAATTCCTTTCATCTGAGTACAATTTACTCACAGTACAAAAATCAATTTTTATCAATACTTCGCAAACGGGCACATGGACTGGAAATGGGATAATACAGATACATGAAAGATCCAGGTAACAGGAAGGAGGAGAAATATTCAGATGAAAAATAAAGGCTTTGCATCTCATTGACAGTGCCTACAGTACAGAGGCAGGCAGTGCAGTCACACTGAATGCACATGCCATTATGGATAAGGAACAGATACTCATCATGTGCAGGGTAAAAAGTATATGGTTCCAAAAAGCTGGATTGACAGAGAGCACAAGTCAGCAACTTTCACAGAAGGAAAGATGAAGCACCTGAGTCACAATTTCAGCTGTGGAATGAATCATGACTTCCAATAAAGAATCTGATGGACTGAGTGAGTTTGCAAGATCTTAGGGAAGGAGCAGAGGTAGGCATCTGTTTTCTGGGTTTCCTGGGTGCCAAAATGATTTTCTCATATGCCTATTGTGACCATCCTACATCCATGTAACCTGCAAGGAGGAGCAATATAAGCATGAATATACAAGGGCTAGGGATGAGGATATATTTGGAGCTATACTTAAACAGAAGAAAAAGAAGCCAGGTATGAGTCCTTTGTACCTGTTGCAAGTATCTGCACACAATTTTTCCCTCTCATATGTGCACCTCAGGCTTTACTGGAATGGGGCCTAAAACAGCCAGCATCCCCCTTGGCATGATCTAGTTTCTGCTCTCTGAACCTAGGAAATGAATAATGCACAGCGTGTCAGGAGCTCCCTGAGCCTCTGGCCACAGCAGGATGCACTGGGCAGGTGAGAAGGGCAGTTACAGACTGGGGAGGACTGAGGGAATTGGAAACATTCAGCAGAAAGGGGAATCAAAAGTGTTAAACTTGATAGAAAAGATAAGAAGGACATCAGTGGATACAGATGCACAAACTTTTCTCAGAAGCCTTTAGCACGTTAATTATAGCTGACAATTACCACCCCTGCTCAGCCAGCCAACCTACAGGGATTTCACAAGCTGCCCCCACCTGTGACAGGATAAAAGGAAAAGACAAACAGGTAGAGAATTATTTTTGCACGTTATTGCTGCTGGACTTTTCTTGCACAGTTTATCACCAAACCTAACAGAGAAAGAGAGGTTGCTAGAAGGATCCTAGTTCCACCAAATAACTTAAATGATTAAAAAAAAAAAAATTAATATCATGTTATCCTCCATGCTTGCTAACTGGGAAGGTGTGAGGGCTGTCCTAAGGACAACTCTGAAATGAACTCTAAGATTTTTCTGTAAATGACCTTTCCATAAATCCAACTCAAGAGCCAAGAGATGTAATAAACAGCTAAGGAGCCTGGTTTACAGGGTATCTTCTGTGTTTCATTCCCTGAAAATACTCACCATTAAAACGTTTTAGCTGAGATTTTCAAAGCAGTGTGGGCAAATTCTCTGCACATCTCACATTAATTAACAGCAAGTGTGTGGGTAATTCCCTGTAGTACTTTGATAATGTCAGCTTTTTTTTTTTTTTAATATCCATTTAGCATATCCATGTGGAATAGGATGGAGGAAATGTGTACAGTGGTTCTGAACTGCACCTCAGTAAAAAATGCCGTTTTGTTCTGACCTTATGAGCCTCTGATCTGTTCCAACAGAGGGATTCCGATCAGCTATTTTGGGCAGGTCCAGAGACAGGAAATAAATGCTTCCCATCATCATGGTGATCTGAGCCTAGTCGAGTATCTCAATAATATTTTTCTGTTTAGAGGGCTTGGGGAAAGATGGGGGGAATAAACCTTTCTGTTTACTCTTAGCTTTGGAAAAATCCACTGGGAGGGACTGCACAATTAACATATTAATGAAGGCTGGCCTCAGATGTGATGCCTGAAAGCAATTATGGGCAAATTAAGAATATAAATGCAAGATAAAAAACTCGTGCCTGTTCGGGACAGGAGGAACATAACCTGCTCAGCACTGAAGCAAGAATATACTTTTTTAATTTTTAATTGTTCACGGGGAAGGAATTCTATTGTACTCTGCTTGGAAAAAGCAGCATTACTAATATTTGCCATATCAACTGCAAAAGACCAAAAGCACTGTGATACCTCTGCTGGTGTGTACAACTGGTTGCTGAGCTGGACATCTGAGTTCAGACACTTAAAACCTGGAAGCGTGGAAACCCTGAAAGTCTCTACTCAGCTAAAGTAGAGGAAATAGGTAATTTTCACCACATTGATCTCTGTACATTAATATGATTTAGTTGAATCTTCTGGTCATCACTTTTCTGTACGATTTTTTTTTTGATGGGTACCAGTCACAAACAATAATAAGTACTTGCATTAAGTCTTCAGGGCATTAACGATGATGAAACTCAAACTGGTCTTACAGAATATCAAATTGAGGAGGGTGCAAATGCCTCCAACACAAGAGACTCCAATTTCCTTTTCCTCATTAACACCAAGTGAAGGCTAAAATATAGCTAGCTGGAAAGCAGGGTTTCCATTCACGGCTGGTTTTGTTCTACTCTTCTAAGTTACAGTCCAAATCAGACCAAAAACTAACACGTGCAAAATTCCCCAGGCCCTGCAAGCACTTAGTGATATTGATGTTCCTGTCAGCTTTCATGACCAGAGCAAAGATGACAATTTCGCTGAGGAGCTAAAGGAAATGCTGGCTCTCAGGCTCCAGCAGCAGAAGATCGACCAAAGTCTGAAGCCCTGGCAGCTCCCTGCATCCATGTCTCTTAGGAGCCATCAGGAATTCAGGCACTCTTCACCTGGCACCCTGCTCTAGGCTTGGCAAGCACTCACACCAGGGACATTATGAATGAAACAAAATGGCATTTTTATGTGAGAGTATTCAGCCAGCTCTGTTATCAAAAGCCTTTACAACTAAAGACAAAGCCAAATACCGAAAAAACCTGAAAGCCCGGAAAGCACATTTTTGAATGCTTAGACCTCTCTCCAAAATATTTCCACACACATGAATGAAACCTATCGAACAGTGCCACAGGAGACACATTTTTAGAAAGCAAAAGCAGGTGAAAGTTGTTTTGCCGGCCCAGAAAAACAAAAGTTAGAACCAAATGAACTGGCTTAACTATTAACCAGATCACTGGTATTTGCCTCACTAGTTGTGGAACAATTGTCTGTTCTTATTGCTTTCTACTGAAAAAGACGAGTAGCAAACCTACAGGAAACTTCTTTCTTTATATCAAATCTTGGAAAACTCACCTTAAAAATGACCCCCTAAATTAATGGGGGTTTAATTTCCTTATTTTAAACTCCTGTAATCTACCTTAAAGGCCAGGTAAATGTGTTATCCATTGTCACTTGATGTATTTTGCCGAACCTAAAGCTACAAGCCCGGAAATTCCTTTGCTGGGCTTTGAACCACCATGACCCTATTCCTCAAATGGTCCTTTTGAAACTTATGAGATGCTTGGCCATCTATGGAATGCATTCCCAGCAGGATGCTTCTGGGTCAGCCCCAAACCTGTTTATTAACAACGCCCTCCTTGGCTTCAACGTCTTTGTCTGTCTCTTATTACAAGTAACAACAGACAACACTCTTAGCATCCCTTTCTGCCAGTGAAGATTTAAGGTTTTCTATGCCAGAGTGTCTGCCTATAATTTTCCACTCAGATGGAAAACCCAGTTTTCCAATACATTTGTTATTGACACAAGCAAGTCAAATGTATCCTTTTCTATGCAGGGTCACTGAGATATCTTTTTTTAACTTACTATATCTTATTTTTGCCAGCAGAGATTTCAGCATTCCTCTTCCTACTGCCATGCAGCCTGTGAATCAGAATTGCCAACAGGGTCTCTGCTCCCTGCTGGTTTGCTCAAAGATCTCAACAGCCAGGAAAAACCCCCTGATGATGAAGTCGTTTTCTATGTGACTGTAATACAACCTCCTACTGGATGGCTGCCGGGGTGCCTGGCAGCGTAACATCAAGGAGCCAAAGCATGTGTCTAACTTGAGGATCCAGCTGCAGACAGCTCAATCAAAAAAATCTCACTACCTCTGGCAGATTTTAGAATTATTTGGTTCGTTTTCTCAGGGTTAACGGCAAATACTGCATGTGCTGCCTTCATATACAAAAGGGCACAGCTGGGCAATAGGGAGGACAGCTGCCTGTTCACCTTGGATGCTCCTGGTCAGGCAGTGTTTTCTAGAGGGAAAAGAGGCTGCCTCTCCTGAGAGCAGCACATGAACACAGTGGGAAAACATGGGCAGGGATGAGCCAAGTGACTTGCAAAAGGGGATTGCATGAAGGGAAGCAAAAAACATTCCTGACAAGCAATGGAGAGACACTTCCTTAGCACCCAGGAAACAGTAACCTTCCCTGCAGAGGCTCAGCTGCATGTGATACAACCCACAACTTGCATAACTTTGGCTCAAACTTCCCAGGAACCAGCTGTTAGAAAGTATGTAGACAAAAGCCATGAAAGATCAGGAAAAGCTAAAACTTCAGACAGAGATTAGGTTGTTGAGACAGGGATAGACCGCACTTCAAGACAGAAAAACACTGATGTGAAAAAGTATAAAGTCCTACAGAAAAAAAAACAAAAGAGTTAAAGGATGGCAATTTATTGATCCTGAGTATCAGACTCTTGCAGGGATCCATGAAGCGCAACCATTTCTAGCCTGACAACTGCACAGCACCAAAGACATCAAAAGTGGTGAGCAAATTAATGCCCATCTTTTAGCTGCCCATTGGATATATTAGCTAATAGATGTTCTGTGTTTTTAACTACTACACTGCATACTTTTGCTCATGGTAGAAGCTGATCCAAGTGATCCAAATCTTAGAAAGTTGCTTGGCCAGAAAGCAGAGTTAGAGGACAGGATCTGACACAACGAGGAAAAAAGATGTTCACTGTCAAGATTTATTTAATCTGCAGAGCAATATATCTAGATTATATCTATTTAATTATCCTTTTTAACTCTCTTGTTCAGTTTCTATGGTTTTTTTTTGTCTACTAAAAGTTCATTTTATTAATTGGAGGTATCTGACATCTTTTAGTTTGCTCCCTAGAAGAAGAGGGAGGTGGGATCATTTCCCCTCAGGGCTCTGGCAACATAAAGTTTCTGTGGCACAGCCTCAAGCTTTCACCTTTTTTTTTTCTTGTACATGAATATAAGGACTTAATACTTCTTGGATCCACTGCTCATTAGTTTTGTGATCACCCCACAATTTAAGAAAAATTTCACCCAGTATCTGCAAGGGTGAAATCTGCCTAACGTTCATGTCCACTGTCATCTTGTGAAATTCTGTGTATTAAGAGAGTAGGATCAGAGCTGTCTGCAAGTTTTCCTCATTGAAAGTGCTCCTACATGTCAAATACATCACTGGAATTGTGAAAGAAGACCAAGAATACATTTGCAATAGTAGATAAATATATATTTATATAAATCAGGAAGAAAAAAATTATAATAAACTCAGCAAGCAGGAATATTCCACGTTTGTACACAAAGCATTGTACACTGAGGCTTTGGAGCTGTGAAAAAAGTGTTTTGCCTCAAAATTTCCTGCAATTGCAAATTGTAATTGTGCATTATAATACAAGTTACTAGGATCAGCCAACAAGGTTTCTATTATCTTTTTTGCATCTGGTGGAAATGAACAATTGCCTGATTTGTTAACAATTTAGGAACAGGAGGTAAGTAATTATGTCTCAGCAGCCTATTGATTCACCCTTTGGGGACATATGGAGAAGACTTTAACCCTGGCATCTGTCAGGATGAGCTTTCAACAGGATCAGTAGAAGGCGGCGCTTGAACCTGATTTTTGGGGAAACCCCAGGACGTGTGACACAACACATCCCTCACCGCTCCCTTTCTGTCGTCTCCCTTGTGTCAACGGTGTGTTCACACAGTGGCACAGCTCAGGGAGGACGGACTGTGCAACTGCCTTGGTTATTGTGGAACTGTCCCCTCAGCTGTGACTCTGTCTCTGCATGGACAGCACGTGAGCTGAGGTATTAATCTGCTGCCTTAGGCACCCTGGTTCGATAGGTAATGCTAACGTGCTAAAACCTGTCTCGTGCCTTTTCTTTCTTCTGCTGCAGCCCAATCTGATGGGGAACAGCCTGACAATGAGACTTTATACAGGGATGTATGCTTACCTCCTGCACAGACGGTGCTTGTTTGCAAAAAAGATTGAAGAAAAGTTATGAGAAAATAAAGTCTGAGAAAAAAATGCCCAAACTTTTCCTAGCGTGTACCTGTGGGCCACAGAAGTGCAATGCCATTGAAGTAGTTCCCAGGAGCAGTTGCTTTGGAGTAGGGCACTAGGGCTCAGCGCTAAACTCCTTGCCTGTTGTAAGAACATTCATTAAAATATACCTATTCATAAAAAAACCTCTCTTCTCTCTTCTGAAATAGGTTATTAAGCATTTAAAGTACCTCTATACAGAAACCCTGGGTGGCAAAAGAGAATACTATGGTTAGTCCTGCTCCTGTCAAGTCCTAAACAACATTGGTTTTGGGAAATCATGCATTGATCTGAAGCAGTGCCAATCATAACAGTTGTCATAACAGATGAGACATCCAAGGGATGGTCCTGAGAGCAGCTCTGGGACTGTTGGATAGAGAACCTTTGAACTCAGAGTGCCCTGTAGCTCTCTGTGCCTGAATGTCCCCTTGCTTCCCAAAGAAACTTATTCCCTGCATTTTGTAGAGAATTAAAGCATTTTAATGACCTAATCATCTATCTCTAACCTAAAAGTGACCATTTATTGCAGTACACAAATACAAACTTACAAAAACTAACAAGTTTTTGTAGCATTAAACATTATTATAAAGAACCATGTCTTTACTAATTTTCTTAGCCGTATCCATTTTTCCCCCAGCACAAATCTTTGAGAGGGTAGATGATGTCAGAGGTGTTTGCAGTAAAATAAAACATATTTAAAATTGATACAGATACTACAGTACTGGATCAAGCAAAAATCCAGTTGATTTTAATGCAACTTCCATCCAAAATTGATTATAAGACTAGAGTTACAGTATTCCAGTAAACCTGAGCATTTTGTGTCTTCTCCAGGGCAGTTATTCATTGAAACATTGATCGCTCACATTAAAAGGTGAACAAAACATGTAGCTCCTTAAGGTCTCAGCTCAAAATAGGTAATTCAAACATTTAATTTAAAATATCTTTTTCATCTTTGAGTCTTGCGTTCAAATTACTGAATTCATTTATATATTGTCTGGATCAAAGTTATTTCATATTTGTATATGTCATTTTTGGCTGATAACGATAATTTCAATAGAAAAATACAAAGCAAACATGAAGATTGTTGACAAAAAAAGGTGATTAAAAGAATTACAGCCTTCATGAGAAAGCTGGAGAGATCTGGTGCTGTCTGTAGCTACTTGGTACAAGTAAGAGACAGCAGAAGATGGTAAGAATGTGTGTTCCCAACTGCCTATCATCTGGCTTGACTTGGAGCTGTGAAAAAAGCAAGTCATATTTGTGCCTTGGGGGCATCACTGTTATCTAAAGAAGCAATTCCTCCTTCAGGAGCACCTTAATACAGAGCAAATGTCTTGGGAAAAAAAAAAAAAAAAAAGGCAAATTGAGAGAAATTACTTTGATGATCAAACTGAAACGAAAAGCAAAAAAAAAAGCTCTCAATCACAGTATTAAAAATCTCTTTGAAAAAAATATAATGCAAGCTTGATAATGCTGAAGTTGCCAAAGCTCACAAATTTGAAGAATTGCACAAAAGGACACCATGCTGTCAGTTCCTGAGACACAGTTGGTATTCCTTACATGATTTGTTATATTGTTCCTCAAACCCTTCATGATGGAGATATCAAAACGCAGCTTCTCAAATGAAGCCCCATGGGACACATGAAACACTGTAACTACTCATGATAATGATGTACAAATACCGACATCACTCATTTTCTGCCACTTGTGCATGTAGTGTTTCAACTGGAGACTTTCTGATTTTCAAAGGCATATCAAGATGTACAATGACGAGGGGGGAAAAGCAAACTTCGTTTGCTTCCTGGAGTAGTTGATGAATGGCAAAGATGGATGGGTTCTCCCGGGAGAGAGTACGAGCAACGCTTGGTTAAAACAGGGAACTCAACAGGCAGTGCCAGTGCTAAGTTCACTTCTTCTCTACAGCACCCTTCAGAAACTGCCAGTTGCCCCAAATTGTCCATCAATCTGAAAGTCTCTCTAGATCAGGGTTAAAAGGTGGCAAATGTAATTAAACCACAAGTGACGTGCCCACTTTTGTTTCCAGTTTCCTTCAGAGAAGTGGGAAGTGATCACAATCTTCTCCAAGCAAAAGTGAGATAGTTCCTGTGTGGAAAGGTGTTGTCTCTTGACAGTTCTATCTTTTTTCAAGGTAAGGCTTTTCATGGTGATTTTGATTTTGAAAGTGCAGATTGCTTTGAAAGTGACTTGTGGCCATGAAAACTAGCCTATTAACTTGCTTGCACATCTCAATGAACTGTGTATGCATAAGAAAACCAAACTGAAAGCTACACCTCTTAATATTTGTGACAAAACAAGGACAGTTAAAGACAGTGTAATTTACAAAACACTAAGGAAACAGGGAAAATACGCCAGATACTAAATCCCACTTTAAAAAGAAATTGAAAGTTCATCCCTGCATAACTACTGATAGTGATGTATCGCAGATATATATATATATATATATATATATATATATATATATATATATATTTGGGCAGTGAATTTAATGAATGCTGTACTGACGGTGAAAAATCATAGTTGGATCAGGAGTCCAATTTTCACACAAGACATTTTGCCACCTGGCTTCACAACAAAGGGAAAAAAAGCTTTTGATAGAACTGTCAGGTGATGATGAACTCAAGTTCAAATCCAACAAAGCGTAGCTTAGCAACTTTTTGTGGTGAAGGAATGAATTTAGTCTGGTGTCTGACCGAACCCTTAAGCTCCACATTTCTCTGCAAGACTGGCTTTCTCTGCCTTATTCACCACTGAAAATAAGTAAACCGGACTTTTAACTGAAGCTTACCAATATCTCAAATGACAAAAAGCAACTGTGGAGCAAGCATACGCTTTCTGCCAGTGCTGGGCTTTGATTTCCCCAGGTGCTGCTTGAAATCATAGCTTTTCTCTTCATTTGAATTTTGTCAAGAGTGAGCAAGGTGAACTTTGATGTCCGCTCACCAGTACTGCACTGAAGAATGGGCAAGAAGCTCAAAACAAATTAAATAACTTGAAAAGGCAAATCATTGTTGTAGCTCAGCAGCACAGTGCAAGAGAGCAAGTCATTTATAGCATTTTGATTGTTTCTTATAATTTAAGCAACACGAGAAACATTAATAATAATGCTTGCTTCACTGAGTTTCCCTTTGATATATTGTCTTGTACCTGCAATGTTTAATAAGGATGTTATAAATTGAACAGTTTAGGCTTTCTCTGGCGTTTATTTCAGTTGAGAACACCGAAGCACAAGTCTGCTAAAGGCATAAAAGTGAAACAAAGTAAGAGACTAGTTTCAAGGATACAGAACAAAGCAAGAAAGTTTGGGAACTGCTCCTTCAGAAGATATTCCTTATCCTTTATGACTCACTTCAGCTCTTTCATTGCACATTTAATACCAGAAGGGAAAAAGGCAAAATACCTAATTTTACCTCGTATTTCAAACTGTGTCTGGAGCTGGATTCTAACAACTTACATACACAGAGGGTGTCAAAATGGCAAGATGTTTCTGTAATCAGGAATGCGCAATTATGCCTGTAAAGAGGAAACCTCATGCCAAACCCTGCAAAAATGCCTTAGTGAAGGACACAAGCAGGTGTTTTTTTGCTCAGGGTTGGGAGGCAGTTGCACAACTGGCCCTTTGCAGGCACAGCTCCCACCCCGCCACAGTGCCTGTCGTTAGGAACCACCTGCCCAGCCTGAGCACAGAGCAAGAACTGCAACCACAAGCCACAGAATCCAGTTCAGAGAGTGATCTTTGTGTGGATGGACAATAGGGGTACATGTTACACTAGCTTTCTTGAGGAAGCATTTTAAAACATTGTGGAGTAACCCTGTATACAACTATTACATGCTGCCACCTGCAGCGAGGGCTGTTGCAGAGGTAAGCAAAAAGATCCCTCCTCGCTGCTTTTTGCCATGCAGAGTGATAATTCTTCTCCCTCAGGTTTTTAGAGCAATTTCAGGTCTGAAAACAGACACCAGCAATGACCAAATTGGAACCTGGATTTTCTTTTAGGTTTGTTGTCCAGCTTTGGCCGGACACTGTTTTAGAACTAGAAACACTGAATGGGCAAAAATAGGACAAAGAAAACAGAAAGGCATTAATTGTTTGTGCTGGAAAAATGTCTGTCAGCTGTTGAAGAGGTAAGGAAGCCCTTTAAAAGTAGGTCTGTCAAAACAGAAGTAGAGTTCACCCCAGAACAGTGTTAGGAAAATTTCTCTTGGGGAAAAAGAAAGAAAAGAAAGACAGGAAAGACCTAATTAAAAGTGAAGGTCTTGCAGTAAATAAATGATTAAACTTGTTTCAAAAGTATGTAGAAACATTATTCCCTGAGAAGAAGACTAAGTCATAGTTTAAGAAAAATCTCTGGTAAAATTGGTGGGAGATATTTTTTTACTAGAGAGTAGCACTGAAATCCTACTCTTTCATAAAGAGAGCATCAAAGTACACATATGCCTGCCTAATCAGTTATATTAGAGTCCCCTGGCTTTTAGGCGACACATATATTAGTTTGGATTAAAAAAATCCAATAAAAATAAGTTTATTATTTCCATTTTGGAGATAACTTCTCTCTCTACAGTAAGAAAACTGCATCTCTTTCATTTCAGAAGTAATTTTACCTACAAACCACAGTATTGAATCAGCATCATATTAAAGCACATGAATAAAGGTACCAGTGGGAAACAAAATTAAGCCAGCACTTAAATGCTTTCTTGAATTATATTTCCTATTGCAATTTCCTTAGTCCACTAAGTTGACTTAAAAGCTCTGGACAAGCTCGCATTCTGTAGGGTGCCCAACTAAACTGAATAGAAACCCTGAGTATGTTGATGTTCCCCACTTGAGAAAACTTAAGAGTGACAGGAGAAAACATGGAGTGTGAGGCTACAAAAATACAAGAAGAGAGACAAGGTGAGGGACGTTGTAAAGGAAACATTTTTTCATGTCTTAATTTAGTTTTCAGTGATACCAACAACTGTATTCTTGCTTCACAACATTTTGAATTCTGACATAAAGCTGTTTTCATTAATTGGTCTGTCCGTATGACTGGTGTGGAAATACTCAGCAGCTTTTAAGTAGGAGCCGGTTATTTTTAACCTTAAACCAATTTACTTCTCAGAAGCCCTAAACTTTTTTGACTGAAGAATACCTGCTTTTATCTCTAAGCCCCAAAACAAAACAGGTAAAGCTGTGATTAATAATTATACTCTGTATTTTGGGTTATAAATCTGTACACAGTGCACACTGCAAGCGTGTTCAAGTGGTTACTGTGCTGTAAAAAGCATGATAGCTCTGGTCTTGGCAGTTCTTTGTCATGTGTATTGTTTTGGCCTCTCAGAAATGCTTTGCGCTTATGAAGTGGATGCTATTTATTTGGAGTGTTTTTCCTGTCTAAAACAGCCAGCAAGCCCCTTTTTTTAGTACAGAAGTCATGTTGTGTTGGTGCCGAGGTTCTTTTCCCTCATGGCTCTGCTAAACAGAGTCTGCTGTGGTGGATCAGGACTGTTCTTGATTTTCCTGTCTGCTTACTTAGCTAATTAAAATAACAAATCTTCACAGCTGTCTGCTTTGGATTCATCCTTATCACCATAAACTAATTAAAATAGTGCAACTGGTTGCAAGTCATTAAATATCAACTATACTTTTCATATAATTATAAACCTTCAAAACCCCCACAAAATAAAAACTTGGTTCTTCTGCTCTTTCTTCCTTACCTAATTGTAACTGTTTTCTTAAGATGCCTACATGTTGTTACATTTTAATCTGGTTTTTCCTCTGTCCTGAGACAAAGGCAACTGGATTTAACTTATCCCAAACAGTAACCTCAAAATTTGCTTCCTGTCAGCAGCTGCACTGAGTAACACTCTCAGTGAGTCCATGACCAGCAGAGTGCCCTTCAGGTAGCCAAAAGTCTGACCTCTTGCCCTAAGCCCAGGTTCACAATTTGCCTGTGTTTGAAAATAACCAGTTACATCTGACTCTGTTCACGTTCTCCATACACATTTTCAATCCTACTTAAAGATAAGTTATTACTATACACAAATTACAACACATAGACTTATGAGTTAATAATTTACTTGTCTAGCTGGGGAATTTTCCTTTTAGTGCATTATAGATGAACCACAGACAAATTCAGTACTTTCTTGAATTAAGATCATCTAGCCAATCTAATTCTGAATATATCAAGCAGTGCTGTTCTCTGTGGGGACAATTTAGAATGAAGTGTGCTTTGGTATAAGGAAGAATGTCAAGTATTAGCCAAGATTGAATAGAAATCTATAAAAGATGCCAACACCAATAGCAGCACAGTTTGGATTACTAATCTCTGCTCTTCCACAGCAAACATTATTGGTTTTTGGCCTCTAAAAAAAAAATCATTGGTCTTTCACAGAAATTAAGAAGGAGCTATAATATAAAAATATTTAAATAAGAATCAACACAGGCAGGTATAAACTAAGCTGTGCTTTCCTTACGTTCAGGTATTAGTCAAGCAACAATTACACGACTTAAGACTGACAATGGCACACAGATACTTTCCTTCCTGGAGAGTGCTTGCGATGCATAATTTTAGGCACGTGGCAACCTTCTTAATGTGTTATGTATCTTGTATGTTCTCCATCTTCAGAATTATAGTAACTACCAGTGAGGATGTCTAGTCTTAGTTTAAATACAGCTGGGTCCAAGAGGTTAGGGGTGTAACTAAAGCCAACAGATTTCAACAGGGCACCCGGAGCAGGTTTAGAATTGGCCGTCAGGTTCGTAACAGGCAAAGGGAATGGGGCACTAGAGAATCTCTACTACACTAACAGTAAATATCAGTAGAAAAACAGAGTCTCGTAAAGTCATTTTCCCTCACCCCAATATATCCTAAATTTGTCAATTAAAAGCAACTAAAAATGAAGAATTCAGAACCACGGTGCGTTTCCCCTCTGAATAGAGCATGTTCTATAGCCTCTAAAGCCTGATGTCACTTGTGTGTTTCCCTTTCCTTTTTGAATCTGAGTGGTGCTGGATCCATTTATTGTTGTTAATTGTCCTTCATTAGTTACCTTGCAGTTTTGATTGGCTTGACTCTTCACCCTAATTGATTTGCTACTGTAATTGACTTTCTCCTCCACTGATCTGCCTTGTGTGTTTTATCATTTTAAAGTGTAGAAGAAACACAGAATTAAATTCACAGTAATTGCTTATTACCATCTTGTGGTACTTTCGCTTCCCTCCCCTAAAACAACTGCACATGGCTTCAAGTCTGTGCTGTGCCATTTTTTTGCCAATATCCTTTATGTTTCCGAAATATCATTCTATTTCTTGATCTTTATCCTTTACTTTTGCTTTTCAGTCCTGACATTTCCAGATATGACTGTAACTCCTCACCACTTGCCTGGAGCCCATCCCAAATTCATTAATACCCATAACCCTTTGCTTCATCTCTTCTACTTTGCTTTCCTCACTGTGGAAGCAATGAGGGTTTCACAGGGTACATAATCCACACAAGCAAAACTCCTTCCAGTTTGCATCCTCTGCAGCACTAATATGCTGTGGACTCTCACAAGCTATAGAACAAGAAAACTTGTCCTCGTGAGTGTTGCGGGGGAATTGAGGAGCCTCTTGTTTGTCACGGAGCTGCCTTTAATCTGTAACCATATAATTCCTGAAACACCTACACCGAAATATACTGAAAGCCAAATTACATCTGACACTTGAAGGAAGAGTAGCACTCAAGGCATCCATCTGGTCTCACCCATTCAAGAACCAAGGCAGCACTAGAACTGGATGGGTGCAGTGTTTCCCAGAGTCCTATGAAAGGAAGAGCAAGGGGAATCTTTCAATGCACTGTTCTCTTAGTCCCATTTCACCCCCTTCTCTTGCTTCTCTGTTAAAATCTTTTTGTCTCACTGCTGCAACATATCATTCTCTTTCAAACTCCCTTGCATGACTGCTTTTCATCCTCACTCACAGTTTTGTTTCCTTCTTTAACTGAAGCTTCAACACTTCCTCTACATTTTCTTCCCTTCTTTGCCTCCACCTCCAGTTCAGAAGTGTCTAATTTTCCTGCCTGCTGACTCCTTAATCTGCTTCCTTGCTCCCAGCTCTCTTAAGCTCTTACCAACCACTCTCGTCTTCCTCACTTTTAGCTGATCTGTGTCTTTGTATCTATACTTGTTACAAAACAATAATACTCTTGCCTTTTTTTTTTTTTAATGTAGGCAATCTTATTGCATCCCCCTCCTTTCATTTCCTTCTTCTGTGACTATAGAGTTGCTTTATTGTCATGTAGGTGAAGGCTTTAAAATGTCTTCTGAAGATTCAGAGGCAACATTCCTGCTCCCAAAACAACTTCAGAGTTCATCTTATTCGTGTTTCTCCTACCGAGCTACATAACTGCTTAGTAAATGGTGCAAAACTTACATATACATCAAAAGATATGTATATATAAACATGAAAGAACTAAAACCAAGCTAAGGACAGCCACAGACATAGGTATAAATGAAGTGAAAAAAAGGGGCACATTATTGACTATGTAGGGAGAGACTGCTTTAGCTCAATGTAAGTTAAATTGTGCATGGAGAGAAGGGAGCACAGTGAGTGAAAAGCTGGAGAAAATATTTACTAGACCTGGTCAGAAACAGCTCTCTTGAGTTATAAAAATCTCAGTTTATAAAAAAAATAATCTATTCTGATCTGTATTAGGACACTTCCAAACTTCTTCAAAGTTTCTTTCTTTGACATGGAAAAGTTGGTTTTACTCTTTAATGAAGAGTCAGAGTTAGAAAGCTCTTTGCTAGTGTAATTACTCATTTTACATACTCTGGGGAAATCACCCCTTTGCAGCAGAAGTTGATTTTTGCTGTCCTGTTAATATCTGAATGACAATAGGCCTGAATTACAGGCAGTTGTTACATAGGGCACCTTATTAATTGAGGGAGTTCCATCCATAAAGGCTTCCTAACCTAATGTTGTTTATTGAAAATGGGCGACCTACAAGGAAAAGGCCTGGGGGAAATGGATCCTAAAATAAACACAAAGTGATGAATAGCACATTAAGGAGATGCAGTGAGTTCCAGGCTTCTTATCTAATTCAAAAATCATACTGTCATAGAGAGGGCCTTCTTCAACTACACCTCTTTCTGGAAATCTTGGCTGGAGAGCTTCTAGAAACATTTCTGGTTTTCTGTATCTTCCAATTTCAAAAGTAATAAAAAGAAAACTTGGGAACACCTCCTCCTCAGATTTCTGGTAAAATCTCAGCATCACTCATTTGATATAGGTCATTTTGTACTGCTCAAAGATCCCATAAAAGCTTAAAAACCTTCTCTCCTTAAAAGGTTTCTTTCTTACAAAATACACCAAATTCTGTTATTGGTTTGGCCAACTTATATCCTGTCTCTCTCAGCTGAACTTGATATCAGGTTATAGTGCACACCAGCAAGCTTGGTCAGTGCACTGAATTAGTAAAAGTTTAAATTCTATGAAACTGAAAAAATACCACAGATTATTTTTATTTGGTTGCATAGAGCTATTCTATGACTAAACCTGCAAATAGTTATTTTCTCAGTTTCTTATTTTAATTACATGTTTATAATTTTTTAGATAGGTTTTAGAATCTGTTTCTGGCATGCTGTATTTTTAGAGCTTCATTCACATTGTTCTGCTATATTACAGAACTGTGCATATTATTTGAAAAGGAAAAAAGACAATTTATGGAGAGCTTCAATTTTAATTGCATTTTTTGTTTTCCCCATTCTCTTAATTAGAACGTTTGTTAATTGAGAGTTTTCAAAAGCAGAAACAAGGCATTCTTACAGTATTCAATATCTCCTAACAAACATTTCACTGTATTTATACCATGGACTTACGAAAACAGAAAAAAAGTAATTAGAATTATACTTCAGTTTACACTAAATTGATGCTTCCAGTAAGACATAATTAAAGTTATTATGCAAAATGTGATAAATAAGAAGTTACTCTGAGGCTCATGGTGCCCAGCATAACACATATTTGCACTTAAACACATGGGAAACAGTATTTGTAGGGCAGCATAGCAGGTACCTTTGCCCCAGTTACCTGTGCAGGTACTCTGCACGGTACCTGTGTTTCCCAAGAAAAATTGCATTTTAGATACTCAACACTTTTCTTCATAGCTAGTCTTCATTTGTTTCACAGTTGCTATGGAATTAGGTAACGGCAGTAGGTAATTTTTTAAAAAAATTCTCAGACTAGATAGTTTTCTCATGAGAAACATGGATTTGGGCTATTTTTTCTGCAGAGCCCAGGAATGCCTGCAGATTAATTTTTCATGAGATCCATCCTGCACACTACAGTACAGGCAGGTTTTGCTGCAACGTGATTAATACGAAGCTCTGTGCTAAGCACCTGTTAAGTATGAAATGCTTTCCACAGTCCACATCACTGTGTCTCTGCTGGCTGATTTGGAGCCTGACCCAGAGAGAGGTCAGGCTTCCTTCCCACTAAAACCAAAGGACATAGCACAACATCTTTGTCTATAGATAGAGAGATAGACATGCATGTGTATCTAGACACAGATGCACACAGACATGTGATCTTAACATTGGTATTCCCAAACTGGGTTTCTGGATTCCATACTATGACCTGCCTGTTACACTGAAAGGGCAATTGTCTGTGCCTTGGCTTTCAACATGTAAACTAGAGTCATGATAATTTCTTCTGGTAGCTTGTTCATTTCTACGATTTGAACTCAATTCCAGCATTGGTGGCTTGGGCTATTTTCTGCTTTATAAAGACTTCATATATGGAAGCAAAACCTGGAACCCCAATATGATACAAGGTGGGGCCAGCTCTGCAGTGATGCTCAGGCACGTGGTGCTTGATAGGAGGCAGATGGGCTGCAGAGCCACTGGCCACCCTTATATCCCAGTTGGCTTTTAAAAAAGGCATTATTTTGACAGGTAAAACTGACCTCATTCGCTATTTGGAAAACCTGCTGTTAATTGCATGCTGTTGAGAACAGTATTCTGCAATGGCAGCTTATGACAGGGTCTGTCAAAAGGAAATAGCCAAGAGATTGAAAAACATTAGAGAAACAGCCTAACAAATATCAGTGGAAGGCCACACTAAAGGAGAACCATTGTTTTGTTTAGAGCCCCATGGAAGGAAGGCAGGAAGAATAAACAGCAGGGGACATTTCTATATAAATGTCTCATTTAACAGCATAGTAAGTTCCCAAATTTATCTCTCTGATAAACTACCGCTGTTAATTTTGACCGATGTGTGTACTGTAAATAGCTGTGACATTGCTCGTGTGCTATGCAGTCCTCAAGATTTTGCATCTAAAGGGATCATACTTAAAACCTTTCATTTAAATTACAGGTGTTATCAATGCAAACTTTCTGTGGTTTCCAAGGTTTTGACCTGACCTTTCACCTAAAGATACTTTTGAAGAATAAGTCAAATCTAGAAATGAATAGATCGGTAAGTTTGTTACCTAAAAACAGATGGGTGCTTGGGAAATGCCTGATATTCTGGTAATATTCACACTAGGTTACCAGTGTCACCCTAATCCGGGGAGACTTTCCAGAGCCTTCTGCCCCATCATTACATCACAAGGATGATTATTCACTTGAACTGCAGCCCGACTCAAATGTATTTCATGCAAACTGTTTCATACAGAGGGAAAATATACTCCAGTGGGAAGCTGTGCTTCATAGCAATATAAAAGACAAATGTGTTGCCTTGCTTTGACCCAGATGGGATTGCTTACAAGCAAATAGCAAATCCTTGACTTTGGATTAATTTCTTTTTCAATTTCTGATTAATGAATCCTTCCCTCCCCTTGCCCACTACACTTACAGAAGGTTTCAAATTTTCAAACACTTGGTTCTTTACTTGTCCGTGTTGCTACTGCAGTATTACATGACTGTTACAAGTAAGAGGTGAATAATTTTTATGCATATTTTTTTCTACCTGAAAATAATGGCACCAGGCCTGCAGAGATGGCAATCAAACATATTGGGCACGCGATCAAGGCCACTTTACAACACTCATCCTCTCAAAAATTTCGCATTTCTACTCACCCTCTCAATCAATCTGTTGTTATTCTATTTGCCTTATGTTCTAACTCAACATGTCATCACTGTTCAAAATACATCACTTCTACCCTGGCATGCTAGTTTTGCCTCTCAGCTGTCACAGAGAACTTGTGACCAATCGGTATTTTGCTTTTTCAGCTAGGCACCACTTACAATATCTTTCAATCACTTCCCAACAGAAAGGCTTTGTCTCTTCCCAAACTAAGTCACATTAGTTACCTTTTTGCATTCCATCTATGAGCCTGAATCAGAATTACAGAACAGGGTTTGCCAAGGGTGAAAATCAGAAGGGTTGTGTGAGCTCATTATGTACCTTCCACATGAACTAAACACCAACTTGATGTGCCTGAGTAAAAGACAGAATTTGATAAAAAGAGAGTGCTGGTAACATCTACTGCACTAACTAGTAGCCACCTATTCTGAAACACAAGAAGATCTGGTGCATGAAATCAGTAGAATATGCTGGTTATGGAATACACAGAAAACATATCGTATACAAACAGAGTCATTGCTATCAGTCTCTGTGTTTAAGGGACCCTTAAAAAATCATCTTCTTTAACCTCCTGGTCAAATCATGTCCAGTTAGAGGAGGTTGCTCAGGGCCTTGTTTGTAATACTATTACCAATCAGCAGTGTTCCAATATTGCCAGTGTAGGCTGTTTTGCCTCAATAAGGAAAAACAAAGTGACAATTCTGTTGTAACCTAGAGTCCTCTTATGAAAGCTTCACAGCACACACAGGTGCAAAACTTTATTGTCATCCCAAACCTCCTTAATACTAGGAATTTTTAGCGCTATCTCTCTTAGGCCTGGACTTACTTCCTTTATATCATTAACATTTCATATCCCTACAGTGAGAATGCCAGAGCTACTGTTGTGGATCTTCAGTTTACTTGCAAATATAGTCAGTTGTATTATCCAAGGGAATAAGGAATTGGGACACTGAGTAATGGCAGGTAATTCATGTACTATGGAGTTGGGGTTCAGCCAACTCAGAAGCCTCCACCCTACGCTCACTGCTCTGGGAGAGTTTATTTGCAGAGGCACAAGGGCACGTCCTGGTGCACATCCAGGAAGGCTGGCACCGAACTGGAGCCAACGAGCTCTCTTGAACCCGGGCACACTCTGTGGAGGGGCTGACTCTGTGTCTTCCCACTGTGCTCCCCTCACTCCTGGTTCTGGGAACACAGCCCAGACCCACCTGAGCAGGCTCCATGCACTGCCAGGCTTGGTTGGGAAAACAAGCAGCCTGCTTCTGGGCCTCAGTTGGATCTGAAAACCACTTAACCATATTTGTATTATGTTGCACCTGCCAGATCCAGACTGATAGGTGAGCCAATACAAAAACCACTCAGCTGGCTGTGTCCATGGCATTGCTCACACAAGAGGAATTGTGTGCCTGTGGAAAACAGCCTGCTATTTATAATAGTTTGTTGTATGGCATGTTTACCCTTAAGGCAATAATGAGTTCCCAACTCTAAAAGAAACCAATCTAAATATTCTTAGATTACATTACCTGATTACAAACATAATAGTGAGCTTTATCCATTTGACTGAAGTGGAGATGTCACAGAAGATAATGTAGCTCTTTTCTAGTTTCATTAATATTGTGAAAAGCACAGAAAGAGCTCTGACCTGTCCAAATTAACATTAGCAGTGTTTCCCCTTCTGTGTTGATCAAGCACATCCAAATGATGGCTAATAGTTGACCAACAAAAGGTAATTGATTTTTCTGACATTTATTTGCTTACATCCAATAACCTCATTCCCTGATATAAGTTCATCAGTATGCTGAAAAACAAGCTCTGACTTCTGGTGTTTGAAAGCTTGAATGGCTGTTGCTCAATTTATAAAGCTGGAAAAAAGCTAGAAACGTAAGTATTCTGCATGAAGGAGAAAGAGGTAGGAATGACTGCCCAGCACAGAAACAGAGATACAGAGAATTCAACTACAGCATTATAATTGATGGCTACAGTAAGAAATGTCTTACGTAGTTGTTAGTTCAGTTACCCCCCCATCTTTGTGAAAACATCAGTTTTCAATTTGCCATAGCTATAGCTTATAAAGTGCTTCTACACATCAGAAAGGGGTTAACTTCAAAGAATCAAACTATTGACATATTTGGACAATTTACTACACAATGCATCTGTTATACAATGGCAGTGTCCTGCATCACTTGACTATCACTTGGACAGTCATTCATCTACTACACACTGCACCTATATTCCAGCAGAGTTATTAAACAGCCCAGTTTTCTCCTTGAAAATGTCTTTTTTAGGTCATTCAAGTGTATCTAGAATAGAAATGAGCTCAGATGATTCAAATAGTTAAAATAATGGCAAATGGACTGGCTTTGCCAGGGAGACATGCAAAGTATTGGGAAACAACGGCATTGCAACCTTTTTACATTATTGGCTGTCTCTTGTCTACCTTCCAAGTTTTGTAAAAATGCCCAAAGGTATCACAAGAGAATCGCTTTTAGAAAAAATTTTTGTTTTATGCAGGAAATGAGGACAAGAGCAGTGAAAGATGGGGACCTTCAAAACTTACCTTCAAAAACTTGCTCATTATGACAAGGTAACAATATAAATGGCATTCATTTGTTGGAAGGTCCAACTTAAGACCTTCTCTTTAACACCAGTGTAACAGGAATTCATGCACAATTTGGATACTAAATTCCGGTGCCACTTATTTGCTTTTTACGCAGGCTCTTTAATTTCACGTCCATCATTCTTTGGACAGACACAGTTATAACTACATTATTCATCTATAGCAACCAGGGCAGCCTCAAAGCCAGATTTTTCCAGGCTATTATTTCTATGTCTTCCAATGATTTACAGCAAAAATCTGTTTGCATTTACACAAGATGAACTTGTCTCTCTCAACACACGTAGGCTTTTCAGCTATTTTTCTCTATTGAATTAAAAGGTTTTTTCACTTATCAAGGAGCTAAGGTGTCTTCACCCATCAATCATAAACAACATGGAACTACTTTGCTATTGATAAATTCTGGACTTTTAGGATCTTCTTGCAGCAGATCGGGAACATGGTCAGTACGATACAGCTACAGGAGTGAAGTTACTTATTGATGGTTTTGACATAGATTTTTTTTGCATAAATATAGACTCCAGAAAGCACCTAGTTAACTAAAAGACTATGAGGGCATAGTATTCCAATTTGACAGTGTTCATTGCAAGCTTGCAGTTTAGAACATACTGGATAAATCTCAGCAATTAACTCAGTATTTAGTCTAAGTGACTTCATACCCAGGAGTAATTCCACTGAAACTGTGCATGCTCTTCCAGAGAGGAATGCTAGGATGCTCTGCATAACAAAGCTGTAACTGAATTTCTTCCTGCCTAGGCTAAGTTAAATAGCAACAATTTTAGCAGAATCCTTCAGTTGTTGCCTGAAACAAAACACGTTATCGATCCTTTGTCAAGGGAGAATGAGAATGGTCAATAACCCACAGGATCGTGTTCCTCCTCTCACTCCATTTGGTGTTTTTTGTTTAGATAAATTAGAAGCTTAAGAATGACAATCACTCAGCACTTGTAAAGTAAAAATGTATGTGAATCTGTGTAATTGCAGGAGATCTGTTATCCTCAATGAAACCTTTGAATCAACAATTCTAAACACACTGACATTTGCAAAGTTGTAGAGATTAATCCACATGGCTGTGAATTGATTTATTCCTTACGGATTTGGCTACATTGATTATTCTGATACCTTCTTAACTGGCTTAACTTTGGATGTCATTTTTACGGTATGTGCTTACTATACTCTTCTCATCTGATTAAATTACAGCTATGAATCAATTCTCTCTACCATGCAACTGAATTTTCAGATATGGTTTCACTTAACTTTATATGAGGTTATTTAGCTTTTTTCCCCACAGACTGTTTCAATAAATGTATATTCATTCTACAGGGTTGCAAACGGAAACAGTATTTTACTTTTACCAATTTTAATAGTGAGGCTCCTGTGTAAATCTCACTCAGCATCACAGAAGGGATACATTTACTAACTTACAATATCTTTACCATTTAACAAGCTTCTCAGCTTCTTTTTGGAATTAAATCCCTGCAAACTGAGTGGAGTTTCCCATCAGTGAATCTGTAAACTGGTAGATACTTGACTAAACGTAAATACAAAAACAATGTAGCGGCTTCTCATCATGTTCATATTTATGCTCAAGTCCTCCTTTCTTATTCCACCTTTTTTTTTTTTGTTTCATACCCCACAGGAAGAAGAGTAAATAGATTTTTAGATGTAAACAATTAAAAAACCCATGTACTACTAAAAGATTTTTCCAGCTGAGAGAAATAGCCTTGGTAAAACAGCCCCAACTTTGATTTTGCAACAGTCTGTATTCTCAGCAGAAGCTATAAACTCTCATGAATGGGCACATACTGTTGTAAGCTATACTGTAGCTGCAGATGCAGCCCTATTCAGGATGATGTAACTTTTTGGAAGCTGTAAACATCTTAAAAAACAGATCTCCCCTTTTTCCATAGTCCCAATCAAGTTTTAAGCATTTATTTTATAACATTTTTTAAGTGTAAGATTTTTCTGTAAAATCTTTTATTCAAGATCCACTAAAAGGGATGAAGGCTATGCAAAGATGTGCAGCATAAAGTGCTTTCATTTTATGTGAACTTTCCATAAACAGGAAACACTCATGTCCAAGTGACTTGTTACTATATAAGTGATAACTTTTCTTTACTTGGGCAAGAGAAATTAGACAGAAACTAGAGGTTAGAAGTTATGTAGCTGCATACACTGCTACTCTTGACTGTGAATAGTTCAATGAATTCAATGAATTTTTCTCACTACTCACTATGTTCATTTCTAGAGCTTCTTTGAGGAAACGCTTCCTCTGACAACATCACAACATAATCTCAATTTTTTATATCATTCTCAATAAATTATATTGATCCTATACGATTAGGCTTTACATTTGTTTCAAAGAAGGTTTGCAACTTCACAGAAAACAGAACAGAGTCCATTGTCTTCTATTAATAAAGTCTGCTATTTTTCTTCTACAGTGTAAGTCTTCCTACTTTGCTGTAACTCTAGAGTAGTTCCCTGTAGTAGTTCCCTGCATAATCATTATGGAAATAAGTGGTTTACAATTTAAGAGACGTAGAGTACAAAGACAGTTACAGAAAGGTGGAGATATAAGATTTTTTTACCTAGCAGTCAAAAACCACGAGTTTCGACCGAACTTCATTAAAACATTCATTTTTGATTGTAGTGATTCCAGATTTTATCTTCTTCCCAAACACTGTCACTTACAGCTTCTGCTGTTATAAGCAAGCTTCTCTGTGCTGATAACCTTTGTACTGATCCAAACTGGACTGACAGCAGTAGAGCACGTACATATGTCCACAGAGGCCTGAGTGTCTGTAGCTTCTAAGCCCAGAATCCATCGTCTCCCCATCAGCAAAACTACCTCAAATGCATTCACAGCCATCTTAGATGTAATTACAGCACAGTGTCATAATTTACTTGAGGTTTCTTTATAGGTACACAGCACTATAGCATTCTGATCAATGCAGGGAGATATTTCAACACACTTGCAAAATGCATACATTTTCATTGCTAACATTAAATCTAATTTACTGTTTTCACAAGCTATCTGGTGCAAATTGCAGACAGTAGGAATTAGGCTATGCAGGAATTATTGCTTTTTAAGAACACAGATTGATAGTCAGAAACCAAAATTCCGTTGTGATAGTACAATACCACTGTATTTCTTTTTTTGCTTTGGGAAAACCGTAAAACACCTAACACCTTCAGTGCACTTCTTGTTATCACAAATTCATACCTATATAGTTCTTAACAAAAATCACTTCCATTTTAAATGGTATGCCTGCTCTCTCTTTTTTCCTCTTTCCTTTATGTCCTTATTCTGCACTGAAAAGTCTGAAATCCGTAGGTATTGGGGGGACTCATTAGGATCAATGGCTGCTTTAATGCTTTTTAACTGTCTGAAGCCTTCCCCTAGCGTTAGAGACAACAGTGCAGGCACAGTGTACTTATGGTGCTTATTTACATCTCATTCTCATTCATTCTTCCTGCCCTGCCGTGCAGAGCCAGGCTTGGTGCCGGCCGGTCTGCTCTCTGCGTGCGTGCGGAACACGGCAGGGAAATGAGACTGGTTCTGCTGAGAATTCAGGCTTCTGGCAGGGACAGGCCCCACTGCCACCAACTCCAGAGCCACTAACCCTCGCCCTAGGCTGCAATGTATGCCTTGGGACACACTGATATCCGTGGCTAAGGACAGCCCTGGGGGCGATTCTCACAGCTGGCCATCCTTTGCTTTGGCAAGCTTCCTGAGCCCCTGGATTTATCATTCTAGGAGCTCTAACCTTAACCTAAACCCCCAGGTGAGTCCCAAGGCAGGAGCTCAGCTGCATGCCATGACTGACTGATTCCAAGTGCTGAATTCCAGCAGCAGCCCCCAAGTTGCTTTGCCCTCCCCTTTAAACCACACTCTCAGTACATAAGCTACAGCTTTCTCCTTCTTTGAACAGTAACAGAGACTGAGATAGATGATTTCCTATGTAGAAGTCCAGGTGCCAAACCAAGCATAAATCCTGGTTGTGCACTTTCACTTTTCCCAACCTCAGTTACCCAAACTGCTGTTAATCAAGCTAAGTAGTCCTACTCCAAGAGTCTGTTCACAAATATTCACCTAAATGTTAACTGCATACATTGACTGAAAACTGGAGCACTCAAACCCTCCTGACAACCCATACTCAGGGCAGGTGACAGCAACAAGAACCAGATGTAGTCACGGTCCTCAAGGCAGAGGCCTAGGAATTAGGATTTCAGAATATACTATGATGTGAACTTGTTATATATTTCAGATTAACTGACAGGGCACAATAGATTTTTGCTCACCTTGGCTGGTATTACTGTGGTTGTGAGTTGTCACAAGGAAAGCTAGAGAAACACTGGCCATGCAGCCAACTGAACACAGCTTAAAGAATATAACAGTTCCTACAGTAAAGAAATGAGAAAGATAATGCCTTCTGCAGTGCAATTTGATTACGTCCAGGTAAGGTGTGGATGCCCCATTCCCAGAAGTATTTAAGGCCAGGTTGGATGAGGCTGGTCTCATGGAACTTGTCCCTGTACATGGCAGGGGGTTTGGAACTAGGTGATCTTTAATGTCCTTTCCAACCCAAACTACTCTATGATTCTATGAACTCAGAGCAAATGATGTCCTCAAGACGATGCCATTCAGGCAACATAGGCTACTACTTGAGGTACTGTGCTCTAAAACCCAGAAGAAAATTAAACCTATGGTAAGCTTCCTGCTTCAAGTAGATTATGTCCATATTCTACATGAAAAATAAACAGAGCTGGAACAAAAGTGTCATATTTCTACATATCTGTGATTTGTAACAACCTCCTAATGAGTTGACCGTGTTTTCTCTTGTACCTGCCATCCTTACGCTGTGTTACAGAGCATGTGAATGTGTTTTTACCATCAGATAGATAATCTTCAGAAGCTGCTTTTGCTTGGTTTGTCAAAAGTAGTGCTTTGTACACCTCTGCTGGGAATGCTGAGCTGGCTGCTAAATGCAGAGCCAAGAGATCTAGATATTGGCTCCCTTCCTTTTAATTATCATCTCACATGTAAAGGAGACTGTTTTATCTTTCGGAGCACAAGGGTCATATAAATAGTCTTTAGTACAGAAAAGAGCTAGACAGTTTCATGGCTGTAATTTAGAATCTAGTTCCATTTCAGTTATTTAGTCTTGAAGCCAAATGAAGCATAGAAATGTGAATTTTTATGATATTATCTCTTCCAAAAATATTGTTTTGATCTTATTCATATCCTTCTTCCCAATAAGCCAAAGACATGTTTTGAGACTAGCATTTTTTATAAATGTGAAAATGAAACATCCCAGCAATTTCCCAAACTCAGTTTGAAAGAAATAAGGCCACATGTTTTCTGTTTATTTTTTTTTCCCGAAAGCTACACTAATAAAACCAATCCATCAAAAAGTTCACCTACAGTGTAAGCATCTTCACTTAAGCACAAAATACCAGTGTTTGAATGTAATTATGATTGATTCTTTTTTGGAAATTATATTCATTTGATGAATTTCACTATGTAGATGTAATAAAGACTTAGAATAAGTCACTTGACTGAGCATACCATGACATTCTGATTAAAAGATTAGCACTGTGCTGTACCAGTAGAACACATTTTAAATGGATTAGGAACTGACTACTGGACAGATCTCAAAATGGAGAAAGTTACTCTTCGTAGAAATAAGGAGATTTCTTAAACCATGGAACTGCAAAATTGAACTAAGTCTCATAGTCAAAGACCTGCACAGAATTTTTAGTTGCTTTGCACTTTGAAACAGACAAATTTGGAATGATATGTAAATATATTTGCATCTAGTTCTCATTAAAAACAGCCAGGCAGATCTTAATACAAGACACTACCTGCATGAAACATGAGGAAGATGATTCTGTTTTTATGCACTTCTGTACTTGTTTGACAAGTGAGGGAGAACAGCACCACTTTATGAACACCAGCCAGTACCAGAGTAGAAATTATTTGAGCTGTCCAAACGTTTCAGCAGTGACCACACTTACTACATCTGCTTGAAATAGGCCTTTTTTATTAAAAGGCTCAGTCTGATCCCACTGTGATCTCCAGAACTCTGCAAGCACCTCCCTGAAAATGAGCCAAGAGATTCAGAAGCAACAACCACTTGAAACCATGTGGGACTACAAGCACAATTACAGCTGTGCAAGCGATTCCCCTCTGCTCTGCTGACAAATGTGGGATGATAACATGCCTGAACATTCACAAGTCAGTGAACTCCCCTGCTCCTGTTTTGAAGGAGAGGAGTTACAAGGCAGAGGTTTTTAAACAATTGATGCATGGCTCCCAGCAAAACTTTGAAATAGCATCATACTGGTTGTGTCTCACCAACATAGTGGTGCTGTCCCAGCAACAAACACAGGTCTTAAAGCCTCCCTCATTAGTTTTCAGAGGGTTGGGGATAGAAACCATGGAGCAGTAGTCCCTATTAATCTGATTGGTAAAGAGCCTGGACTAAAGCAGGGTCAAAGAGGAGGGTTAAGAGAGAGAGATGAAGCAGCCTTCTCCTCTCAGCTGAGCTTGAGTAAAGGACAGGGGAATCTACAGAACATGTCTAGTGGGACCTAAAGCACTGGAGCCTTTTTTCTCTGTGTGTAACAAGGCTTTGATTAAGTTCTCTTTGTTAAGATTCTGTGAATCACTTTCAAGCAAGTAGCTTGCAATTTGGGAAGGCAACTTAAAAGTTTCTACTGCGTAACTGAGGCATTTGAGAAGAAAAAAGTTTAAGAAAATTTTTCAGGGGGATGGAACAATTCTGCTTCCTTTGACTCCAAACAAAGAAAAACTTTCTTACCTTACTTTTGAGTGGGTGGGGACATGGGATCACTATTCCCACAAAAACAGTAATATTGATTAGTGACATGAAAACTCACCACTGGAAAAAGACACAGGGGAGTAGCTGGGGAACAGCAAGAGCCCTTGGCCTTTCCAGTAGCTGGAAATGAGAAAAATACCACAGACTGGAGTCTCTCCACCACATTCCCTCTCTTTCCAGAGGGAGGGAAGAAGACAGGCCCAAGGTCCTCAGCACATTTCCTACCTCCCTTTCTAGAGAAAGATGACCAGAGTACATTACAGTTCATGCCATTAGATTATCTTTGTTGAGAATGTCTGAAATTTAGAGAAAAGAGCAGTCTAACTAATTAAAAACAACTAGTCCCCAAATACTGTCACCATCAAAAATTGTTTGTGTTATGGCAAACACAGATTTTCCCATTCTGTTCAAGCTTATCAAAATGAACATGAATCTGCTTCTGTCTTCTCTATGTGTACATACAGTCAGGTAAATAAACAGCTGCTTGACAATCCACCTTGGGAAGTTCCTTTTGGGAAGTATTTTTACTTTCCCTTCATCATTACTCTTGCTGTTTCTGCAGCACAGTGTCACTTTGAAGCACACGTCTGCAAAACCAAAAGAATTCTTTGTTGTCCTCATTCTCACAACTAAGTTTGATTTATCTCAGTATCATTTATCAAACTTGATAAATGATACTTTTTCCCTGACACAAGGAATTATCATAGTCACAGAAAATCCTGAGTTGAAAGGGACCCACAAAGAATTATAGGATTTACAGCTGCTGTTGTTTGAGGGGGGAGAAATAAAAAAAAAACCAAAAAATCACAGGATTCACTTCTTAGGTGACAGTACCTTATGGATACAAAAATCACATGACCAACCCCCCACCCAAATATATAGTCTGTTGACACATGTGACCTATCTTTGATATGCAATGGTCTAATAAATCATTCAAAATCAACCTTTCAGTTCAGGCAGTGAAGAGCATAATAATCAAAACTGGAAAACAGAACTGTTCTACTGATTTTTGTTAATCTAATCTCCCCCTTAGCACCAGCCTATCATTAGATCCTCACACCTCCCCAGCTCCTGCCCAGCAGCAATGACAGCTGAGACTCTAGTTGTATTGACAACATTCTCATTAAACAATGCCAACCATTATCAAAGTACACTTCTCAAAAAATGTGACAACTGCCACTCATGACTTAAGGATTGTATAATCATAATGCAACTCTCCTTCTAATACCGCTGGAAAAATAGTAAATAAGAGTTCTGCATTAAGCAAGGAGATACTTATTAACTTATTTTTTTTGTACCACTTAATATATAATTGTTTCGCGTTCATTTGTTATATCTCTGCTCTACAGAAAACTGCTGGAGTGGTTTATAAATCCCATTGTATCAAAAGACAAACAACTGATTCAGCCTGCAATGCAGGAATACGCAGCAGAAAATCACTTAATCCCCATGTGGTTTAGTTCTACCCCACTGACTGTGATAAAGGTGTAGACCCAGGAAAGCAGATTTAGTACAAATATCAAAAGGAGGGCTCAAATCCTATGTCCCAATTGGCCTCTTAGTGTACCTCTGAAATTCAAGAGCTGGGATAAGAAGGCTGCTTCAAACAGTCAACAAGTATTTCCTTTCATATAAACTAGCTCTTTATTACACTGGGAAAATAGTGGCCACAGCATTACTTATAATAGGCTCCGGACCCTAAAGGACATTATAAGGTCAAAAAGTGTGCTGACAGCTGCACTAACACTCTCCTTTAACTAACACTCTCATCCACAAGACAGGGAATTCTACATAACTTGTTCTCCTACAAAAGGAAATGTATTTTGCTCTAGTTTACCTTCTGGAGGGATCCTTTCCCTCATCATTATCAGAACTGTAAAGACATTGCCTTCCTTGTTTAGTTGCCTAATGCTTGGTGATGTAAAAACTGTGTGTCATTCAGTAAAAAGAGACACGAGGAAGAACTGAGCATCTTTCAGGAACACAGCTGAAGGAAAGTTCTTAGGCAAAAAACAATTTTTAAATTAAAATAAAAAACCCAAACCCAGCCAACCAAACAAAAAAAAATCCCAAGACTCGAACTACAACAAAAATGGCCAGTTCCACAAATCATTTGAGCTCTGGTTGCCTTGCATGAAAAATCTACTCTAACCATTCATTCTTGTGTGTTCTGTGCTGCATACATAATTAAAGCCTACCATTTTTTATTAGAGAGAAAAAGTGGCTAGATTTTTACCAGAGATATAAAAATAACATGACATTTGCTTTGGAACGCTAGTAAAAATTTCGTGATCAAATGCAAGGTGTTTTATGGAAGCTTCCTTTCTCTATCACTATCTGTCATTTTCAGTCAAAACAGAGCTAGTATTGGACATCTGGGAGAAAGGCTGCTTTTGCAGGCTTTGCTTCATGAGCAGAATATGGCAAATAACAGAATATTTCAAGTTTTCCCCTTTGTGGTCAGAAATAAAAAGCATAATAAATATGTTAAAAAGGGCTAATGAGTCCCAAGCAGCAAGATCTTCATCTTTCGAAGACTTTTATGAACTGTAATTATCTAATTACTGTTAATTGGTTGAGTGGGATGAGGGAGTACTGTGGGTGTAGGAGGGCATGCATTGTGCTGCACACTCAGTGCTCATCCTGGCACCACTGGGTGTAATACACTACTTGGTCAGGAATATCAACAATTACATGAAAAGTTTTTTGGTTGAATTTGCAGTTTTCATGTGTGGTTTAAAAACTATTGCTGATTTTTCACGCTGTGTGCATGCTAAATTAGAAAAGTTGACTGGCTTCCTCTCATACTCAAGAGATTTAGAGGAATCCATAGAATCTACATTTTCACTTCATTTTCTACACAAATATCTTCTCTCTAAAAATTGCACACTGCAACCCTGAAGTAACTAGATTTTTTCATCCTGAGTCCCAGGCACATAACAAAGGGATGCCCCTAATGCAATTAGCCACAATGGACTATGTGAACTCATAAAGCAGGCTCACAAATTTCTGAAAATAGGAGTTTTGTCTCATGGTGGTACCACTCTGTTTTTCTTTGTATTAAGTATCTTTAGAACACTGCTGAATGGAAGTCGTGGTCACCTTCAGTGAGCATTCTAGCAGTGCTGTGCCTCAAGGATTAACCCCTTTTAAAGTAGTGTAATGGGGGTGAGATGATCAGGAAAGGATCAGTTAGCATAATAATACAGTTTTTGATACTCAGCTTTGTGCCAGAACACTTTGTACAGGTGTGATTATTAAAATCTCATCTAAGCCCCATTCAACATGAAGAGCAAAATTATGTGCTTAACTAATTTTCACTTTGATCTAGCAGAACTTTGAGTAAGTGGCTGTGTGATGAAGAGGGCTGTGTAGAGTCAGGTTTTTTTCTCCAAAAATTAAGAACAAAACTGTAACTCACAATGCTAGACAACTGGAATCTCCGACTAATGTATTGATTTTTGGTCAACTGCTTTCCTCTTCTGAGGAAACAGAATGTGAAGATTCCCAAATTTCTGGTGCATTAGGAAAAGAAATGTAAGGGAAAACAAATGGAAGCACCACTATCTGGCATGCATCATTACCTGCTCACCCGGCTGGGTAAGGCACAAACTGAGCCTAATAGCCCTCCTTTGTCTTCTAAAACACAGCCCAGGGTCCTAAACACATTACTTACTGTCCAGAAATCGGTGTTTCATTAAACAGCCATTTTGCTTGTTAACATCTCCTGCAGTGACAGTTCTGTTGTGACAGTGTACACCACACAGCAAAATCAGTGACACTGGAAGATTAACAAGCATGTAAGAATTTGAAGAGCAGCCTGTGTCTGTTGAATCAGGGAAGGACAGACACATCATTGCTGGCTACTCCTCATATCTCAAATAATCAAGCTGACAAAGCATTGTCTATGAGAGACTGCCTATGCTGGCATGTGCATTGGCTCCTTCAGTAACAGGTACCTCCACCCAATTAGCCAAATGCTGTCAAGGGGGAACAGAGGTCTTATTTGAAAGAAGCCAGTGAGGTGTGCTTCAGCATGAAGGAGCTCAGTAAGGAGAGAGTTACCCTGAAGAAATGAAAAGGGTAATTTGAATTAAGAAAAAAAATATTGCTGTCTGCATAGATGTCACACTTATATTTTGCAACTCACTGTAGTTGTGAAAATAGCCACTGCTTTTTTCTATTTAGTTTTCCAGAAAAACAGGGATTAAGTGCCATTGGGAAGATCACTTCCACATAACTACAAAAGCATTGCTCTCACTATATTATTATTCCTGCACTATTTCATGCTATACATCTCAGACAAAATGCTACACTCAAAATAGTTACTCTCATATTTTGTTTTGCAATATTTTTTCCCAAAATTTCTGTTACAATCTGGCTGTGTTTCCCATGAAAGAGAAATTCCCATGTGCAACTGGAACAGAGAAAGCTAAACGACATGTTAGGGGTCCGGAGTCTCAGCAGTGCCTATCAGAACTTTGAAATGTGCACAGACATTCAAACTGTCTATACCCTTCTGACTCTTCCATGACCAGGAGAGGCCATTCCATCATCTCTAACAGCACACAGACTGATGCACCTTTTGTTTACTCAGCCTCTTTTAGTAGACAGTAGGAATACTGAGTGAATACTTGGGGATTTTTCTCAGCAACAATGTAAAAACCCACCCTTCCAATATTATTTAGAAACCATAACAACAATGGCAGAAGTAGTTTGGATAACACTTGACTTTGTGTTCCCAACTTTCACTATCAGTCTCACACCATAATAGCCCAGCATTCTATAGTGAAGTGCACAGATGTACAATTGAAAGCTGTGCACAGACAAACCCTTCTACTTCATCCACATCTTTTAAAAGCTCAGCCTGAATTTTTCAATAAATTGGATGCTTTTTTTTCATTTAATGCACCAACCTAAACAAACCTGTGAGAATTTCATGTTCTTTCCACTCCTTCTTTTTCTATCTCGATGTTGACATCAGATTTATCACAATAGTTTCTAAGCATCTATGATTAATTTTGTAAGCAGCACTATAGGATGATCAACAACACATTCTCTTAATTTTAGATCTGATTATCCAGCAACTTCTCCTGAAGTGTTTTCCACAAAGAAATTTAAAAGTAGGAATTAATATGGTCTTGAATTAATTTTCCTCATCAACCAGATGGCCTAATTATTGGCCCTGAAAGAGCCAAGAAGGAAGAGTCCTTGTATCAAATTCAAAAGGCTATAGCATGTAACATCCCTTATTTATTTTTAAGTCTCAATGAAACTCAGAGTACTAAAATACATGGAGAGAACCTTCACTTAAAATCACAATACTTTTTCTGCTCTCTTCCAAAATGCAATCTAATTAAATCAAAAATTCTTTTTCAAAATTAGCTGTTTTCTATATGGTGAATATGATTGAATGTACAGATTTTTTCCCATACAAGTTTTAAGGAGAAGACTAATGATAAAATGTACATGCAAACATCACTCCAGTGCTCCTTTCCATCTGTGACTCACCCTGTTATGTGCTTATGAACTTTACATCTTGATATCCTGTGAAGTCTGCAGGTATTCTTCATATTTTATAGATCTGAAGAGTCAAATTAGGGTTTTCTTTTTTATCTTTTTTTTTTTTTTTTAATTAAATAAGCTTTTAAATAAGTAAAGGCTTGATGTTTAAGTGTGAAATCAGGATTTTGGACATAGTTGTTGTCAATCTACCAGCCCTTTGTGTCCCACTCAAATCCAACACAGATGCACAATCTTTTCTGAGTTGCACCATAAGACTACAACTTATGAAAAAGAGTGATATTGAAAACACCAAATAAAAATACTACTTGCAACTTTTTCATCCGGTGGCTTTAAAATAACCAATATATGTTTGTTTTAATCACTATGACTTTCTGGCACGTTAAAGCACTGCAATACAAAAGGATTCTAACTAAGCTTACTCAGTTACTATAGCACTGTCTGAATTTCAGCGTACAGACTAATCTAGGTTGCAGTAAGGTAGCCTCCTCCACCCTTTTTTCTTGCTTCTTAATAATTTTGCCCTTCATGGCTCTGAACAGATCTTACCTGGAGTAAGTGGGAAGGGTGGTCTGCTGCTCCGACTATTACACCACTGTCCCTCCTCAGTGTAAAGCAAAACCACTTAGTTTCTGCATCCTGACTTCTGGATAATATACCTCAGTGTGCTGGGAGGTGTGATTAACATGTAAGGCTTTGAAACTCTTCACCAAAGGCAGCAGGGCAGAGTAGTGTTTTCCAAATTGCATTGTGAGTGGAAGCTCATAAGATTTGTGATAAAGCTGCCTGATCATCAAAAACAACAGCTTCCATTGGCTTTTGTGGATTTAGTTGTAGCCCTGAATGAGCACAGTCTCATCCATTAACAGTCTTTGTTCATGGCATCATTGTTTTTTTCCCTGGCTAGTGATTTTTGCTGGCTCTTCCTCTGATATGCTCCATAGATAAAACATCTTACCTTCCCAAATGAGAACATTGAGATAAAGTAATCATTTATGGCCATCACTTATGAGGAAATGTTTCATGATTCTGAGGTCATTTGCATTTGGATTAATCTCCAAAAGCTCAGCTGAACCCTCCTGCACTTGCAAAGCTGCATACAATTTTTACGTTATCGAATAGTTTACAGTAATATGCCTTCCACTTTGGGGGTTTATCCTGTTCAGAAATAATAGATATTGCTTAAATCTTGTAAAGTGAAGTTCATGTGAGCATTTCAAGGACCATATTTTCAACACAGTTAAATGTTTCCCCTCAAGTGTCCCCAGGTGGAGTGGGCTAGAAACATCACTGATATTAAGAAGCTTTCTGTTTCTCAGTACTAACATTGCTTCAACAAATTTGCTAGTGATTCAACTACTGAGTACAAGGACAGTGACATGGGTTGAAAGCCACCGAATGAGTGGGTTCAAAGCAGCACAAATAATGGCTGGAGGCCAGTCACTGGTGTTGTGCCCCAGAGAATCATACTGAGGCAAAATTAACATCTCCACTAGTGCCGTGGATGATGGGACAGCACATGCCCTTAGCCAATTTGCAGAATAATGACTTTGAGGAGTGAGTGATGATTGAGGTGCCATTGAGAGAGAACTCAACCCATCAAAGAGATGAACAGGCAGGAACATAGTGAAATTCAAAGGAAAATGCAAAGCCTTGCATCTGGGAAGGAATAACCCCATGTAGCTTTACAGGCTGGAGGCCAAATGTCTTGAAAGCAGCTTTGCAGAAAAAGACCTGGAGATCCTGGTGGTCAGCAAGTTGACCAAGAGCCAGTGATACATCCTTGTGGCAAAGAAGATTGAGACTATCCTAGACTGTGTTAGGAAAAGCACTGTCAGCAAGTCAAGGGAGGTGATCCTTCCCCTCTGCTCTGCCTTGGTGAGAAACATATGAGCCCTGTGTCTGGTTCTGGGCTTCCTAGTGAGAGGCAGACATGGGTGTGTGGTGCAGTGAGCCCAGTAAAAGGACACGAAGGTGAAGGGATCAGAGCATCTGACATGAGGGGTGGCTGACATTGCTGGGACTGGTCGGCCTGGAGAAGAGAAGGCTCAGTGGAGATCTCACTGATGTGATCTCTATAAATACCCAAGAGAGTAAAGACGAAAAAGCCAGACTCTTCTCAGTGGTATCCAATGACAGAAAAAGAAGCAATGTGCACATTAAAATACAAGACAGTCCATTCAAACAATAAGAGAAAAGAATCCAATTCTTTACTGTGAGGGTGGTCAAGCGATAGTACAGGTTACCCCCAGGGGCTGTGGAGTCTCCATCCCTGAGGATGTTCAAAATCCACACAGAAAAAATCCTGAGCAACCCTCTCTATCTGACCTTGCTTGAGCATGAGGTTGTACTAGACCATCTCCAGAGATTTCTGCTCACCTCATTTTGTGAACCTGTGACAAAACTGGTTTTGGTTTCCATCACACAATCTTAATAAACAGAGTAATTCCTTCTGTTGCAACAAATGTGCTTAATTTAAAAGCTTCAGATTAAAACTACCGATATTTTTATCTCTGTCATAGTTTTCTTTGCAAAATAGAAGGAACTGAAGAATAGAAGATCTCCACAAGTAAAGCATAAATACATCTGCACAGATGTAAGGACATGTGCTACTGAATTTTACTATGACATGGCACTGCCTGGGTACGGGGAGAATGGATTCACTACCTCTGATTGTTAAAGAATGAAGGGAAAAAAAAGCCAAAATTGTTTTCCTACCCCTTCTCTTTGTTTCCTTCTCCTGTGAAAATGTTAATCCATACACTCATTTTGTGTTCATAATTCCATCTCCCTCTCTCTCCCCTAATCTTCTATTTGTTTTCTTTTCTGAAAAATCTTTGTTAGGACATACCTAGGCTGATGGGTAAGAAGCAAATCAGGAAACCTTATCTCTGAGCTCCGGCATTCACTTTAGTTAATTGAAATCTTTCAGGTCTAACAAATCCACTTTTATTTCTCAAACTAGCTAGGAGAGAGTCACAAAAGCATCTCTGCACAATAAAAAGAAAAGAGCTAAATGTTATGTCTGGTAGGGTTTAAAATGAACTTTTTAAAAAGGAAAAAACCTGCAGAGTAGTTTAAAGTAGCCTTCAAGTATTAAACTGTCATATTCTTAGCATGACACGAGTACTTACTACTATTTCATACAAATATGTTGCCCTGGAGAGATGGAAGCCTCATTTATTACACTGGGAAGTTGTAGCTGAACCTTACACTTTCCAAGGCAACGCAGCAATATCCTTCTGTCACAAAATAGGCAGCTTTCTACTTTACTGTGAGATTCTATGAATTTGAAGTATTTTCTCTCTTTGAATATCTAAGTAATGATTTACAAAGGTTCTCATAGAACTTCATCCTTGGCACATCATCTTTTTAGCAGAACAACTTGTAAGATTTGGCTGCTCTGGTTCTACCTCCAGTTGGAGACACGGAAATTGAGGATATCCACAACAATAAGAGAAGAGATAGAAAATTGCCATGCTAAAATTCAAATTATGCCTATTTCAAATTCCTTCCTGACCAAACACGTCCATGGACAAGATTGGAATCTTTGCTCAAATAAAAATAAGTAATTTTCAAAAGTTTAAAGCTATAAAGCTTAATGCTTCATGAGATTCAGGGCTGAAACAAATAATAGCCAGTCAACTAAGAAACAAAAAACGTTTGCCACTTGGAAGTAATTCTGAGCTCAGGTATTCACTAGTCTTACCACACTACATTTCCTTCCCTCTCCTCCAACAGAACAGCTTTTGAGTGCCTTGTCTTTTCTTCCAGATACTATTCCACTGTGATAGGAAAAGGAGTTCTCCTTTGCTAGGAGGACTCAGCCAATGAAGTTGTGCTCTTCTGTCCAACTTTCATCCAAACTAATGACACTGACATTCACATTGGCCAAGTAGACAGAGATTAGGATGCTAACAACAGTTTTACTATGGTTAACTAAAGACAGATAAGTGAGATTTACCCTGTTCTTACCTATGGACATCAGCAGAATTCCCTAGTTTCTTCTCTACTAACTACTGCAGTTGTAAATAACCTGTATTTAGACTTCCTCATGTGTGACATTTTCAACCACTGACTTTCTTCTAATGACTTAAGGTTTCTCTCCTAGGGTGCCTATGACAGTATAAGCCCCAGGTTTCCTTTTTTTTTTTTTTTTTTTTTTTTTTTAGATTAGAAGTTTAGTTGCAGAGAGAACTTTGAAAAAATATCTTAAAAAAACCCCAAACAACTCAAAGACCAATTATGAAAATGTGTCACAAGGGAGTTTTTTTACAATCTGAATTTTTAAGCAAGTCTCAGCATTTTGAATGTCTGCCTTCAACAATATTGCTTAGCTGTACAGCATAAGAAAATTGTATTTCTCTAGGACCAACTCAATAGTTTATGTTTCAATACACATTTTAATTATTAACTAACATAGTTTGGGAACATAGGTCAGCTAAGTTTTTCATGTATTTTGAGCAAAAATAACTATGCAAGGTTCTGATGTGCCTAATACAAAAATAAATTCTTATCCCTATGCAGTAATTATTTCATCAAGTTTTTGGCTGAAGCAGCAAAAATCTGTTTCTCTCCTTGTGCGACTGTCGAACGTGCAAACCCGTTTAAGAGTGCAAAGTTCCCTCCTTTTCAGCTTACAGACCACGAAGGAAGGAAGGGGACAGCTTTGGCCTCGGCTGCCCGGGCTGAGGTCGCAGCCTGGTCCCCCCTTCATCGCCCCGCGGGTCCGGGCGCTGTTCGTGGTGCTGCAACGAGACTCCCCGGGACGGGCACCGGCAAAAACGGGAGGAAAGAAAAGATACTCCCTGTCTTCTTCCATTAGTTAGAGAGAAATATCCTTTTTGCCAGTTCTCCATTATAAACAAAACTAAATGCACTTCCCACTGAACTTCAGAGAGCTGTAAATTATTAATACTTTGAACCTACGGCTCTCAGTGCTCTGCGAGCAGAAAAAGAATGAGCTGATTAAAGCAAGCTTAAAAAAAGTCAAATATTACTGTTTCCATGTAGAGAAAGAAAATAATCGGCAGAAACAAAGCAACTTGCCCATGCAATAGGATGTGGACCAAAAGCTGAGGCAAGTCTTTTTGTAGTCCAGCCTGACATCTACATGGCCAGAGCTTAGGGTACCGTCAAACTCTCAGAGCAGGACACTCATCATCATTATCAAACTTCCTTTGCACCCCAGTGTGCTCTGGGGAAAGACATTCTGGCATTATAAAGAGAGGTCAGAATAATGGGACCTTTAAATGTTTTGAGGAAAAAGGTACTTCACAAAACAACTTTTCTGCAGGCTTTACTATCCTCGATTCATTAGTAAGACTTCATTCTTGTTTCATGCCTTTCATGTTTTCAAACTGCTGCAGAAAGCTTCCAGAAATGTAGTTCCACTAACTAGCAAAACAATCCCCAATTTAAGCTTATTTATTTCCCAGAGTACTATCCCCTACTATAGGAGCGAGGGCAGAGCAATAGCAATTTCTGTTCATAATAAATGTTTCTGCAAACTAATTTTTTTATGTAGTGATGTTTTGGTGCCTGTCACCCCCTGCCTCCATTTTTCCCTTTCATATTTTTAGCTCAGAGTATCCGTAGACAACCACAGATCATACCATAACTTTTAAGAAAAAAAAAAATTAAATTTTGTGGCAGAACAGTATGGAGGGAGAACAGCATCTACAATAGGCTGATTAAAGCAATGTTTTTGTAAAAATTTACTTTTTTCTTCTACCCCAACTACGGCCCTGTGTTTTGGGTAGGATTTTTTCCACGTCAGATAGTAGCAAATGAAAATACAAAGTTGTTTGTTTTTTTTTTAAAGGAAAATTTTACAGAACAAGCTTATGAAGAGGAAAAATTATACTTGTGTACTTGCAACTTGCACTTGAATCCGTCAAGTAGCCCTTTAATACACACTTGCTCAGGAAATACTGGTTTTAAAATAACAGTTCCATGACACACAAGTATGCAAAACTAATGCATGTGTATTTATGGACAATCTTTGGATGACTCCATACCATAGGAACTTTTAGTTCTAATAATGCAACAAAGGGATTTTTCCTTGCAGACGACTGGTTGAATAAGGTGACTACCCAAGCACATAAAAGGATTATCAAGATTGTGGACTTTTTCCATATGAAGAACTGAGTGGCAGTTTTCTGACACCACTAATGGCATTTTAACTCACTTCCTGCAATTTTTGTGAATGCAGAGCACCAATGCGCTTGCTGAATGAGGGTTCTGGTTTCTGAACCTTTTTAGCACTATGAAAGACAAAAATTGCTAAAAATTTGACACTTTTTTTTGTTGTTGTTGTTTAAAAAGCCTTGATGTTTTGTGTCTCTCCTTTGGGAAGAGAACTGTCAGGTAAGCTGGAGCAATACGAGAGTTCAGAATTTTAGTAGCACTTTAGTGATCAGAGTATCAATAAATTTTCTGCAGAACTGCATACCTAAAATTAAAAACATTAATACAAATACTTCATTAAAAGGATGTACTCTTTTCAATAGCTGATAGACATAAACATGAGGCACACTTACAGATAAAGGTGTATTTTGGTTTCACAACTCTAAGAACTTAGAAATACAAATATCAGCATTTTATATAGTCCCTGGGGAGAGAGAGCTCCTAAAAAACATTGCCTCTGAGTGTCCCATCTGTTGCTTTACCTGCCCCTGCCCCAACATTTACTGAGCTTCAAATGAAATAGCATTTCTGTTGACAGAGGAGGCCTCTTATTAAGTTCCCACTTGTCATAGCATCTTTGTGAGAAGCTGGGAATCAGAAATGCAGTGGGAGGTCACTGACTCCCACTGGTGTTTTATACTGCCTTTTTCTTTTTTTTTTTTTTTTTTCTAAGCACAGCATTTAAAATTAAGTTCTTCCTTGTCCTATGCCAAGCCCTGGGCAGATGAGGCCCATCTGTCGGACTCAAAGACACCTGCAATCAGCAGGCACATTGGAGCTGACAAAAGGGTCAAGGCTCACGGGCAGAGTACTGCTCATGGAGGGAACGTGGCTCTGAATTTGCAGACACAGTTAAGGAAAAGTTCTGTTGTCAAAGATTTGTGTTGCTGTCCCTGTGGGAAAAACTAATGAGGAAAAATATTGAAAGATATTCCGTTCTCCAGGCTCTCCTGTGTATCCAGTTTTCTCTATTTCAGCTTATTAGTCTTCATTCTGTGTCTCCTGCAGCAGCTTTTGTCACCACATGAATAATTAATGTTAATAGCCTCATCAACTTTAGGGCATAGTGCAAGACTCATTGAGCAAATGTTGGTTGGGCTTTCCTGTCTCATGAAGTCTTTTCTTTCACATAAGAGATCCCACAGAAGAAAAGCTGAGCTCTACTTCTTTGGTGTACCCTGAATGGGCAAATGTGTATTAGCATCAGGTGTAGTATCTCATGTTATATAAACATGGCAAGATTGTCTCTTAAATGTGAACATTCAGTGAATACCAAACACAATGTCAACTAATAGCTGGTTTTACTTTAATCTCTTTAAATCCATTCATAAGATTATTTTTGTTGTTGTAAACATCACATAGTATCATAATACCATGGTTACATTATGTTAGGCCACGATCACTTCATAAATTTTAAATGGGGGAAAAAAAAACAAAACAAAAAACCCAAACCAGCAGAACTGTTTCAATCACAAAGTGTTTCTTGCACACTCCCCAAGTGGGTTTGTCCACTGAAGGTGTCAGCACAAAAGAGATGAGTGAGGAGAACCTAACAGATCTTTTTTGTCTAACTACTACCGCTAGTAGTAATTTAAGCTCTCTCTCTCTATTGCCCCGTGAGAAAACCTTTCTACTTTTTAATCCATAATGGAAAACTAGAGTTATAATGAGTTTCCCCCTTTTGGCTGTGGCTATAAATGAGGGATGGATAGAGTAAGCACCAAATCCTACTTTCAGTAGACTACCAAGTGTAGGTTGCAAAATGTAACTACATAAAAGACAAATGCATCTCACTGAACTCTTTAAGTCACAGCACGCTTTCCTCCAAAGTGAAGTACAATCGTTGTCAGCAGGAACACCTGCAGTTCCATTTAAGATGCCCATTTTATGAAAATGTGACGAATTGTTGAATACCAATACAGTTGAATAAAATGTCATATTATTCACCAAACTATTGTAAATTATGCCCATTTCTTTTATAAAAAAAAAAAGGTCAAAATAGACAATCAGGACCTTCATGGATTCTGACTCATGTAAAAAACTCTCACAAAATAAATCTCTACTGAAATCTGTCAAGAAACAGTGAACTCACTGTTGACCACAGTAAGAATGCAAAAATAATAAATTGCCTAAGTTTTCAGAATTTGAAAATAGAAGTAATTTAATAAAAAAAACAGAGAAGTTTTAGCATACAATAAACAAATGGAATATTAATGCATATATGAAATGTGCTTAACATAATACTATTGTATCTCCATCTTTTTAATTTAGCATAAGCATAATAACATGATGCCTAGGTATTAAAACCCCATTAAAATATTTGAAAAAAACTGTGTGTTTTAAGAGCAACCCATACTATTTATTGATAGTGCTTTTTAAGTGTAAGTTGAGTAGAACTGTTGAGTAGAACAAGAAAAACTCTAGTGCTGATTTGAAATGGGTCTAAACTCAGAGAAAAACACCAAAATAATCTGATCTGATGACTATTGGCTGTAGCAAAAAACCAGTAAATTCAGCAGAACCGGAGGAAATAACACATTAGCACTTTTTTTTTTTTTGCATTCAACTGGAACCTGCCTTGCAGTAGGACACACAAAACATCAGACTGGGCACATGCTTCAGTCTGCTTCTGAACTTAAGACCTCAGTCAGGGTCTTTGCTTTAATGTTGTGAGTCCTCCCACAGCAGCAGGGAGAACAAGACAAAGAGCCAGGCAGCTGCTGGGCAGCAGCACTGGCTGGAACAGCCTCACACTCACTGCCCACGGCTCCCATTGATGTTTGGATTGTCAATGTCTCTAAACGGGGTAACAATCCAAGCCCTCACTTCTACATCATGTTCTGATTCAGTTATGAATGGTCTGCTGTTCAACTTCACAAGTATTTTGCTTCTTTCCTCCATCCCAGTAAGTAAATAAAACCCAAGCCATTATACACCACTCCACATATTTTGGTGACTTACTTTTCTGGCATGTTTTAATTGAGTAAACTTGAGTTGGCTTAAAAGCAAGAAAAAAAAAATAAATTGAGAGGGAGATCAGGAAATATATTGAAATTCATTTTGCCTGCTTAGTATATAATGAACGATGACAGCATTAGCTTTAAGGAGATAATTAGTTTCATAGTCCATAAGAGTGAATATTTACTGGAGACACTAAGAATAATTTCTTTGTGAGTGAACTAATAAATTTTAATGAAGACAAGTGTGATATTTGGGGTTATACAATTAAAAGCAAACATATAGCATATTTAGCAAATTGAAAACCTACTAGTTGCATGTATAAAATACACATTTGTTTTAGAAGTATTTTGTAATTTTTAAAACTATGCACACACATCTACTTTTAATTAAAGTTCTAAACCCGTTTTTTCTAAGTTTAATAGGTACCCACAGCACCAAAAATGTAGATGTTAAAAATATGAAACAATTTATTAAATAGCCTGAATAAACAGCAATTTAGAAAGAAACTCAAGTCTTGTACAGAAAAAAACCCCAACCTGCCCACAATCTAACATCCCATTAAACAGAGGCAACATATAAAGTTAGAAGAAAGGAACTTCAAAGTAGGGATGCAGACCAAATGATGGTTTGTTGTGGCCCGGGCCATAAAGTGTCTATTATATTTTTTTAAATATAATAACTAAAACTCCTGATCATACTTTCAGCTATTTGCATCTGCTCATAGGAGATATGAGGTTTTTATTTCTGGTTACTACTTATCACATACACTGCATTGTGATCCAGTGAACTATGCCAGTCTCACATGTTGACTTTGAAAGTGTCTAAACAAACAGATGACTCTCCACCCTGACTCTTAAAAAGGTATGTTTGCTTTAACACTCCTGCAAACACACAGGTCCTGATAACTATCAAAACGAGTAAGGGTCTTAAAATATTGCACCACCCTGGTCCTGTAGTTTCCTTTCTGCTTTTCCATGGCAGCCAAGCACAGTGTGTAATACCCATCCTCAGCACATCTGATGGTTTCTGCAGCCCAGCAGACCTTGTACCAGCCCAAAGCAGCCTAGAAATCTGAAGTTATTTCCCTTCCATTTCCCTGCAATACAAAGTAAGTGCCAGACTGTCAAGAGTTCCACTGTAAGAACAGGATTTTTGTCTGAAATCCCATTTATTTAGATAAGCAGCAGAAGTGACATAGTAGAACAAAGAGAAGAAAAATGATGCTAATTGGGTATGTGGAAAAATCTCTGTGCTGAGAACTAAGACTTCATTATCTCAGAGTACTATTCAAGTGCCAAAAGATACCGTGTACACAACATGATGAGAGTTCAGGCAGGTCTGGGAGAAAGGCAGAAGAAGAAAAAGCAGAGTAGGCAGTAGCACAGTTAGACAAATTCAGAGAAGATGGATAACACAAACAGCAAAAGAAAGGTATCATAGAAAAAAAAATATTGTACCACCCTAATTCTATAAAATTGAAAACCTCTTGTCTGCAAGCTGTTAGAATACTTGGAGAATTCTAGCAGCAATTTTCTAAAACACTGGTATAAATGTTGCCATTTCACCCCTACGTTAATCTCCATCATACATCCTCATTTCTGTAAGTCCACACGTATCTGCTCCAGTCTGGAAGATATGTGGTCATTTCAAGATAAATCTCTAGTCTCACTTAATTTAGGAAAGTTATCAACAATCTTAACATCCTGCATGTTAATTTTGCCCAGAATTGAGAGGTGTTCCAAGTCAGTCATGCAGGGGTTTAAGCAGTTTGCCTGAAACCATAGATTTTCTCCTTAAGAGAGGTCAGTCAAGCTCTTTGAATTGGAATTCTCCTTTATGCAACATAATAAGTAAAAGTCTTCAAACCCCATGTAACAGCACTGCTGTTGTGGATTATACACTGTGATGTTTTTCATAAACTACCTATTGTGTCTACCTGGATAATGCTAAACCCTGTACTCTCTTTTTTTGGAAAGCAAACTGCATTCAACCTGCCAGATTAATGACACTTATAAATAAATAAAAATCCACAATTTACTGTTAATAGAAGACCAGCTGGCATCCTACAGTGGAGCTGAAGGTACAATGTGCACTGACAGAGATTGGTGATAGGTTGCTGACTCATTTTTCATTTATTTTATGGGTGTTTTTCAGCATGAGGAGCTTGCAAGCTATGATGTGGCCATCTCTGTCCGAGTGCTGTCTCATCCTCATAACAGAAATCAGTAATTAAAGTTTAATATGCAGCATTGAGACTATCTGCATCTCTCAAGGGGCCACTAGAAGGAAATTAGCAAAGAATGATGCAAGTTTGCTAGAAGGATTTGATAGTCAATTCTAATTTCATCAGCTTTGATTGGAAAATGGGAAAGGCACCTCTGGGGCACTAGCAGTGTATTCACTGCAGGTTTCTCATCTAAACAAACACAGCACATTGGAAACTTTGAACTTCCCCAAGGTAAACCCCTGCAGTTGGCCTGGATTTGTCCTGCAGAAGCTCCCTGCTCTGTTCTGATAACCCCAACTCCCCAGCATAAAACACTGTCACGCAGAGCTGAGCGGAAGAGGAGCAGACAGACAACTGAAATTATATGCTGATTAGATGCCAAGAGAAGATTGTTTCTAATGCTGTGCCATGCCAGCAACTAAACAAGATGAAGCACTTTTAGCTGAAACAAGAATCTGCTTGTAGCACCTTTGGTCTTTCGTGCAAGAGAAAGGGTTTATTCAAAAGGTTCAAGTGTTCTGAAAGGTTGTGGGCTTATAGAAAGCTCATGAGTTTCAAGAATACTTTACCAGCTCTTTGAGTTCTCCTTGAGCTCAAGAGAAGCCAGCTTCTTACCTGCATTATTTATGCTCTGTACTTCTTCCAAGCCATCTTTCTCTGTGCAAACCAAGCAATGCCAGCAAATTCACTCTATGCCTTTCTGAGATGACTTCTTCCCACATTTTCCAGTGCTCTCAGTTTACTGTGCAGCAACCAAAGGAATATTTCTGCATCCTGGGTTATAGAATAGGTATTTCAGAGATGTATTTACAGGAGATTTTCTGGCCTGGCTAGCAAGAGAACAGGAAGGCTTTTTCAGCCTGCTCTACACTGCCATTTCTTCTAGTTCAGTCTCTGTTACAATAACTCTCTGCTGTGCATGACTACAAGTGCTTATTGTAGTAGCAAAAGTCCTCTACTTATAATTTCAAAATCAGCCTTTTGGTATGACATGAAAGGGAAACAGTATAGGGTCTTTAGGTTGGAAACTCTTTCATATAATTTTCTTTTCTGCAAGAAGTTTTACATTTTAAATTTCTGTTCCCTGGTTTTCTTCATTTCAGGAAAGAATGAAATCCAGCTACATTGCAGCTGTACTGATTTCAAGCACGCAACAGTACCTGGAATATGGAGCAAGAAAGCTGAAATAAAAAAGCGGAAAGCAGATTCAAGACACAAGACTGATGTGCAATGTCCAGCAGGCATTACTCTATCCTGCATCAGGTTCTAGAAAATGAACATTACTTTTGCTGGCCGGACTAGTAGTTGAAAGACTGTCTGGCTTTAAGTAAGGAAGTTTCAGGTGTCAGCTGTTAATCTGAGCAAATCAAAGTCATTTGGATTAGTGCAATGTGAATTTGAAGAAAAATTTCCAGGTTAACAAGTTCACTTTTCTTTTGCAAGTCCCAAAGTGTACTAGCTTATGTAAGCTTAATTGAAGTCAACAAAGTGCAACTTCTTCTTTAAAACAATTTAAGCACCTTTTATAGGAGTTTAATTAATGATTATAGTCACTAGGGTAAGTTTTTCAAAAAATCAACAAAGGACAGAGGGGCTTATGCCTTTGTTTATAGCTGTGGAAAACAAACAACAGTCCAGATAGAAAGCTTCAAATTTTTTTTGACTCAAGCAACTTTTAATGAATATAACAGTTTGGATTCTAATGGGATCACTAGTTTTCATTTCAAATACAAAAGGCTTATGTCAATAGTATTGAGATTAAATGCCCCAGAGAAGTAGCAGAACAAGAATTTTTGTTTAATTATTTTTTTAAAAAAATAAAGATAAATATATGCTGATTTGTTTTTTGTTGTTCTGGCAAATGCTTCACTTTTTCCAATGTATTCTGACTGTAATACAGTTTGATTTGAAAGTGGGAAGGGAAAGGAACCGGGAAAAACTTAAAGGTTTGTTTGGAAAAAATACTCTTTTGTCCAGCAAAGAACTTCAGCAAAAAGTTTCTGAACTTCAATAGAGTTTGTTTAAAATAAAAGTAATTTTCCTTCAGAAACACTAGTTATTTTGACGAACAAGGTGCTGCCTACCAGAAGCAAAGAGCAAGGAAGACATCACACTGATCTGATTCAATTTGCCTGAGATGTTAACCTATATATCTAATCAGTGAAGCCCAATTGCTCCTAATGCTTACTGAAGTAGTAAATCTTTCCTACTCTACCAGGCTTCGGGATTGACCAGAGGACCTGAGGAAACTCCTCAACACCCCTAAAGCATCAGGAGCCATGACTGGCAGCCATAAACACTAAGCACATAGGGTGTTCCAAGAAACACACTTCTCTTCAGGCCTTTGTTGTCTCTCCCTTCTGCGCTGTTGGTGCTTTATTAATTTCTACTAGACTTTAGTCCCATGATTTAACTCTGCAGTATAGATGGATATATAACTCTCTATGGGCCAACACAGTCATTTTGTATAGATAGGGGAAAGACTCAGGGAACTGGTTTTTTTTTTTTTTTTTTTTTTTTTTTTAAATTATTTTTTCCCCTTGGGTCTTTACTTGAACAGGTGTAAGGGGCACTTGCTTCTACTCTCAGATTCTTCACTTTCCCTCTTATATCTGCATAATAACTTCTATTCTGACTCAAAAAATGTGATATTAAGAAAAAGTTCGCATAGCATTGCTCTTCTCTTTCATCATCTTATCTCTTCTAAATGCTTCAGCAGTGATAGCATTATATATTGCTAAGCCCCTTCTGTGTTTGTAAGCTGTCAGAGTTAAGTAGCAAACTGTACAAAATTAGCCTGTGTACCCAGTGATCTGACTATCTCCAGGTATGTGTGCTGCCTCTAAGCTGCTAGAGATGTTTCATAGGTTTTCACTGAAAATTTTTGATTCCTCAAATTAATTTTCCTTCTCCTCTCCACCACCATAACACAATATTTTCAAACAGTTAATGTACCAGAATTGATGTCTGATGTGTGCTTGCTTTACATAAATAAGTTAGTTCAAAAATATTAGCTTATAAAATAGTTTTTGTCATTGTTCTTTCTATCTCTGAGAACCCAGCTAATCATTACACAGATTTATTTACACTGGGAGCCTCCAAGCTAGTGTAATTATCTCATTCTCTATATTTGTATCAGGGTACCACTGAAGGTAATAAAAGAATATGCAATAAGTGGTCTTTTCCATGACTTTTTTTTTTTTTTTTACTGATATTGTCATTTAATATTTACAGTGTGGGTGAGAAGGTAATTTTGTTGTTACCTGCATCAAGGACAGCTTTATGAAGGCGAAAAACTCCATATCCAGGGGAGTTCACTAAGAGTGCGGACACACTATTTTAACAGCAGCATTATAATTATTCCAAGTTTGCCATTTCACATTTTTACTTAATATTTGTCGATATAAGCTAGAAAAAATTAATGTAAAGTTATTTTGTAATGAACAAGATGACCCTTTGTGTCCACGGCTGGTCAAGAACAACTTACAGTGTGAGAACTGTGATGCACAAACTATCTTACTTCTTGACAGTTTACTTGGGAAATAAGGAGGGGCTGTACCACTGTCACACACTGAACAAATAAGCCTAATGCTGTTGTTAATAGTGTTTGAAATAGAACCCTCTTTGTTCTGAAATCTCGTTTAAGCAAAGCTGAAGTCACAACATAAAGTCACCTGAAATTACGAAAACACAGCATTTAAAAAAAAATGTTTTTCTTCCATTTAGGGCTGAGCAAAAATGGAATTTCATAGTGCTTGGGAAGCTTTGTCTCATTTTTGGCTCTCGTTGTAATAAACTCTTCATGTGTCCACTAGTCACCAAAGACATATGCAAAACCAAATTCTCTCCTGTTTACAGCATTTCCTTACCTGCATCCAACACTCATCTGGCCAAAATAATCTGGCCCCTTTATGACAATGTGGAGCCACCAGTAAGTCAGAGAACAAGAGAACCCAAGCCACTGTCATTAATATTGCGTCACTTATGGACAACTCTAGTGCATCATCGTTATGCTGCAGTGCCTGATCACTGCCCCTGTGCTGACACGCTGCTCCTTCTAGGAAAGCAACTACCACTGTTGCTACAGGAGACCGGCTAATTTCTGCACAGGACTGAAAGTCAAGATCATCGCCTAATAAAATAAAAAGGTTAGTCTCAGAGCAAGGAAAAGCCTTTTCCGCATAAACGGTGAAATAAAGCCTTTGCAAGCCTCCTGCTGCCGGGCACCATTTTGTGGAGATGGCAACATCTGAGGCTTTGGAATAGCGAGGACCTGGCAGAGCGGCTGACAATGAGCTACCATACTGTGGGTGTCAGGAGCCACACGTCAGCAAAACAGCATTCACCAGCTGGAGGCCCACGAGTGCCAGTTTTAATTATAAACTTTATTTTCAAATAGAGTTCACAGTTTACACAGGGTACGCTTCATGCCATCAGAACATTTGAGCACTGCACCAACCAAACTGGTGGCTTGTTAGTTTCTTAAAAATAGAACTGTAAACATAGCATGTTTGTATTCATTCTGAAGAACAACAATCTTTCGCAGTCAGTTTGTCAAGGGTTGCAGCATGTGTTATCCAGATGTGCAAGCAAAATACCTAATGATTCCCTCTGTACACAGAACTGTTATCCTCTGCTCTGCTTTCACCTTTAGACTCATGATTGTTCCTTTTATACTTTTGTTTCTCACAAATTCAATGTTCTCAGTTCTACAAATTTAAGTACATGTACATTCACCTAAATGTTGATTTAAATGTTTGGTTTAGGTTTGCTAGAGAGGTTGTTGCTCACTTTTGCATACCTTTATTTCATTGTACTCGTGCCACAACGAAGGAGGCAGAAAACATGCACATGAAAAGAATTGGTCAGTCAGTTTGTGATTTCACCCGTGCTTTCCAACGTTCATTTGGCACAAGTGTAACATTTTACTGCTGCTCTAGACTTCATTCTTCTTTCTTTTGTTTTATAACCATCCCTCTTCTACCAAACTATTGTTGTAATACATTTAATTAAGGACTCCCTTCTAAACTTATTGTATTAACCTTAGAAGGGTCTTAAAAATGTTAATTCCTTCATAAACAGGGTCTGACAGTCTACATATAGCTCCATATGCACATATATATATATAAATAAAACTATTTAAACATTCCTTTGAATAGTCTTGGTAACATGATAGATGTTAGATACAATAAATAAGAGCTTAGAAGGTATTATTTTCCTTGTGTACTCCAACTAATTCTAATCCTCCAGAAAATTCCTGCATAATTTTTCATCACATGTTATATTAATTTCTCTTTGTTACTGTAAGCTAGTTTGAAATAGCATGCAAAGCAGGCTGTAGGTAAGGAACTCTCCTGACATCAGGTGCTTCATAATACTTTTAGAAACTAGAATCTGACATAAAAAATATTGTGTCCATTTCATTCCATACACTGGAAAATGATGCAGTGTTGTTCACCTCCAGTGAACAGACCTCATGCATTAATTAACTGCTTCTTAAACTGTCTGTGTAGATTAATGGAGAAAATTCCACTAGAGATGGAAACTAGCTCACTACAAAATAAAGCATCTGAGTGACAGACTGGTAATCTGCATTTAAAAAAATGGAGGAGATATGAATGAAAGGACAGAGACATATCAGATATATGCTGTCAAAAATATCTTCTAGAACTTGCTTCGCTTAATTCCTTCATAATACACTGACAGGGATGATATATCATTTAATACTTTAAAAGACTCTCCAGTAAGCCAGAAAAGCGAGGAGCGGTTCTTTTGACCCTGGCTCCCAGAATAATTATGATTATCTGCACTATTTAGCCTGAAAGGAATAGGACACTGTTCATGGTCTGTTAGTTCAGCTATGATGTTTGATAATCTATACACACAAGTCATTGAAGGTCACTCAACCTTAGAGTACTTCAAACACACTTAGTTAGCCTTTACTGAATGGAAAAGTGCAAGTGCCCCATTTCTATTGCTATGACACTGTTGAAAGACTGGAACTGCTGAAGGATGAAAATAATTTCATTTTATGTCTGCTATGTAGTTGTTTGGTTGGACTGTAAATATGAAATGCCTGCTAGGATGTCAAGAGGAGTGAAGACCAAGCAGATAGAAAATGAAGCTGAAGAAAATTAAGCTGATTCTGTGCAACTGGTTAGAAGTATTACCAAAATCTTCCCCTTCACCCAAACACAGACAACCCCCTCCCAGCTGTATAACCATTCCTTAGCTACAAATGTGCCTTGGTTTACTAAAAAATTAAATTTAAAAAATACAGTGGATCATCTATCTCTGTAGACCTACTCCATGGACTTATGGACAGTCGACTACACTCCAGCCTACAGGGGAAGCAGCCATGGAATCATCACACAGGGCAGCAAAGAGGCACACCAAAAGAACTTTTCAGTGAGAAAGTGCTATGCTCCCCGAAAACCACCATATATTTTCTGGCCACTTTGGGTAACAGATTCACTTGATCTTTCAGAGATGATGCCTTTTGCAGTCTTTTAAATATACAGAAAGTTATAGATGGAGCAGGCACAAGAATATCTGTTGAAGACCAACTTTTACATTCCAGATTTGAAAAAATAAAATTCAGAACCCAAAGTTAAAAGATCACCTATAGTTCTCCAACTGCTACAGTGCCATAGCCTTCCAGCTTTTCCAGAAATCAATACTCTCACACTGATACAAAATTAACATCAGAGAGCAGAGACTTGGCCCTCAGTATTGATTCAAGTCATCTCTATGACTCGAGCCTGTTTGTAAGACCAAAAAATTTCCAAAAGTATAATATCTTTACAAGTAAATATCACCTTTTAAGACTGTCACAGAAATACATTTTCTTTGTTATTGTATAGCCTGCATCTATGCAAAAAAAATCCAAACAAACTCCAAAACACAACAACCAAAAAAAAACCCCAAAAAGCAAGGTAGGAAAGCTGCAGACTGACTGTATGTGACCCTGTGAGACACACCTAACTGCTTGGGTACTTTTCTTTTTGAAGCTGCAATTTCTTGTTTGCAAATCCTCTTTACTGTATGCACAACTGCCAGCTTCCAATGTTTTTCATCTCTTTAGTCTGGATGAACCAATGCTGAGATGAGAGCAAGCCTCTTTGTAATTCTGTGTGTGTCATCTCTAATGGTCTTGGTTACCAAGTTTTAACTACTGAACCCATCGTGGAAGGGACATGAAAAGCCAGGCACAACAACAATTTCATCACAACCTCATTTTAAGCAAGATGGAAGTGCCACTAAGAGTAGTCTGAGGATATTTATCCTTCTCTCTAAACCTTTAAAATAGCGGTAGAATATTATTTCTTTGTTATATGTTTCTCCCCTACCATCCCTCATTATGCCAAATTTATAAAAATCTCAGTAGAAAAATGGGAGCTGATTTTTTTTAATTCACTTCCTAAAATATCTATATCTTCAGCATTTGTTGTAAAATTATTTCTTATAAATAACCAAACTAAACAAGCACACAATTCTGCTGAAGCATTATGGTGGCAAGATGGTGTATTTAAATCCGAGGCTGAAAAAAGATCAATACATAATTATTTTTTAATATGTCTATGTTATTCAGTTTTTTCTTTGGATTTCTCCATTAATCTTGAATTAATTTTCTTTTTTGCAATAGTTATAATGCTGTTATTGGGTTTTGTATCTGAAATACTTTAAAAGAGAAAGAGTATCAAGTATTTTAATATATTATAAGGAAATCTATATCCAGGTAACAGATCAAAGCTACATACTTCATTTTTACAACCAAATAAAATTGCATATTCCTTAGTTTAGCACAAATAAGTCATGTTGTGGCAAAGAATGGTATAAAGAGCTGTCAGACAAGGATGCAGGTATTCCCTTTTTTTTAGTTTTATTTAAGGCAGTACATTTCCTGTTCTATGAAGTACCTGTGATCACTAAGAAAAATATTAATACCTCAACATTTATCCCACAGTGGCCATGCTCCCTGTGTCTGCATTTCTATTAATGAAAACCCTTTCACTGAGCTCAACATCCATAGCGCAGACTGCCTTTGGAAATTCCAGCCTAGAGATGGACTCAGGACAGCACCTTGCCAGTCAACCATTTCAGAATGTTGCTGGAAAAAGAGGTTATGCAGCTGCCTGTAACTCTTCTTCTCATCATACAAGGGTGGGAGGGGCGGTTCATGGTAGAATAAAGAAGGAAAAATTTGTCGGCAATTACTGTTAAAGAACAGGTCTCTTCTTCTCACTACTGGCCAAAATGTGAATGGCTCGTGAATATATCGACTTTCCTTATGTTGTTGATTTTCTTGATTTTGAAGGGTTTCTCATCTGGCACAGAAATTTGACTTTTCCACCCCAAGTTTCAGTGACTGCAAATTTAAAACGCAAGTTGCAATGAATAGTGCCCAAAGACTGAAAGACTTTTCCCCCAAATTTAGCATGGATAAAAAATTCATGACAAAGTAATTTCAGACATTTCAGTCTTCATCTAAAACTTGATGCTTTTTTTCCCTACTCAGTCTTCCTCAATAACCCTCTTCCACAAAGTTTCTTAACATCAAGGAATAATAAAAATTACACAAGTCTAATATAAGATATTAAAAACTAAAACACACCTCAGGACAAAAAAGACAATTCAACTATCCTTGCACTGGTCAAAATTCAAACCAGTTTGAGATTTTAAACAGGGTTACTTTTTCATATTTACTTTCCTCTCACATTATAAAGAAAGGAATGTGGCTTTTGAATTCTCCCTGTTTATCAAGCACCATTGCCAGTTTGCAGATATATAGGCAGAAATGATTAGTTCTCATAGATCCCATAAGCTCCCTTTATGGTACAAGAAAACAGAACTTGATGGCAGCAAGTTTACCTAACATTCTTCTTCTCCACTACCCTCAAAGGATGAGTAAAGGGTGCAGAAGGTATGACAGCCACAAGAATAGTGTGATCTTTATCATACAATGGAGCAGGAGACAATTTTGCTTAAATACAGCTTTGTTTAAGTAGGATGAAACTTTTTGTGTAATGTTATCAACCTATAATTGTTCTACTGCCTTTTTTCCCAAGGAAACTTCAACTTGAATATCACCAAACAACTCCAGTGTTGACAGAGAAGTAAGTGAGAGTGATTAGGATTAGGAGCATAAATGAAATTAACTATGAGTAGAAAAAGTAAAGCAGATATTGAGTCACTATCAATGAAAACTAGGGCTGTCAGCAGTAGAGACAAAAAAAAAAGAGCCTAAACCATCGAAAACAGTTCAGAGTAGTGAAGCATTTGTGCTACAGATACTATGAAATAGTTCAGATTTATGGGGAGAACTTGATTTGTGATCATAACTGGATAAGGTTACAGGCGCAGCGGAGAACAAGGAGACTGGACACAAGACAGACATCCTTAGTTAGAGGTTCCAGGCCATTCAGTCATTCATCCTATAAAGATTATGATCTTTTTCAAGATATAGGGTATGGGGTTTTTTTTCCTTGTTACTGCGATGGTCTAAGTGAGGAACATGTGTAAAATAAAAATCATGTAACATATTACAATCTGGGGGAAAAAACCCAAACAACCAACTTTTGGACACAAGACTTCCTAACTTCCTACATAATCAATCATAACTCTAAAACACATGACCCTCCAAGCAAAAGGTGTCAAAACTGTTCCTTAGGAATGACAAAACTGGGGGAAAACAAGAAGCTTTTAATATACTTCCTATTTCACCCACATAAGAGCAAATCTCAATTTATTTCTAACATACCACCAATTTCCTTGTCAGCTGTTACTGGTCATTAGTATCTTAGCTTATTGGAGTAACTCTGCCATTCAATTGCTTCCTCACTTTTCACAACAACTCTTCACATGCGGCTTATTACTGGAATTAATAAATAAAAACTTTTAAAAACAATTTGGCAGTTACTTCTGACTTTTGAGTACATATGAGTTTGACTAAGCAGCCAGCATGCAACAAGGCTGAATTTCAGGTTTATCAATAAATTTCACAGGATACCAGGGTGGAAAGGACCTCAAGGATCATGTGGTCCAACATTTTTTGGCAAAAGCAGTCTAGACAAGATGGCTCAGGACCCTATCCAGCAGCATCTTAAAAGTGTCCAATGTTGTGGAACCCAACACTTCCTTGGGGAGATTATTCCAATGTCTGAATGTTCTCATTGTAAGAACTTTTCCTCTTGTGTCAACCAGAAGCTCTCCAGAAGCCTGATTTATCAAGACTTACTCTGATATTGTGAAATCTGCTATTGGTCTTGTATGCAGAAAACTTGGACAACTTTTTAGCCAACATTGGTACTAAATAGATTGAACTAGAACAGACAACAAATAGAGTAACAGAGAATCCTATACATGTTAGAGTCTTCTTCTGCTTAACTACCAACAATGTTGTGAAAATTCAAACTCTTGATCTAGCCTTATACTGCTACAATTTCTTGTGCACAAACAACAGACAGCTTCAGCATATTGTGCCATTTTGCTATCAGAGCTGCTTCATACCCTGGCACATTTTCCCTTATTCTCTTAAACTCAAGACAGGATGTCCTGTGGTTTTAAGAGAAAGATACTTCCAGTTAGCATTTGTGGCTAGCAAAAGGCTGTCTCTGTGCACAGTATCACAGAAAAATTGTTTTGCTCTTGCCTCACAGAAGTGTTAGCTACAAACCCTGTCAACAAAAACTGCCTGGTTATTGCTAGCAGCACAGACACGCTCGGGTTTCACTTTGCTGAGGGACTTGCCACATACCAGCAGAGCTGCAATCTTGCTTGTTTTTGCCGGCGGGGGGAAGGAGGTCTGCCACGCCACATGGCACTTGGAACTGCTACCACATACCAGCCATTCACGCTCAGTTTACGAGCTTCCAAGTTCAACTGTATTTTAATACAAACATAAATGCCAGGGTTTGGGCTTTTCTTCCACATCTAGCACAAATTACACAGGCACCTCGCAACCATAAACCAGCCGCCATAAAGATGCCGAGTCCTCGAGTGCAAGTTGCAATGCCACAGGGGCAAGAAGTTGCATTTGTTTTAACACCAGTAAACAGATAATGCCCAAAGAGAAGCATGCTTTTGACTATTCCTTAAAGCAGAAAACACACAGACTGTGGTACAGACAGGACACATGCTCCAAATACCTTCTGTATGGCTATCAGGCAAATTTACTATGCATGGAAATAAAGAGGCATCTTCCAGTGCTTTTATCATAATTTTGATTCAAGCTGTGTTAGGGCTTCTAAATTCTTGTAGATGCCTTATGAAAACTCCTACCTGCATTCAGTAATCACAATAATAATACTGTTAAGACCCACCCCCCTGCTGTAAATGTAGTTTTGGTAATTGGTGATACATGAGGAATCTCATCAACCAATATATTTAAATTATTTGCCATCTATAGGGTAATTGCAGTTTTCAGGGTCAGAGAAATGAACTAGCTCAATATTATTGAAATCCTCCCCAGAAGGGGAGAAACAAGTAGCTCATTGAGATTACATGCCAAGAATAATTTAACAATCATCACCATCTTCACTGGAATCTCTATTATAACCTGTAGGCTTTATTTTTCACATGCATGTGCAATGCACTTGCAACATTAGGGAAAAAAAACAAACAAAAAGCTTTCAGGGAGAATGACTTGTTCCTGAAAAACTTTTCCACACACCCATGAAGTGAAGGCTTTTCCAATCCACTTGTGCCAAGAGACATGAGTCAGATAAGCCACCACATATTTCCATCCTTAGAGTCAAGTTGGCCAACCCTTAAAACAGAGTTTCAGACCCTCACTAATCTCTTTGTGACTTGTAGGATGTGGGTATTTCTTTTGTTTGACCCTGTGGATAATAAGCATGGCAAAGCAGAATCACGTATGCTTGTTCTGTGGCAGTCTGTCAGCTGTGCTATTTTTCTCACAGCAGCACAAACCTGCAATATTTTAAGCCCCTGACAGCTACAGAAGGTGTGCGGAAGCTTCCCCTGCTTCCTGTGGCAGAAATAATAAGACCTTCAAGAATGGACAGCAGCTTGGGAAAAAATGTTCTATATGCTTCTAGGCTGATTAATCAATACTTAATTATTTAGAAGCTCTAAATGGCTATCTTTGGCAAGCACACAAAACATGTTATCATCTGTCAATAGAGGCCAGGAAATCAGATTGTAAGCATGTAGCAGGGCACTGCTATGTAGAGAAGGAGTTTACTCCATTTGCTGCACTTTACCATTTCATTTCATCAAAGGTGTTTATGTCACACTTAATGAGATAAGGGACAGCAGAGGCCTCAACAGCAGATCTTAGTGCTGTCTGATAACTGCAGCAATCTGGGAATAAACACTGCTTTGCAGAAGCCATTTTTTAAAGCCCTAATAAAGTAATCGTAGGCCTTAGTAGAAATTGGTTAATTGGATCATCTTTGTTTTGTTCTCGGAGTAAAATGTGTATTCCTATGATTAATTCATTAGAGAGCATTTCTACTGAAGTTAATTTGATAGTTCTGACTCAAGGCATCACACTGGTGACTGGCTATTGTGCTTCTGCAGAGTTTATGTACTAAAGCCTCAAAACATTTCTGCCTTGCTAAAGTTGCCTGAAGTTATTTGATCTTCTGGATGTAACGAGGTTCCTGTTGATTCAGCTCGTGGCCAGCACGGCCATCGCTCCCCAGAGCTCTGAGTAAGCACAGTGACTGTTGATTCACAGCAGTTCTGTGAACGTGAAGTGATGGGAACAACCGGCGTGTCTAAAATGGTCTGCCAAGTTTCTTCTACTTTCTTTTTGCATCTCCCCAACCAGTGGATGAGCTTTCCTCTATATTCACTTCTACCTGAAAGGCTCGGAGGAATGGTGGCACTGGCCTCCATCTAGTCAGTAGCTACTAAAAGGAACGTGCTCCACAACTGCTTCACAAGCCCAGGCAGCTGGGGCAGTCCACCAGCGTTTTTTTCCCAGAAGTGTTTGAGCTCCTTTGCATCCAGCTTTTTTAGCAACTAATCTTCTCTACAGCATCTCTCACCTGTTTGTGAACCCACCTGCAGACTTTTAGGCACATGGTCTCATATATGTATTTGTGCTCATAACAAGTGTATCTTCAGTAAGTACTGCTGAAGTGTCCACACATGACAAATTAGCTGCTTGCCAGCTGTGTGAATGCCTACAGACAACGGGGACTTGTGAGTCTCACGAGAGTGAGACTCAAATCTCATTTTACTAAGGGAAAGGATCTTGTTTCCACCTGAAACAAGATTATGATACCTTTTCCAGAAAACAGCCCCAGAATAAGTCTCCTTATACCTTGAGATCTCTAGATAAAAAATACTAAATATTAATATTAGTTATAACGTAATATTACTCCAAGACCCATACTAAATTTTATTATTTATTGTACTAGGCACTGTACTAGCACACAGTTAGAAACCCATTTTTTGCCTGGAACAAACCTGTCTGTAGACTGGGCTGCTGGGAAATCATCCAATACATATAGAGCACACTTAGTGACTCCTCTCATCATAGCTATTCTAGCTCTGACTCTGTGTGCTCCATGTAAGCCATAAACCTGTACTCCATAAAGTAGTGAGAAGCAAGGGTTAACCAAATTATTTATTAATCCTTAAGTCAAATTACAAGGGTAGATATCTATTTGCCTTCCTACATATCTTCCATTCTCATGATTTGACATGTTCTGAACAAGGAGACGTTTTCTTTTACAGACAGGAAAACTTTCCACTGCTCTCAAAGTTTATATGCTTGTTAAAATAGGATGTAATAATTAAATGCATACACATGCTTGAATGATAAATTTTAGTAATAAGTGCACTGGGACTTACTATGACCTTATCAAGTAGGGCTAGCCAGTCATTAATTCAGATAACGCAATTTATTATCATAATCTTTCGCTTATACTATTGTAGGGCATATGATTTATCCTAATTTGCATATGCAGATTGAGATGCAATCATTTCATTAATTTTAATGCTTTTTCTTAATCCCATCAAGATTGACACTTTGTCTTAAAGTTCTGTACAACATACTTGCAACTGCCCACTAATGCGTTATCTTAATATTATCAGTATGGGCGAATTATAATAAACAAAGTGCATCAATTTGAATGTATAGGTTACAGATGACAAACTGGACCAGTAGGGCATACATACAGTTATCTTTTCCTACATGTAGATACTTGTATTTGTTGGGAACATTACAGTTCCCGTATACATTGTGCACATTTCTTCAGGCAGGAATTTGGGGCCCATCTCTGGCCACTGCCAGAGGTACCGTGTGGTGAGATCCCACAGCGTGGTCATTCTGGCTGGGTAGGGCTAGAAGGCAGCTTAGTTACTGTCACCTCATACACTAGCAGAGAGGTTCTTTGTCTCAAAATAACACTATCAGCATCAAAAGAAATCTCCTGAATAGTCTTAGAAGACAGAAGAAAAAATTGGGACAAGTGAGGGGAGAAAAAAGATTTTAAAGTGAGCTCTAACAACAGTTTAGCATCTGATACATCACCAAGTATTTGACTTCCCTATTTTTCAGTAGAATCATAATCTTTATTCTAATATTTGCATTGCTTCAACCTATAGCCATCTTCATTTTATATAGACTCTCTGAAAACACAGGTATCTGCGTGTATAAATGTATCTATTTGAATGCAGGGCAAGTAATGACATTTCATTTACAAAATCAAGAAAGAATGTGTAGCAAGCAGACTTTTTAATTGCTGGAAGTGAAATTCAGATCATGTCAATTTTCTAAAACTGCTGAACAGACATTAGGTAGGAATTTCAGTAATCAAAAATCTAAACAGATACCTGTATAATCAATACAAAGGCTGAATTCAATTTACTCTTATATTAAAAAGGAAGTGTGATTTTTAAGATTATTGGCAGAAGAGAAACCATAATTAAAAACTTTCAGAAAGCTTTCTAGAGACATTTCCTGATATTATTTTGCTTAGTTAACAAAAAGTAATAAAGTCTCTAGCTGTATTGTTTGGTTTCCTACATTGCCATAGATTAGAAAAAGCAGTTGAAATTAAGCATTTCATTGTGCATTTATATTCATTTAACTCAATTCAAGGTTTGACCCATTTAAGCATATGCAAGAGGAAATATAGCAAGCATTGAAATATGTTAGACATCCTAATTAGGCAGTGAGGAATTATCAATGATGATTAAGTTTTCATCAAGCAAGTAAATATACATTATGTCCCCAGTTTGTAGAAACCTACTGGAGATGTTTAAGGTAACAGATTTGGGCCAACATGTTTCATTCATGACTTAAAGCTGGCGTTATTTTCCAATGGGAAAAAGCAGCTGTAAGTTTGAGCAATTACTATATTGCTCTAACCTTTTGCTGTTTTTAGCAGCTGGGATAATATTGAAGATTTTAACTTCGTTCAGGCCTCCCCTGAGTTCAAAGGACTCTTTCTGCTCTCTCCATTTCTTCTTAAACTGTTTCTGAAACTTGTCAATGCTTTGTATCAGGGCTTAATCAGAATCTCAGTCAGCCAGGGGAACAGAGGATGTGTAGATCACTTTGACATGGAGACAAGTACCACTGTCTGTGATTTGCGCTCAGATGCCTATTTGTTACAATTTTTCTTCAGTTTTACTACTTTCACCAGCGGTGTTGGTTCTTCATCCCAAGTTAGCATTATCTCAGAAATGTTGGGTTTTTTTAATTTTTTTAACTAAACCATCTACTGATACTGCATCTACTTCAAAGGCACACTGAGCAGACTGCTTGGTTGTGAGGTTCTGGGAAACACGTAGTAGGGGTGGGTGCATTCTCACTATATTTTTGATATATGTTTACATTATTTTATAGAAGTAAAAAGAACTGAGAAAATCAGTGTAGTATGACAGAACACCTATACTTTGGACACACAGGACTGTGTACAAGTTCATCTCAATCTTTACTAAAATGTCTTCTGACATCTGGAAGGAACTTTCAACATTATTTTAACAGTGTTTCTTGCTCAGTACGTTGTCCAACAAAACCATTCTGTGAGAGCACACAGATACCTGTCAGCTTTGGGAGGGGAGAACAATTTCGCATGGATCTTGCACCCCATTATAGTTAACCTTGAGTTAAGCTGTAACTTTCTTCATTCTCCCTCAGGTTTATTTTTATGAACACCAAGTACTGAAAAGGGATTTCAGTACTCGTATGTCTATTACAACCCCCTGACGTGGGAGAGATGAGTAAAGAACACTTCCATCCTTTGGGTGACAATAGTGTTTTCTATGTAACCTTGTCTTTTGCCACACTGTGCTGAGATGTCGAGCTCAGAGGATGCTGCAAATGAATCGACCCAGCACCTGGAAGCTGGGCTGCTTTCTCATGTCATCACAGAATCACAGAATATCCTCAGTTGGAAGGGACCCATGAGGACCATAGAGTGCAACTCTTAGCCCTGCACAGGACTATCCCCAAGAGTCCCACCATGTGCCTGAGAGTATCATCCAAACACTTGAACTCTGTCAGGCTTGGTCATGTGTTCTCTGTGGGCATCCCGAGTCCTGCTGCAGCTACTCTGCCTCCCTCTTTCTACTCTCAGTACTCTGGGCTCTGAAGAGATTTAGCAGCCAAATTGCAGCAGTGTAAGTGTGCTAAACCAGGACAGTCCAGGCACCTGCAAACAAGCCTCTTACTAAGCCCACCACTGGTAAGGGCAGTGCAGAGGCACCTGAGATGCCACGGCAATTTCTGCAGTGCAGACGCATGAGCCATTAGCTCCTGTTCTACAGAAGCCGATGTAAGTCTTTGCTCATTAGCACCAGTTTCACCTCAGTCACGCCAAAACGAATCAGCTCAATGCTTCCTCCTGCTGGACTCCCCACAGCACAGAGCCCCCAGCAGACACCAAAGTGATCCTCAGTATTCCTGGTACTGGCATCAATTCAGTGCTCACACCCGCTCAACTACCAATTTACACTGGATAATGAGGTTTTGTTTGCATATAAATGGCACTGAAACCCTTCCCAATGAACATAGAAATACAGCTTATAGCACACAAACTACAAGATTTAAAAAGGTTGAGGAATATTCTTTTGATCCCAACACATGCAAAATCCTACTGATTAGCATCTTTTAGCATAAGATAAAAAAAAAAGAAAATTGAGAACACCTAGATATAGATCAAACTCTTCCATCGTACATGATGCCATACTAAAAGAGTATGAAAAGGACACATTTTCTTCTGTATTGATCTTTGTTATGGTAACTGCAAGGTTTAATTAAAATTTCAGATACTATTAACATGCTACATAATCGAGAAGAAAAAACACTACTCAAGCTTAGCAAAGATACAAGTTTTATGGCTTGTTTCTTTGTTTTTGTTTTAAGTAGTAGCAAGGAAATCCCTCACAAGTGGAAGACCATTTCCAATCACTGGAATATAAAGTTTCTATATTATCCTAAAAAAACCCCTAAATCTGTACCATAGCATCCAGGGTGTTAAGTTTCTCAGCTTTATATCAGGCTGACTGCAAAGAATCCAGTCTTTTCATTCATTCTCTCAGTCTGAGATGGGTGTAAATGCCTTTTTTTTTTCTTCTGGATCCTTGGAAGCTTACACTGTCTCCTTGCAGTATGTTTTATTTTATGGCTCTGTTATGGATTTTCCCTTTACAGCACTGTTTCTTTTCTACTGCTAAAAAGGAGGGGAGTGCAATCTGATTCTTCCTCCTGGATTCCTATTTTAACATGGGAAAGTCTTCTGTATCTCCTCACATGTTCTGTAGATAATAACCCAATAGCAAAGGCTGAGCTTTAGTGTCAGGCTCAGACTCTGCCACCAGCAGTTAGAAGATGCTTACATCCCCTTCCCATTTTTCATCATTGCGATATGATGGAATTTTCAACTTGTTTCTCAATATATTTGGAGCCTAAATGTAACAAATTCATGAGAGTTAATTTTTATATTTCAAATAGCATTTACTCCTTTAAAAGGATATACACTCTCCATCAGAATTCCATGAAGTTTCATGCACGACCTGAATGCATCCACTTTTAAGTGTCCTGAATCACAACAGGTCGTTTCACCCCTTCCTCCTGCCAGAGACAACCATTTCTTTCCATTGACTATGTGGCGAACTTAAACTCCTCAAGTCTATCTTCTGAATCACAACAAAATTAAATGCCTGAAGTGCCCTAAAGCTGTCTGCCCTTGCTGTACACACACAGGACCTGATTGCTATCATAATAATATCCTTGCACTAACAGCTACACAGTCGCTCCACCTAGAGAGGGAGGAGATGCTGGAATTCAAACACTGTGCTCATGTGCCTGCCACTGGCATGGAGTCTGGAGAAAGGAGAGGACAGGTCTTGGCTGATGTGTTTGCTCCTCAGCACCCGTTCGGGGACCAGAAGTGTGTTAACTGGCAGTAAATTAAACAAGACTTCCTGAGAGTGCTTTGCTCACAAATGTTGGAGATGCAAAAAGAGTGATTCTGAGCTCATTTAAACAGTGGTCACTGCTGGAGAGTGGATAAGCCATTTATCAGGGCATACTCCATCAAGTCAACATTCTTAAAAGAAAAGCAGATTACCCTCCACAACATTTTTATTCAAGACTAGTGCTAATTTTATTTTCTCTCTTTAATGGAGTTATTTTTCCAATACTTCCTTAGTTGCATGCATTTCCTCCCAAGGCTTAGAGAACCTTTTTTTTAAGCCAATAGTGTTATTCTGATCGGTCCTTTGCATGGAAATGCTGGAATAGATTTTTCTGAGACTCTTGCAGATACTGCTATTATTAATAAACTCAATAAAAATAGCAAATTTTACCAAGCAACTCAGCAGAAGAAACAGTTGCCCAGTGGAACTGTCAATTAAAACCTGTTCAACCAACAGGGACAGATGGCTACTAATAAGGGGAATTTCTTTGAAAATCCCTGTCTAGTGTCTTCACACTGAGAACTGAGGATCATGTGCATCCTTTTCAGTGTGCATACCCTCATCAGCATGAGATGGCTCCACTGTGGCATGACTCTTATCACCCCATAATGTGGCTAGTGCAGGTATGGCTGATAAAGGAATCCTCATAACTGCAGCCATACAATGCACTTAACAATAGTTTGAGAAATACATTCATTGGCACTTACAGATTTAAATGATTGTGTGATCCACAAGCAAATCTGAAAAGGGAAAATATGTTGATAGAACATCGTAGATCAGCTATTCGTAACAATTGTTTCATTACAATTGCAGCATCTTCAAACAGATGAAATGATAATGAGTAGTAAGTGAATTTTATATCCAATTCATAGAGCTGGACTTCAGAGATAAGCTGCTAGCAATTTTGAAAATACTTTAAAGACTCTCGAGGTTCTGATATTACTTTTAAAATTCCCCCTTAAAACCAGAAACAAAAGTTTAATTTTTTCCTTTGATCTGCAAAGATATTAATTTCTCTTAAATTCAAATGGTCTCCTTTCAACTTTGAAGGATATGCTAGTGCATGTATATATACAGAACATATAAAATATATATTAGCTTGTCTGCAGCCTTCAAAAAAGGCTTTAATTTGCTGCTGTTTCAAAAGACTGAGGGGATTGCCTTTAGCAGGATGAGAAGAGTGGCAAATGTGACAGCTGCAGGGCTCTGAAAGATGTTGGAGAGAGAAATAAATGGACATGGGATTAAGTTGCTGAAGCCAGTCATCTTCTCTCCCCCTCACCCCCCGGCCAGTGCAGCAGACTGGGGAGGATGCTCTCTGCAGTCTGCTACAGGGAAAAGGTAGATCTAACCCTGGCAGGGACATGAGTTCTTTCCTACACTCCCACATCAGCTCATCTCAGACTGCCCAGATCTGACACACCCCTTCTGACCACATTTTGGTTCATATTTCTGCTTGAAGTGAGTTTGCAGACAGAAAACACAGGCAGAGCAAGGCACTCAGCTACCACCCCATCCTTGCAGGCAGAGCAGGGCACAAGAGACCACAGCAGCTCCTTCCTCCTCAGGCAGACACAGAGCACCACCACCACAGCCAGCACAGGCACCAAAGCACATGCCCTGGATGTGAAAGAACAGACTGGAGAGATGACCAAGCATAGGGGACTAGGATCAGCAGCCTGCTTGGTTCCTCCTTCACTCAATGAACTCAGGGACACAACTGGAGGATGACTGCAATTTACTTATTCCTCCTTCTTTCCAACTCAAACCCTATAATTTTATTAAGAAATTATTTCAGGATTGTAAGGTCTATGTCAGATGAATTAAACTTGAGTCACTAAATAATACCATCATTTTACGTTGTTGGTAGTTGCAAAACCACGGACAGATAAAATACAGTTCTCTACAAGTTTTGTATTGTGACGGTCATACATTCAACTTCAGTAATTATTGTTCACTTTGGGATGAAATTGCATTATTTCAATATTCCTACCTTTTTTTCTCTATGCAGCACAAAGATTTACTCAACTATTTCACAGGCCACAATGATAGCTGTTCTTTCAGTAAAAAAAAATAAAAATCGCAGACCTACATAATCCATCTATCGTGTTCTAGAGACACTAAGTAAATCATTATCCAATGTACAAGACCATTATCCCTGTGTGCCATGACAATCAGACTTAATGAGGCTTTCCTCTTGTCTCCTCTCTTGAATGTCACCAGAAATGTTTTTTGTTTACCAAGCTTCTCTTACGCTGACTGTTGAAATTACAATCCATTCTTTTTCCCAGAGAACACCACTTATATCTACAGCCGAAAAGTAGAGAAAAGACATTTCTGTTCTAAAGACACAAGGAACACCTTGTATAATCTGGGTTTAAATAAATTTTCTGCACTGACTTGGGCAAAACCATTAAAAGTTTTGGTATCTCCTTGCCTGCTTTGAACAACACATTTCAAGGGCTCAGGGCTGTCACATACAAACATGCAAACCAGGAAGGCAGCTATGCAGCACCCAGAGGTGAACCAGAACCTTCCCTGTCCCCCTAAGATCCCAGATATCTCAGATTTTCCTCTCAGTTTGATGTTACCTTTATAGATTCACCTGTCATTAAAACATTCTGAAAGAAGGATAACCCCACTATTTTTTCCCAGTACAATAACAGATTGCTCTTATTCTTTTCTCAACTTTTACAGGAACTGCATAATTTGAGAAACTGTTATAAGAATGGTTAGGTGAACCATTTCCTGGATTTTGGTCACATGGGGCTTGGACCTTAAGAGCTTCATGTGTGAGCAAGCCCAGTATCTCAAAGCAACACTTAATTGAGACATTATCATTATAATCACGTCACATCCTTAAATCAGTGCCAGCTGGACCAAGATGAGGCCTCACAGGGCCCCTTTTCAGCTCCATGAACTGAGTGAACTGTAGTTTGCAGTGAAATACAAATAAGCTCAAGAGGCTTTATCTTTCACAAGAAAATAAGTTACGGTTTTAGTCATAAGGTGAACTTTAAAAAATACCCATGATAGGATGCAATATGAAATGCAAATACAAAGTCTGTCATGTCTTAAATTTTAAATATCAAGAATGACCTAAAAATTACAGTGGTTCCCTGAAAGATGTTAAGCTTATTTTTATATTAAAATTAGTTGATATCTGAGCGTCAGGGAATGGGATTTTCAAGAGTTATGGACCACCTCAGATTTGCTATAAGCAAAATTATATAAATGTTTTACCTAGAAAAATAATATCCTGAATACCTCCGTTATAGAAAGTAAGGCTGGTCAGAATCATATCCTGTGCAAATAACTAGATTTTGCCATAGAATATTCTCAATCTACAGGAATGTCATTAGCCAACCTTTGGTCCCAATTAAGTAAATAAAACTCACATTTTTTTACTTCTAAAAAACCCAACCATATCTAATACTCTAGATGGTTAAAAACCAAATAGGAGATGGAACACTGATGCACGCACAGTTATTAGAATGTTTGCTTACTTGTTACAAATTATATTCAGAAGTGGGAGTCCCGCGTGGACTGGAAGATAAAGAAATTCCAAAGGAAAGAAAAAAAGCTGTGATTCAATAGAGGTCAGTGACATGTGCTACTCTAAGGAGACAGGAATAGTCATCTACAAAAACATGCACTTGAAAACAACTGACCGGGTACTGTAGAAAAGGGTCCCTCTGATATCTCACTGAACATGAGCCAATAAAGTCAGTGTTGTGAAAAGGGTCAGTAGTCCCTGTCTAACCTATGGGACCTATGAAGAGATTGAGGAGGCCTCATTTGAATGATATCTAGTTTTGGATACTACATTTTAAAACAACTGAAGACAATCCAGACACGAGTTCTCCAATTGCTGTCACTATTCTTCATGCTGAGGAAAATCTGCGAGTACTTGATTGCTTAATTTAGTGAAGAAACGAAAATACAAGAGAACTCTGTCTCTGCAGCAACTGTAGTGTAGTAATATATTCTCTATTTCCACAACAAATAAGACCAGTAGCAATTCAGTCTCATCACTGGATTCCTAATGCCAAGGTTAAACAGTAAGAGCAAGAGGAACTAACCACTGTCAGAAGATCACCCGGACAATTTTCTGTAGAGGCTGGGCTTCCATCAGTAGAGATTCTTAAAAAAAACATTTATGCAATTATCTGATGGATTTAACATATTTGTAATTTATTCTCACAAGGACAACTTGATAGCTAAAGTTCCCTAAAATCTTAGAGATCTTTCATGAGAACAAGGGGAGACAGGTAGAAAAGAAGAAATATTTCAGACCACCACTGTAGCACTAAAATTATTCTGGAACAGCCAGAGTCCCCCTGTGAACGGGGACTGGCAAATTTGTTCTTCAAGTGAGCTTGTCAGATGTGACTGAAAGTTTCAATTTCTAAAGCTGGCTTTTGTTAGAACAGATGATGCTAAACTTGAACAAACCAAGGCAAATTGATGAGCAGCAACATGTGACAAAAGATGCCAACACAAACCTTCCCTTTACCCACTATGCCCTTTTAGAGTACATCCCAATTTAACTCTAGACTTGCTTTTAACACAACAACTACAGGGACTTTTTGTTGCAAGAAAACCTAAAATGTGTTGTCCTCTCATACAGTAAAACATGAATCTCCATTGCAAAAGACAGCTCCCATTCTCAGGTGTCAAAAATAAGAGTTAACAGAGGTGGGGTGCTGTTGGGTCTGGCTGAGATTTTTTTGTTTGTTTAAAGACCAGATCTCTTCCTTTTGGTCATATTTGCATGTCTTAACTGTGTGTTTCTAACAAAGAGTTAATTTTAATATACTTAGGACACATTTTTTGGCATCTGATAATCAGTACAGCACTAGTTCATTTGGATACTGTGGTTGTTTCCTGGACAGGCAGTAACTAACAGTGTGAGGATTTCTCTTGCAGCCCTCAGCACAATGCCAAATTCTGTTACCAACAAGTAAAATATATGTAATTTTGATAAATTACATAGATGATTCTATCTGTGCTACACTGACATAAACAAGATTTCTAGTTTTCAGTAGTACAGCAGATCAGTTGCATAATTTAGTGCTAATAATACTGAATAAATTGATTTAATATATGAAAGTATGAGTTCAAATTAAAAAAATAACAAAAAAAACCCACTTACTGAGGTTTAAATTTAAAGTTCATGAAAACAAATTGTTTTCATTTCCTCAATTTTGAGCCAGAAGTTTAGATACAGTATAATCCCAAACTTGTTTAAAGGTGCATTTAATATGAAGAGAGATATTTTTCTTCTGATTCTGCAAGGCAATCCATTGAAGGTATCTGGAATAAGTTTGGTTGGACAGAGAGACAGGCATGCTGGAGCCTGCCAGTGTGGAGGTCACCATTTCACTGGTGAGAAATGATTTCCTGTTCCTGTTCTGCAATGGGACCATCAGCTGTTCTGAACGAGCTCAGCCTCATATGTCAGTCACAGGGATTTGTTATGGCAGTGGCCACCAGCAGAGCGCTGGGGCTCTAACACAGCTCTGTCCTCCTTCACACCTGATCTCAGCAGATCCCTGTACTCACTGGGGGAGACAGTGACAGTGTGTTACAGCGCCCACCTGCTCACACTCATGGCAGGCAGTACCTTTGCTCAAGAGCTGAAAAAGAAGTCATCTCTAACAGAGAAACTCCAAACCAGATTATTTTGAATTGCACGGAAATCCCCCCTTCACGCTCAGAAACATGAGAGTGTCAGGTGGGTTAAGGTCAGTAGGTTAAACAAATGCACAAAGTGACTGTGCTAGAAGATTTTATAGTTTTTCTGCTCCACACAAGGGATAAATAAGGTGTGGAATTGTTTCTGAAATTACATTGGCTCGACAGTCTGTCCATTGCCTCTCCTCTGGGTAATCTTGAAGCTTTGCCAGGATGTTATATTCTTTGACACAGAACATTTGTCATGATGAATGGTATTATGTAAAAGTTGTATTTTTCCCTTCTGTCTTTTGATTCATCATATGAGAGATCGTAACATGGATTTAATGTTATGAGGTCTGAGTAATTTAAACCTTTGAAATACCTAAACAATTGAGAGCTTCCTGTGTCAAATATATCCTTTTAGATGCACTATATACATAGAAAACTCTTGATCTGTTTTACAAACACAATTGAGAAAGAAGCAAAACGGTTTTTCCTCACAGCAAGAAACATTTTCCCCTCAATAAATAAAAATTACTAAACACAAAACTTAATGTAATTTAGCCTTGATTTCACAGTGCTTCCTCAGTTTTAGTATCTGACACTGGTTGCTATGTACTGAACTTTCAACATTCGCTTCTTTTTCCCCATTCCCCATCCTTCAGGCTCACACTTATGCACATCTACAATACTGAGTACTAGAGTACCACTCCTTGTCCTTTTTTTAGTAGATATGCAGGTAGGCTGATGGACAGCATGAGATACAATTGCACTGCTGTTTACCACTTGCACTGATCAAACTACAATCCCTAGTACCAGCCCTCGAGTGATAACTACACACAGTACTACCCTGTGTAAGCAAGGAGCACGGGCTGAGGCCTGAGAACAGTCATTGCTGCTCTGGCAGGCAGGTACAGGGCTCTTGATCTCCAAGCTCCCTTTGGTCCCTCAGACTCCATAGAGAAGTCAATTACACATTTACTGATAACGTGGCTTACCCTGCCAGAAGGGTACTTCCATTAATATTACGTCTAGTATTGGAATAAATGCCGAATAAAGGTAATTCTGTGGTTAAAAGACGTGATATCTTGATGCTCACTTTCTGAAAACAACAGTAAAATGTACCCATGGCAATAACAAGGTACAGAACCACATGACAGCTCTTCAGAGAAAGCCAAAGTGCTTTAGATCAATTACTACAAAACCGTAGTGCACCGCTGTCAATCTTCTACCTTCCTTTATAGTGAAAAATGAAATATAAACAGCCTTTTGCAGTGGATAGGAGTACTTCTTGATTAAGGGAAGAGTTTGCAGTAAAGTCTAAGGCCAGTTCTACTGACTTCCATGAGCAGTGTTGTGTCATTTTGCAAGACAGGGATAAATAATCATCACAACCCCACTGCTTCCAGATGCCACTGATACACCTTTGGTCAGCTCTAATCAGAAACCAGCTTTCCATAATTCAAAATGTTTATCAACCCATGAAAAAAGCCTATGAAGAAGCCCTTTCTGACAGCCATTTAAAGGGGGAAGACTATTTTAAGACAATCAGGAGAAAATAGTGGAAAAAACAAATTTTGCTGTTTCTTACAATGGCCAGAAAGAGCATGCAAAAATAACAGAAGTCTGAGAAATAAGAAAAAGGGCATTGAACCACTACTGCCTAAGAAAGAGATGTCTCATTTTTACTAATGTCAATGCAAGGAGGCCCAAGTCTGTCAGACATTACAAATGTCACTGATGTTATTACCTAGTTGTCGAATATTATCAGTATGCTCAAGGTACACATTCTTCTAGATAGCTTTATGCTGATCTTGCAGATAAGGTTCAATGAAGCATGAATAATGTGTGAATTTATACAGTCATGAAGAGTGCTCATAACTACTTCTTTCCCTTGATATCTTCATAAAAAGATATTTCATTAAAGGACATGGAAGATACTTTTCCAACTCAAATTTCCAACTGCAGAGTAGGACAGGAATTTTGTTGTGAGCAGTTGCAAGAGGCAGAACCGAAGCTAAATTGAGTGCAACATTAGGATGACATGCTGTTAACTGGAATCACCAGTATGAGGGCTGAGATCCCATTTTCTCTGCTGGGCCATCCACCAGCAAGCAGAGCTGCTGGGTTCTGCAGTGCAGCAGCAGGGCCACAGTAGCTCGAGAGAACAGGGCAAGGCACCATAACCTGCCACTTCTGTGTTCCCATCTGCTTGAATGCAGACAGCACAGGCTTATTAACACCACGCATGCATCAGGTTTGTACACTTTATACTGCTTGTTCATCTCCACCCGAATGTCTTTTTTCAATCATCTTTATATAACAATGATGAACTTGTACACTGAGAAGGGCATAAAATCGGCATGGGTGGTTTGTTTAGAGTGCCAAAAACTGCTTGAGAGGGATAGCAGGAACTAATTTTGATTTTAACCTCCTTGTCCTCTTCAGAATTAGTTCAGAATCTCAGCAATTCTAGAAAGAGCATTACAGACCGAGGAGAAAGTGCAAAATTTCATAACAATAAGACACCCTAAGAAATAAGTGCAATTTTTCTCTTAAACTACCAAAGTAATTTAAAACCCTTAGTGAGTACCTTAATAGACAAGAGCACTCTAGCTTCAAATGGGTTTTAATGGGAGGGTAAGCACAAGAATAAAATCAATTAATGAATACTATAAATAGGTTAGTGAAAACTCTTGGCTCTTTTTCTTTCCAAACATCCTCCTACCCCACCACCCATGGAACTACTTCCAGAATAATATGATAAAACAGCCCACATAAGAAATAAAATACTGCTACCATTTGGAGTTCTTAGCACTGAATTTTCTAGAAAGTTATGTAAGTTTGTACTTCAAGAAAAGTGGAGTGTTGTAACTACACTAACAATACCTTTGCCTGAAAACAAGGAGAATATCAACATTTTAAATGTATTTTGGCTCCATTTCAAATGAAATGAAATGAGATACTTTGAAAATCAAGCTTTTTAGGAAATTTGGTCTCACTCGATGAGACAAGCCACATCCTCCAAAAGCAGTAAATACTTTTGAAAACCTTAACCATAAGATGTCAGTTGCAATAAACCTCAAATAAGTATTAATGACCATGCATGTACCTCTTGTATCTTTAGGGGTGGTAAAAACTGACAACATGCTTGATGTGTGCAGTTGGAAATGAGAGAATATACTTTCTCCTTCTCTTTCTAAGAAGAAATGCTAAAAGAGATATAAATTCCAGTGTTAACAGAGATCACGATACAAAGAATCAGTCTGTGATTTGCTATGGAAAAATGTAACATCGATAACCAGTAACTGGATGTTGAATCCACATGTATGATATTTCAAAGTCTTTCCATCATAATAAAGCATGATGGAAAGATATATTTGACCTCCTTTTACTGATGGGGTTGTAATCATATAGTGCCATCTGAAAAACAGCCAAAGGTCTTTCTTGGAGTACTTAACGAATAAGCTACAGCTGTATTTCCCTTTCACAGCCTCTTAAGTGTGTTGGAGAAATCTGCAACCATCCTCAACATCCTGAGGGCTGCAACATTAAAAGGGAAAATAACAAATGACAAGAGTGGTGTTGAGAGTATGTACATGGCCAAGTGTATCAGATGTGAGGCTGTAATCTTCTGCAAGGCCACTAGATCTGGAGAAACAGAAAACTCCCATTCACATAAAGTGGATATTAAACAGATATTCCATATATGGTGGAATTCAGTAGAAGAGCAATCACAACAAAGCTGTACAACACAAGAGCTAAGCAGAAGCAGGAGTTAAATACCTCTTCCTTCATGCTGTGTTTAGGTAGGGATTTACTTTTCCAGCATCTACGTGACAACACTGTAACCATGGAAATAGTTTATGAATGTTTATGCTTAGAGGTTCTCTGATTGTGCATCACAGTTGTTTCATTTGTAGCCTTTTAAGACCATAAATTAAGTTGTCCAATTATTCCACGTTTGTTCTTTTAATTGCTTCTGTACTGCTATATCCTCAATGACGTACTTGTGCCCTGTGATAACAAAGGGGGTCATGCCATATAAAACCTCTCACAGTGGAAAGTTTGGTAAAGGCTTCCACAGAACAGATTTATTCAGCATTGTTGTGAAGAGTGGGAGAGATAATACAGACCTCACTGATATTCACCAGCGTGAGCTAAGGTTAGGTAAAGCCAGTTACAGAATTGGCTGACTTTTCTCAATGTCTCTACCAGAAAAACACATTCATACACTGAGAATTTATAGTACTTACCAGGTGGTTTGAGTAAGTAATAATTTACCAATTTCACCAATACAATTTTTCCATAAGACACATGATGGTGAATTAGGAATTGGTTATCTACTGGGGTGAGGGAAGAGAGTGAGATTAAAAGGAAAACAGACCTCAAAAGAGGAGGCAGGTCCTAGGAGAGCACCCAAGGACTGTTTCTGCAATAGCAACCAGGGCCTTAACAGCTCTGGGGCTCCCCATCTGAGCTCATGGGAGCACCCATCTGTGGCAACCTAACCATTGTTCAGGTTGCTGCATGATTGATGGCATCCAGAAAAATTGGGAATGTGATGTCTGAAACAAGCTGTTTCAAACCAACTAAGGGGAACAGCCAGTAAGAAGAAGATCTTACAGAGGTGGGGTAATGCTTTTCCAACACCAACTTCCCCTTTTCATAAGGCAAAGCTGTGCAGTTGCAAGAAGCAGGATCGAACAGTGGTCATATCCTTAGAGAGGGTTATGGACCACCAAGGACCCCAAAGCACCCCCTGACTCTTTTTGGGAACTCTCCATCAGAAGACTGGATGCCTCATAGCGTTTCATCAGACAAAGAATTCCCTCCCTGGGGAGGGATCTAGGCATTCCCATGCTAACTTGAATACATATAACCTGACAAACTCCGTTTTGTGGGCTCCCACATCCAACAGATCACAACTGTGACCATACCTTCTGCCCACTTCCATGTAATGGCTCAAAGATAAATCTGCCTCGTGTATCTGCTGGTCATTCAGTGTCCTTTCACTCTGATTCACCCCATGGAATTTATTGACAGGAACCTGTTACCCCACATCAGAGGTGGGTCATAACACCATCTTACCAAGCAGCATGCCCTAGGCACTTTAGGAATCCAGATGTTGACTGATGTGGGGTTCTGAAGAGGAAAGGTTAGATTTGAAACAGCAGATGTGCCTACAGAGAAAACTGACTTCATCAAGCTTTTGGTGATGTCTAAGTATTAAACTACTGATCTAAGAGCAGGACACTTAAATTCTGGAGTTAAAGACAGGAGTGCAGTCACACTGCTCCACAGGAAACCTCATTACATCATGAAATGTATTTCTAAAATAATAGAGATGAGACTGCTTTGAGATGTTTCTCCATTTCCATTGCTTACAGAAGACATGTTGATGATACTGGGAACATTCCCACCTGCAGTGAATTCTTTGCTATGGGTATATCAGAGTAGCTAGAACAATTTGAAGCAAGCATACAGGATATACCAGACAAAACAGGCAAGTTAAATTTATAATTCAAGCTCAAGTTGAGGAAATAAGTCCAGAAAAAAACCTCTTTGAAAGACTCCCAAAAATCAAACTTAATAGCAAGGACTAGGATTTTTAAAATCATATAAAAGCATGAAGAACCAGCTTCAGCGAGCTAAGCTTTTGGAAAGCAAGTAATACAAATCTGAGCTGGCACTTGGTCTTCCTCTTAGTCACACATTCAAGACAAAGCAAAGGATAATTAGCAAGAAGTTCATTGGCTATAACACATATTCCAGCAAAGCAGTGTTTACTCAGATGAATATAAAATTATTTCATTTCTATTTTCTTTAGAGAAGTTAAAGATTACTCAAGGCATACAGTACCTCTTTGTCTCTGTATTCTACAGACAAACAACAATGAAAATCTTGCAACAACTAGGAAGCAAACATTTGGAATGAATTAAGATTGAAGTCTGACTTACAACACTGTTTTGTCACACTGTCTGGCTAAATTGCTGCAGGAAAATGCCGATTCACTCCTTCAATGTCTGTCTAACTATCCTTGACTTACAGAGGATGTAAACGCCCAGACAAACTGAGTATGACAATCACAGAAAAATGCAAAAGTATCATTCTAGTAATATGATTAGTCCCACAAAAGCTGTAACCACATCCTTGCAGTTAATCATGTAGCTAAGTGCTTTTCCTAGCTCATACCCTAAACAAGTAGCTTAGTGCAGAATTACACTTTCACTAGGACATAGCAACTGCCAAGATGTTCCAGATGTGCCTCTTTTCATCTGTCAAGGATACACATTTGTACCTGCTTGTATTTCAAGTTGTTATGCATGTATTAGCCATTCTAATTTTAAGAAGTCTAGATGTATGAGTGCATACAATAAAATACTCAAAATCCATATCTATATGGATTTGCAACTCTTCATTAAAACATGAATTGACCACCAGTCAACTCATAATCACTACTCACATATTTTTATGAAATGGAATATACATAAATGTATACACAGACATATCAAAATATATGCAGAGAGCAAGATGAAATACTGGAATGATCAGTTTAGTGCAAATACACAGATGTAACATGGGAAAACCCCCAACCCTTGCTGCATTAGCTGCAAAGTTCAAAAGTGGGGTGGTTGGTTCATTTCTTTTGGTTGGTTTGTTTGTTATTTTAGTTTGAGTGTTTGTGGTGTTGTTTGTTTGTGGTGTTTTTTGAGAGGGGGAGATTTGTTTCTATTTTAGGGTTGTTTTTTTCCCCTTTTTTTAATTTTTTTTTTTTTTAACACAGTCTGAACCCAATCTCCCTCATGGGTCTGATTGAACCCCCTCCTATGGCCTAATGTCAAGCTGCCATACACTCCAGCAGAAGCATTTGACTGAAGGCTGGCTGAACCCTGTGGGTACCCCTCATATATCATTATTCCAATTACACTGACACCTGTGCCACAAACTTCATGTAAATCCACTGTCAAACCTGTGTTCACAGGACTGGAGTATCTTCTGTTTATTACCAGGGGCACAGTAGCCACAGGGTTATTATTACAGTCTGTTAAATCTTCTTATTTAGAGCAAAGATTAGTATTACACTATAGAAAGGCTGACAAACATGGCATACCTGGACTCTTTATTTAGCTGTATTTTGCTAAGTACAGGAAACAGTTATTGTTACGTGCCAGGGAAATAATTTTTAGAACAAATCTGGCTTCGAAAGTGAGTATCATCCATACTGCAGCCAAAAGCAGTGCCAGCCTGGGACAGGTGTACAGTAAACGAGCAGGTGGAAAATGAATACCATTGTGAAAAGCTCACAATCTCGTCACAAAGAATGCATGTGTTTCTTCTACTGGTTCCGCTTTTTCCTGGTTGGGTTTTTTTACAGGGATTGAGTTTGTGCTCTGGAAGACACCAGGGGAAAAAGGAAGATCACAAAGGCAGGCTTGGAGTCCTCCCCAAGTTACCAAATTAATGACTATTTCAGAGGCAGAGCTGTCTCTTCCTTCTTAATGAGCTTAAGTAGCTCATTAGATTTCTGATCAAAAGTAATTCGAAAAGCAAAATTAAAAAGAGTAAAAATTGCGCCCTTGAGTCAGTGAGGAAACATATTTAGTGAAATTGCGTTAAAATGAAGATGTTGCTCGTTCTGACCTGAACCAGTAAGAGAGAATCAAAGCCCACAGTGGCCTTCAGGGTTTAATTTGCTCTATAGTACCGTGTTCTCACAGCTAAGAAAGGATGGGAATGCATGTGTCATAGGAACATGCATTTCCAGTGACATGATTTCTCCAAACCTGCAATATTACATAGACAACAGAGGACTTGCTGGGCACAAAGGACATTGTAATCTCAGTTTTATAGCTCCTGTGCTTACACTGGGGTTCTGACTTTCAAGTCAGCATTTTTATCTGTCACACTTTGGAAAGAAAATAACAAAACAAAGAAGCAGTAAGTAAAATCAGGGCAGAATATAGCATCGCAGATGAAAGGAATAGCTACACTCCAAGCTCTTTCAACATCTAGAGTTCTCAGAAAGGGTACAGCTGAATATCAAATATTTCATAAAACAGTCAAAATAAGATACGTGTGTTTTTTCATGCTAATCAAAGAGTGAACCAATACAGCCAGTAACTGTAACCAGGTTCAAACCACATATAAAGAATGGGTGCCTGTACAAGCTGAAGGAAAGTGGTTGCAGTGAGATGGAAATGTAGCCTGCATCACGAATTGAACACTGAGATCTGACTGCCTGTTTCCCAAGGATGGGCTTCCCACTTCACTGAAGTCTGGTGCAAAGCTCTTTACAAGATGAGGCCTCAGCATCAGACACAATCCTTAAAATTCTTGTGTTTTCCAGTAAGTATTGCAAATACAAACCTTAAACAAAAGAGCTGTCATACTTTTTTTTTTATTTTTTAAGACCTAGATGAAAATCATAGTTAATTTTAAAATCTATCCCTTACAGATTAATTATAGAAACTTTTTTTTTTACTGTAGATTTGTCTCAAGCAGAGATGAACCATGAATTAAAGTGTAATCACCTTTATGGCAATTATATAGGGGAGTTTCACCTTCACAGCACTTTAGAAAATTTCCTTAATTAATAACATGTCTTTCTGCTATGCTAAATGTGGCAATTCAGAAGTCTGATTCCAGCTGCTTGGAGAGATGCACATCCCGCAAGATTTTTGCCTGCCTCTCATCCACCACAGTGCCTGGCCCAAAGTCTCTCATTTAAAGTCCAGAAGCACACCTATCATGTAAAGTGACCTGCTACAGCAGGGAGATCATCATCTTTTCCCATGTTCATTCATCTCTCGGCCTTTCAACAGATGTCAAGTGAGTTCTAAGTCAAGACAAATAAGCAGGAGTGTTTGACACCCCTAGGAGTGGAGCTTTATATTAAACAGGACTCACACAATTGAGAAGCTGTGTGTACTGCCAGGAAGCCCCCAGCTCAATACAACTCATCTCAAATTAGCTATTACTTGTTAAGAGTAGGACTCTCCAAATAAAAGTAATAGTAATGCAAGATTATGTACTGACTTTGAGTTTCAGGGCTGTTTAATGTCCTTTAGAACAAAATGCCGTACTGGGTATTTCCCTTGAGTAAACTTCCTCTTTGTATATGATCCTTGACCAGTCAGGTATCACTGGCAACATATTAATGCAAACTAAAATGTAACAGGTGTTTCATAAATAAAGATTCCTGAAGGAATCATTTCTGTGCACACACATCCCTCGTTTGACACGTTAAACAGGCTAAAAAGCAGACTGCAGAGAGATTGAACGGTTGTGCAATGAAACAATAACATGGTTTTATTTAATTTTTTTACTCCTCTTTTTAGCAGATTTGGAAATAACAGTTGACAAGGAAGAAAACAGAAAAAAAGAAATGAGGACTAAGTCATCCAGATATCAATACTTACTATTTATGTAAGTACTTGTGTAGTACCTTTTAAACAGGCTCTAAATGGTTTCTCAGGCCAAGCAGGGAGTATTTAAGCCTTAATATACAAACTTAAAAGCCAGTTGACCTATATTGTTCACTAGTGTTATAATATCTAGTAAAAAGTGTGACCAATTGAAACCGAAATATAATGTTCTTTTGCCTATTTTTTTTACCTTTCTAACAAGCATTTACTGAATTTGAAATCCCTATCTTTAGACCACAAAATGAGGGCTGACTGCTTGCAGCTGCTTTTTTTGTATGCACGTGGAAGTGATCAGCAATTCTGGGATCTCACTTGGAGACCCGCTTGCTTTAAGTTTCCATGAAATGAAAGTACTGTTCTTCAAAAACATGTCACAGGGGTTCCTCATAAGCAATTTTTAAAAATGTCATTTTCTTATCCGTACAAATGTAAGTCAAATAAAATTACTCCACAGCTGCTGGGTTTCTAGCTTTTCTAATTGTATTTGTTCATGGATTTCCTTGGCATTTTAAAGTGGAACTAGAAACAAAAGCAAACAAAAAATCCAGCCCAACAAACACAATGCATACATTGATGAAACCTCCTGAGTGCTTTAGCATAATCCGAGGCAATTTTCTCTAAGAAACAAAATGAATGAAATTTGCTTATGGACCCCTAAGCTTTGCAAACCCTTCAACTAGAACAAGAGAAATATGTGGCTGGAAGCCAATCGGCAGCCAAATGTGTTAGATGTGTTCCATTTATTATTAATGTGACAACATTCTATATAGCAGCAACAGTGCAGGAAAGTAAAGGGTTGCCATGGAGATAAGTTACTCAAGATGCAGCTAAAAATACTCTCTTCTTCCCCTACTGTAATAAATATTGCATTATATGAAGGCTAACAATGATGATATCAAATGCCATCTCACAAAAATTTCCAGCTGTGAGCATTATGGCTATCTAATGGACTGCCCGATGGACACACTGCATTCCTTGTCTGTGTGTGTGCAGATCCTTTTTTTTGCCCTTATTGCATGGGCAAATGTTAGAAGGCAGCTGTTGATGTTATTAGGACAAAATGTTGCTCCCTACTCGGGGTAGATTTCTTACTCCATTGTGAATTTGGGGGATTACAGTCATGTTCTGGGAGGAGACGAAACTTAAACTGAAATACAAACATATGGAAATGGCTTTTGAACAAGATCACAGGGGGTTTTTAGGCCTCTTCTCTGAGAACTACAGTTACACAATTCATCTTTTTGCTGCTCCCTGGGTACCTTAAGATTACCAAAGATACTAATAGTATGTATTAATTGGAGACAAAAAAAATATAAATTGCTCAGTCTTTCTGGAAGGATTCCTCCCCGCCTTTGGCTTACTTGTAGCCCATAACAGGTCCAAACAGCAGCAGACTTCATATATATATAGATCTAGAAGAAGCCATGTTGCAGCATTCTTTGCCCTCCACAGAAAGTCTTTAAAAGCACCAAGCTTCCATTTTTCAGTTTTACATTTTCCCCCCCTCACTAAAACTTTTCAATGATTCTGATATGAAGTGAATCTTAATCAACCAATTTAGCCGAGATAGAGATTAAAATATTTTATACCAGAGCAAAACATTATTCAGATCTTTATTATTGTCGTAACCATTCTCACTTTTCTCTGCTTGAGGTCCTTACAAGATGGAATTCACATTTGTTTTTTAGTTTATCATCTAATTGAACAAAGGATTTGTTTTTATAGAATCCCAGATTATTCAGACGGGAAAAGATCTCATCAATTATCTAAGCTGTGTCTTTGTTAAAGCCTACTACCAAGTAGTAGATCATGACTGGCCTGTTTTCAGTCACAAATTCACCCTCAGTGATGTAACGATAGAGCTTCTTGCCAATACACATATATAAACCTCTCATATTTCTATTAATATACAAAATTCTCATAATTCCAATTCAATTTAAATCCTTTCATTTTGCTTAGGGTGATCATCCATTGATAGTATATTTATTTCCCAGCAGAATAAGCTATATCTTAAAACACAGGCTAATACTTACACTTAAAACCAAAGGTTGTTCCTAGAGAAACAGAAGGCAGGGTAGAAGCTTTAATTTTGCCATTTCTAGAAGTGCAAGATTATTTCTGCTGTTAATAGGCAGCATGAAGCACAGATGGGAAATGAAACCAGGGAATTTGTGAAAATGGGGTAACACTATACAAAACTTCTCCCAGTGTGTCCCAGGAGCATGGAGCTCTGTGATCAGCACATCACCCCTGCAGTGACACACTTTATCACTTTGCTGAGAGCAGTAACCTCCTCTTGACAGCATGCACAACCACTTCCTTCAGTAACACTGTCTTTAACTGTAATTTTCCTCTTTTTCTGTGTGTACTCTGTTCTTACCCATAATGGTGCAAAAATGAGATCTTTAACACTATCCCCCCAAGCACACTCAGCTGCTGCCTGAGTAAACACAGGAGTGAGTCTCTCCTGAGCAGCAGGTGAGCCCACAGTTACAGAAATGCCTGGGTACTTTCTCAAAAGTGCTCTTCAAAATAAGCCTCCCCACCACATGTAATTCCTGCTTCTCCCCTTTCCCTAAAGAGGTTATTTCATTTTAAATGCTCACCTGAGCTGAACCCCACAGGATCTTTAAGCATGGGCTCTGTGGTTTATTTGTTGTCTGTTAGGACTTAACACACTTTTGGCACTGTATCAATGGTATCACTACTACCACTTAATGGACAATAATTTTGACTCAGATGTGTACCTGTGGCTCCATAAGCTCCCCATTTGACTTTCCATCATCTGTATGTCACGGGTTAACACTACATCTGAACACTTACAGACACTTAATACTGCAGAACACAGCCTATAACATAGAATCATGGTTTAGGTGGGAAGAGACCTTAAAGATCCTATCCACTGACCACTGCCACAGGCAGAGACCTCTTCCACTACACCAGGCTACTCAAAGCCCCATCCCACCTGGTTTCAAACACTGACAAGGATAGGGCATCCACAGCTTCTCCGGACAACCCATTCCAGAAGGGTTTTACCCCTCTAAATAGACTGTTCCAGTGTCACGATTCACCCTGTACAGCGCAGAGCTACTTCTATTTATTTCCAGAAACAGGTTGATAGTTCTTTGGGAAGGCACTTTTTATCTGGCTCTTATTTCCTCCACTGATGTTTTAAGTGCATTTACCCTGTGTTAGTCTTTTATTTTATTTTTCTTTCCAGGCGAGATGCCACCCTGCTTTTCGCCAGCACCGCAGCTCTCCCGTGACACTCCAGCGTCCCTCGGAAGGCTCAGCACGGAGCAGCTCCCGGTCTGTGTGCGCTGCCACACAGGTAGAATCACAGTGACCTTGGATGATACACTTGCTGGACAAGCCTCCAGAGGACTGCGTTATTTCTGAAGCAAGGCTTCCTGTCAGATGTTGTACTACACGGCACAGATACCCGTTCCTAACAGACACTTCACTTTGAAAAAGCATTCTCTTGTTTTTCGCATCCGTTACATAGAGGAGAGTTAAGAAAAACAAACCCGCTTTTAAGCATAACCTGACTGCATTTTCTCCCACCAAATGTTCCAATCTTTGGATTGATTTTTGGCAAATCTTATGGTTTATCTAAGCCAATTTTTACAGCACAGGTAATAATATTATGACAACAAGGCCAAGTTGCTTGCTTTAAAAAAAAAAACCCAACCCTAATGTCAGATAGTTAGGAACTCTGGAGAATGCTGTTTTTTAGAAGAGGACCGACTCTTACAGGACCATGACTACTCTGTATAAATACACTTGGTGTAAGAACACCTTAGTGGTTGAAGATGCAGAGCTATAACAGAAGGGGCTCCTGCAATGACAATGTTTATCTTCTGGATTCTTGACACATCCTTGTTATCTGAGTAGAGAGACACCAGGACTCTGACTATGTTTTTAAAAGAACAGTGAGAGTATATCACCTCTTCAAAAGGGAAAAATAAACAGTAATGAAAAGCAGAGTTGGGGTGAGGGGTTTGGATGGTTTGTGTGTGCTTGTTTTGCTGGTTTTTTTTGTGATTGAGGTTTTTTTTGTTTGTTTGTTATGTTATAGTTTGGGGGAGGGTGTGCATTGAAAAATAATTAGCAAGCTTCAGAAGAGAAAAACTCAAGTCATAAAAAGTCAAAGTGGATAAGATGACACTTTTGTATCAATGAGAGCATTTAATCATCACAACACACTCTTAAGCAAAATGATAGATAGTACATCTTGAAGACTGGATGCTTTTCAGGTAGGAATGCTTTAGCTAACCACAAGTTACGCCTTAAAGAAAAGTTACTTAGATGTAAGATGATTTAATGAATCTCATCGTACATGTACTGGTTTAAATTTAATGATCCCTTCCAAGTTTAAATGCAAACAATAAAATGCCTTCCATATAGTTTATATGAATTATGGTAACATGGCCATTTTCACCTGAAATCTTTTTATCTCTAAAGCAAAAAAACCCTGTTATACAGTGGCAGTACTGCTCACATAGAGAAAAAAATTTAAGGATGGTTTACTTCATGTCACATCTGAAGTCAATGACAGTTCATATTCCACACTACAGATGAAGCATATGTTTAAGAACTATATGAACAGAGATATTGAAGGTCATTTTCCACAGTCCCCTGAAGAGTCACCTGAGAGCAGCCTCCTTCAGGAGCAATAAGCTTAGATGCTTTTGTTAGTTCCAGGTCATTGCTTTCCTGTTCTTTCTCTGAATGTGAAGTTCTGGATTAGACCTTCATCATCATATCTGTAGCATACCTTTTCACTCATAAAATGTAAGGAGCTCACATCTTACAGTTAAAATGTCCTAGGTAGCTGCTACCTCACATGGTCCTCCAAAGGTCAGAAACAAGTCATAAAATAAGTTTAATTCGGTGTAGGTATAAGTAGAGAGTAGCATAATTTGTGCTGAAATTGTGTATAAACAATGACCGAAACTCCACCTTGCACACCCATCGATGCATTTTGGTCTTAGCTTAGTTTCTGTCTTCCATATTTGAATATTTTCTACAAACATCCATTACGACTTGAGTAATTAATCAACAAATGTCATTTTCCATTAAAGCATATTTAATTATCACAAAAATTAGGAACAACTAACAACCAAAACCAGTATAATTACTTCTAATGCAAATGTGCTAATTTAAATTGTGGAATACTTCTTTAAGAAACGTCTGTGTTAATTGGGGTCTGCTCATGAAAGCAAGTGACTAATTGAGCTGGCATGTGCCAGATAGACTAGTCCAACTGAAAGACAACATTTGCAATGTAACACTGATTTTAAAAGTTAACATTTTAATGAAAAAAGCTGCTATCAGGCTCATGCCAGTTCAATTAGTCACTCCTTCCCATGAGCAGACCCCAATTAACACACTTTTTTGAAAGAAATATCCTACTGTTCAATTAAAACATGGAAGCATAGATGATTACACAAGTCTATTTTGATAATTAGCCTCAGTTGATCTGTCTCAAATGTGTTGTTTCTGAACTGCTGTATCATCACAACTTATGGATTATTTTTGAGCAAATGTTTTTTGTCTGAATTAAGCAGGCCCTGTCTGTATAACACCACCAAAACAGTCCAACAGACCAGTAGTGGCAAGTTAGCATCTTGGTTCCTGTTTTAATAATAGCAGAGCTCATAGTGCATGTATCATGATCAGAGAGCAAGCAGACTGGCCTTCTGTTGTGTGCATTTTCTTGTACAATCCTATGACAAGCATGAGTAAATAAAAGCAAGCACGTGTGGATCCATAGCCCGAGATCAATGAGAGCCTTTCTTGACTTCAGTGAGTGTTGGATTAGGTCCCCATGTTCTATGTGAGAAGAGGAATAATTACAGCGCATCAGGCACTGGGAGCTGACAACTTGGCAAATATTGATTTGGCATGGTAACTGCTATAATATTGATTTCAAACACAACTTTAATATAGATTTATCAGCCATTCCGTAGCTCCGTGTCAATATGAAATAACGATAGCCTTTGATGGTTCAGTAGAGTAACAACTACAAAGAACTAAGGAGGAGTAATGATCACTTCACAATGTTCCCTCAGAAGTATCACAATACACATACCTGGCAACCCAACTGAGCTATTGAAAGGATCAGTAAGTTGTTTCTAATTATCCAGGAGTGATATTTATCAATCAAGTCACCCAGAACTTGGGAATTTCCCCCCATACTTAGAACTGTAACATAAAATGCAGTAGTTTTCTGTGGAAGAAATTGATCTTACCTACTAGTAAGTTAAAACAATGCTTCTTTCCATTGATCCCTTCAAATCAATATTAGGCTTTTTGCCTGGTACTATGAAACAGGCAACTCTGAATTCACAAGTACAGATGGAGTGAAGGCAGACATGCCATCACTAAAGCAAACACAATGCCCCTACAGTCCACTACCAGTAATCCTGGCTTCAGCATGAGTCTTTCATTTCATGGTTGGACTAAACTTCTGTTATTACTACTTGTCAAAAGTAGTTATCACTATGATTCCCTGAGGAGACATTCCTCCTGATCTAAAGTGTCTTTAGAGAGTGCAACATAATCATCCAGTCTGAAAGAGAACATACAAATCTATTTGCCTTAGGATATTACATGCTTGCTAACTTGTCACTGCTACATCTAATGCCATTACCTAAAATAGTGTGCAGGTATACTTGTCACCAAGAATTTATATTGAGGTCAGAACCCAAATAAAAACATAACTGTGCTTTAGAAAGATATTTGGGGTATGGTCAAACCAGAATTGTTGCCAGATCAGTCAGGTTTCCATCTCCAAAATACTGGGGGGATATGGCAGAAAAACTCAACGGCATATGGTCTTTAACATACATATTTACTTTTCTTGAGACAGTTGCTGTGAAAGTACCACCCACATTCCTAGTATTCAGAATTAACATCAAATGCGAAATGCAAAAAAATTTGTGTGCTGAAACATTTTCAGTTTGAGGCTGCCCTTCCTGTTGGAAATCTGCTGATTCCTGTGACCCCACTGCACCAGGACAACCCCTAAGGCTTAACTTTAACTACCTGAGTAACTGCAATGGGATTGATGGATTTGCTAAGAGATCCCAAAAGCTTTGCTGCATAAGGACCTCCCCTAAGCCAAGGGCTTAAATCAAGGCTGAATAAAGGTGGTAGGGGACAAGACCTGCCCTCAGTGAGGGAGGCAGCTGGGAGACTGTGGTCAAGACCTGGTCTGGCAGGTCAGAACCAGCTTCAGATAGGTCAGTGCAAAGGAGACCATTGGTGTCTTTTAAATTAATAATTATTTTTTCAGTGGATAGTATCTACATTCTCCCTCTTGCATCAGTAGTAACAATTCTCTAAGTGGCAGATACATTTCTTCAGCTTGTGTTGTGGGTTTTTTTGTTTGTTTTGTTGTTTGTTTGTTTGGTTTTTTTTAAAAAAAACTCAGAACATGAGAGACACAAGATATATCAGCACTTTGATGTCAGTGGAGGTGCATGTCAGTGCAGAATTTACCTCACTTCTTCTAGTCTTTTCAAGTATGCACAGCCACTCTGAAACCTTTCTGCAGAAACTTGGCAAGAAAAAAAAGAAAAAGAGGCAATGAGATGGAATGAGAGAGGAAACTTGCCTTTCAGGAGGTGCTTTGCACTTCTGATGCCTCTCAGAATCCGTCACTCCGCTTATATATGTGACAGCCTCCTCTGCTCTTTCCCCAAACATTGCTACAGTTATAGCTGCCCTTTTTTCCCCCAAAGCTATTTAGTTTGTCCTGTTGATTATGGCACAGTCACTACACAATGGCATGTAAGTTCTTGTGCTATCTCAAAGTTTATTTGGCCTCCAAGAGCTCAAAACATTTTGCATCTTTTTCAGAATGCCCTCTGTTCTCAGTTTGGCTGCAAATCATCAGGAACCTCACATTTAAATTCAAAAGTTCAAACCATTGCAATAAACTTCACATTCAAATACTTAACACAGACATTTTTTTCTTTTAGCCAAAAATAAAGACCATATAAAATTGAAACAAAGTATTTTTGTTTCAATCAAGGATTCAAAATCCTAAATAAATATCCTCAATTTTAAGTTTTAGGAAATCTTTTCAGTGAACTTAAAGTTTCAACCTCTATTCCAAATCTGGGGAAAAAAAACCCCCAACGATTAAAATGCTAAAACTTCTTACATTTCAGCTTCTGCTTGAACCTGTGTATCTCCTGAGACAGTAGAAAAAGAATTCAATGTACTTCCACAGAAATTCAGGGTCTATTTGAACCAGTAGCTCTTGACACGTGTTTTGATTCAAGTCCTTATTTAGCTTATCAAACAGAAAAATAGTGGTTTGGGCTTTTAAAGCACTTCAACATAAACTTCAGTTTCAGGCTGAGAAAGAGTACACAAGTTAAACATTCTGCATCACATACATGAGCTAAGGATGAAAAATAAAGGCAGCCTGGGACTACCCTAGTCAAACACGAACAAAAATATTTGCTAATGATTTAAAGATACTATGAGACTTCTTTTTTTAAAAAAAAAGGAAAGAAAACAAAGAAAAAAGGGGATGCTACGACCCAACTGGAGAAGTAAAAGCAAAGAGCAGAATACAGCAATAGCGGAACTAAGACGACGTTTCTGAGAAAACTGAAGAAAGGGAGTCAGCAGGGAAACGGAAACATGTTTTCCATTTTGATGCTGGTATCTGCCAGGCTCCCTGCCAGAGGCTACAGGCCTCCCAAGGGCCACCCAAACCCACTCCTGAGACCTTATTATAGCAAGCTGCAGTTAAACAATGTATTTCCCTTTGGTCATATTTTATATGAAGTCTTACAGCAATCAGTACACAACTGCCATTTTTTACAATTCTGTTCCCAAGATAACTGAAGTCTGTTGCTGTTGAACTAGATTTGTTAAGCATTAACTTGAAACTCAAGCAAGGTGTTCAGCTACAGGAGCAAAGTGAGGTCAGGGGGTGGTGCCAAATAAACTGGTTATATAAGGGACTGTAGACCCCGCACACAGCTGCAGTTGTTAGCCCTACAAATAGAGTTTGAGACACATGATGTGTAGATTTATTTGGTCATGCTTTACAGAGTTAGAACTTTTCCAGGTACAGTCAGAAAACTCACTATTCAAACACAGTGGCAGAGAAATCAGTACATCTCAACACAGCCAACCACCTCAAACTCTGAGCCCATTGTTCGTAATCAGTAACTTTATCTTCTCCTTAAAATCTTATGTTCCAGAAAACCCAAAATACTAGAACAGCACACTTCATCTTAGCGTTTTCCAGTCTTTTGTCTCTCTAAGTCCCTGACTCAGGAGTTTCAGTCTCTTGATCTAATGCACATTACAGAAAAAGACAAATAATTCCATAAACGGTGACTCACCCTCACAGCCTCTACCAGGAGATGCAGGTCCACATAGGACTGTTTCCAGCTTTATGGGTGATTCCTCCTTCCTGAGCCAGCACCTTTCTGAGGAAAGGGAAAACATGGCAGCAATGTTCAAATAAAAGGTGCTCCCAGCCCCGCCTGCCTCATCATCAGAGATTGGGAACACCTGAGATGGCCCCACCTTTCCCCACAGAGGTGCAGCTCTTTCCCTCTTTTGTGTCCACAATTAGGGATCCTTTCTGTTCCAGAGCAGGAGTTTCAGATTCCTCCTGCTGTGTTCTGCAGTAGTGGCCTTTGCAGGAGGGTCCCACGTGTCACCCACAGACTGGCTCCCTCCAACATTCACTCAAGTCATGCAGCAAGTCCCTGTGCTTTGGCTGGGGCAGGTGAAGCCAGTTCCAGCTGCCCTGTCAGCGCTGAGCTGCTCAGCCCTGCCTGCAGAAATGGGCAATTGCACAGCCAGCTTTACTTTCTCCTTACCACCGGTGGTTATGAGCAGCTTCAGAAACAGTAAACTGAGAGCTGAGGGACAGCTGTTGCCTGCAGTTAGTACCATCATTTTCCCACTAAGGGCAAACAAGCACATTCAGAGCTTTACTGGGAAATTGAGAGAACTTCCAGTCCAGAAAGAAGGACAGTGGCCAACTTGGGACCTCCCAGGAGACAGAAAACCCACTGTGCCCCACATCTGCCTTTGATGGCTTGCTAAAAAGCCACCTTGTTAGAGCAGACAGGCACTGTATGCTGAGACTTTCACCTCTGTCAAAAAGAGAGGAGCCTAAGCCGTGACCCCTTCCCCAATGTGCTTTCATACTGTGCCTCCTGCACTGTCACAACAGATTGGGCTGTGACAGGTTGGTCAGGAAAACCAGAGATGTTTTACAGTTTCTGCTTGACTTGCAGTCCTTTTACCACACTGAGGCTTGGGACAGTTTTTCCACTGGTATTTTTATTATGCTTTAGCAGAAAAACAGGTCCGAGGTTGACACTCAGCATTACAGTTTCAGTATTATGCACATAAATTTAACTACTTAATTCCACTGAGTATTGGGTAAGTGGGGCAGCTAAACCCTGTATGTTGCACGGAACATTTATCACTAACTACAGTACACAATTCCCTTTGCCATTCAGGCTTACTACAGTACACAATTCCCTTTGCCATTCAGGCTTACACATTTTAGAGCATTTACAATCATGCTGAATTATACTGGAATTCCCATTTCAAAGGATTTCACGAATGTATTGCTTGAATGCTGCCAAACTCATTTTTTCGTTCATACAGACTTTAAGGGGAACTGAGTTCCTGTGAGGCTGCTTATGCATTGCTGGATCCCAGATACTGTTGGGATGTCTGGATTTCACTGAAAAGTTGCTGTAATAAAAAGCAGGTTAAGTGGGATCTGATTAAAAGCTTATGCAATTTTTAAAAAAGACAAACCACTGCACCATAACTACCAGTAAATGTTGATTTCTTACTGGCATCTAACTGATAACAGGTTTTATCAGTTTTTTTATAATTAGGGAAGGTCAATAGGGGTTTTTACACGGCTGAAGAGCCATGTTCCAATAAATTATGAATATCTGTCACGGATTCCCATAAATGTTCAGACCTGGATCAATGTCAGCAACAAAAACTGTCCAGAACTTCGATTTCTGCTGTTTTAGGTTGCTAAAAATATTTCAGGAAGCAAGGCAAATAAACATCTTTCTGGAGCAACAATGTGCTGGTGCTCCAGCAGGGAAGACACATGGGGAGCTGAGGGCTGGTGTTGAGGGAGCCTTGCTGGGAAGGGCACAGCCTGGCAGCCCCTGTGGTGGCCTGACTGGAACCCACGGCTGCCCCAGAGCAGAACCACCCAACTCCATGCCCAGGGTGAGGGGGCTCACGGGGACTCAGTGGTGTCTGACACGGTGTCATGAGCAGGTGGCAGAAATCAGCTCTTGCTTTTAAGTCAGCTCATCTGTTAGAGCAGCTCAGCCAAGGAAGGACCCCTCCTTTTATCTTTCACCAGGTAGAAATGCACTTGCTGGCGTGCAGCCATTCTCCACTTGGAAATCTCCCAGTGTGTTTTCACAGTTTAAACCTGGATTTCTCCAGGCTGGAAAAAGAAAAGCAAACTCAGAAACCCCCGTAGCTCTCACAAAACAAGCCTTTCCCTCGTGGAGGGGGAATGCCTGTCCTGCAACTCCATTGCTCCTACTTACTAGTTTGGTGGTGCCATTTTTGGATACATTGTTTTGAATCCAATATTGTTGGATTCAGTTTTAATCCTGGGTTGTGAGAAGTACAGAATTATCATTCTATGTCTCCTTAAATAGATGACAAAATGAATCCAGACTTCACTACCTCTCCTATGCAAATCCTGCCTATAATCTTCCCAGTTTCCTTTCTGTATCTTAAACCCTGAAGGTTTAAGAGTAATATCTCTGGAAGTCAGATATTCTTAGATATATTTAAAACTCTTCCTTCCCCTCTTCCAAAAAAAAAAAAAAATAGAATCAATTAAAAAATGAGTGTTCTCACTCTGACTTCAGCTGTACTATAAAATAGTTATTAAAACTATTGTGGATGCAACAGAAATAAAGGAGATGATCAGGAGATATTTCTGATGCACAAAAGTGTCCAGGGAGCATGTCTAATGACGTGATCAGGATTTTTTAGGCCCTTAATACAGATATTATTAATGCAAGTCTGCTTCCATGCTTATGCAAATAGGCCTTGAACATTACAAGAAATTTCCAGTCATGCTGCTCGCGAAGGCCAGGTGGGGACGCATGGCTGTCTGAAGCCTGAGGAGACTTCCTTAATGGAGTCCAACAAGATTAGCTGCCTTTCCCCACTACATGCCTCTGTAAAAAAAGCAAATAAATCACTAACAGTCTCCTAATAGACTTAGCTCTCTCCTGTCCTGAATGAATACTGTTTGGAATAAGCTCTGCAATGCCTACCTCTGATATTGCCACAGTGACTTGTGTCTTTTCAATGCTGTCTGAAAGATTTCCAAGTTTTTTGAAAATGTTGCCTCTTGTCCCATATTAAGGAGTGTAAAAGGCATTCTGCTGGGAAACTTGCAGCTCAGTTACTGGAACTGTTTTCACCTGATCATGTTCTCCAACTGGATCTCTGAAGTGAAAGGAGTAACTGGATTTCTTTCACTTCCTGTGACTAACCCAATACATTTTTCCTCCAAGCCCTCTGTGTTAATGGATTTATTACATACTGTTTGATATATTGCTGCTTCACCTGTGACTCAACCATGTCTAGTCGAGCAGTCCAATTATGAGCAGACTGGCTGCATCAAAGCACTGAGCAGGGACAATGCTCAGTGGTCATGATTTTTCTGAGATTATTACTTCTTTTACTTTTTTTTTTTACATCGATGTTATTATTTACATTTTTCATTATCCTTTCAGATCTCATTATTTTGTGAAGAGTTATTTTTGTCTTCTTCCATGCAAGCTCAATTTTGAGTACATTACAAGATTCTGGTCCATCCCTCTGCAAGTGATCAGTGATTCCAACAATTTGGTATGCTTTCTGGAATGGAAAGAGTCTAAGTAATACCATGAAGTGGAAGAAGAAAACTGCTCAGTGTTTAGAGGGTTGAAATGGCCGTGCTTCAAGTCTTAGGTGTGAGGGAGGTAGATTGCAAAGGATGAGGGGTGAAGCTATGGCACAGGTGCTTTTCATGCCCAGGCGAGGGGACTGGGGAAATTATTTAAACAACAAAGAGGAAGAAAACCCCACAAACTTAGGGAAGCCATTGGATAAGTGCTTCCAGATATAAAGTCAGCTCAGGACAGTAAGTCCAGCTCACTGAGGCAGGACCTGATAAGCTCCTGTTTTCCAGTAATTGCGGCTGATCTGATTTACTCACACCATTTTTTCAAATCTGGATGTCACAGGGCATTTCTCCCATGCCTGTTATGTGATTGAAAAGCCAGTTCTCCTTCCCATGCTGAATTCACACAAGACACAAGAGCTTCTCTGCCACGTCGAGCCCGAGCCCACCTCTTACTGAAGGAGTGTAGCCCTACAGCTCAAGGATCTCTTCCTTTCCCGCAGCGCAGTCTGCCTACTGTGACCCAAATTACTTCACAGTACCTCAGGAATTAACTAAAAGCAAGGATGACTGTTCCATGAGAGCAATTTACTTTCAAAGATCTTGTTCTGCAGCGAGGTTTAGCCCATTAGACATACCCTGTTTGTTCCCACTTAGTAACCCATCATACCCTCAGGCTGCATTTGTAGCATACACCTGGAATTTTAGAGGTTTTATTAACTAGTGATTTGACCCTTGTTTGACAATTTGTAGGCAAGCAACACATTTTTTAACTGGTGGGTGTCCTTTTGCATATATCTATTTATTACACGAGAGTGATAAAATGCAAAGGTAATAAAAAACAAAGCTTTTGCTTTTGATATACATCAGTCTTTTCCTTGAAGGAAATATGGACCTTTATTAATGCAAGTCTGAAAGACCAAAATTTGTCCTAGTTTTCCTCAAAGAGTTTTGGAGGGAGTGTGGTGTAGGGCCTAACAAGTTGCTGTTTTGTTTGTGCTTGTCCAAAGAAACTACTAAATAAAAGTGATTGCTATTTTGGATAGAAATAACACTGCAATTGACAGTCAATGACTGACTTCAGAAGTTTTATGCCACACTCAGCTGAGTCAGTGCAGATGTTTGTGATTTTATTATTTCTTTTTTTTTTTACAGAAGAAAATTCCTTGGAAGGCAAAAAACTTTATACAACTGTCACAAAAGTTAAAACTGGAAAAGCACTGGGCCCAGATGGATTTGCCAATGTTTTAATAAAGAATATTTTATGCTCAGAATTCAGAACTTCTTGCTTCTAAAGTGGCTTGAGACATACTTCACGCTTCAGGGGAAACTATTTCAATCAATCCCAAAGCTAGAAGGGACTCACTCTAAATTCCCCTGTCAAAACAGTGTCAAAGTATTATTAGTTAAAGCCTTTTCAAAACTGGATTAAGAGCACCCTGTTCTCAATCCGTGTCCGCAAATTTGAGTCAATGTGTTTACAGATAAGGATCTAACGATGCTAGAAAAGAACAAATCAAAGGGTCTTCTTTTCCCCATATAACACTTTACTTCTCAAAAAAGTGTAAATAAGAGGTTTTGTTCATAACCCGTTAACGCTACATAATGATGTTGGACACACCTCAGAATACAAGATAAATCTGGATACTATAGAAATGCTTGGAAAATGTAAACATTCTCCACAGGGAATTTATTACAATTGAAACTTTGGCTGGTAACAAAACGTTACCCATAATTAGAAATACCTGTTGTCACTGCAACAGAGCACTTGCACAAGTCCACTTCAGTCCAATCAGCAGGAAATTCAGATTGATAGGACAAATTGATAGGTAGATGGACAGGCTGCCCAATCAATCTGTACCCCTCATCTATCCAACAAATTTAACACAACGAAATGTGGTTCTCACAATTTAGCAGGCTGAACTAAAACACCTCCAGAGACCTGTCCCAGTAGATTTGTTTTAATTTTAGGAGAGTTAATAAAATTTTGAAAGCTTTCCTAAAACACAGCAAGGGACTGTTTTTGCAAAGCACCTGGATGCCTCTGCCTCCTCACTGCTCAGCAATGCTGGATAGCAGAGTGGCTGGGCTTGTGACATAGACCCTGACAGCACAGGTCAGAGGAAAGCAGACACCCACCCGCCTGCTGAGGACTCATCCCTTCCCGATGAAACATCAAAATATTATTGTTTAGATTATTCCCTGCAATGTTCAATACCAATGATAGTGAACATTGCAGGAATGAATATACCAGTGTTCAGCAGAGCTGCAGCTCAAGGTAGGAACAGTGAGTGACCTGCCTGCATGAAGACGGAGAAATGATCCAGTGAGGTGTCAGAAGACCCCACGCCAAAAATCACCATTGGACCAAGAGGCACATGCAGAGCCCATGAAGAACATGTGTACAGAGTGTAAGGGTATAAACCACCAGGGATTTCTTTGTTCTGGGTGCCTCTCTGGGGGCATCCAGCTCAAGCTGACCTGCTGCTGTGCCCCCTGCAAAGGGACTCCAGTCCCAGCAGTTAGAGCCTCAGGTGGTGTGTGTGGTGTGAGAATTCTCAGGCAGTGGCTTCTCCTTTATCAGGTTTGGTTTTTTTCATCACTGAATCTCTACAAGAAAGACCAATAGATAAAGATGGGTTTGGGGAAGCATATACATTAAGTATTACCTGCTACTGCTCCTTCTTCCCAGCCTGGTTCTTCCCACACATCCCCTTAGCTTTTAGACATGAAATTTATTCATTCTTTAACTTCCTTAAGAGTACCATCTAGAGTAGATATACAGCAGTACACAATTAAAACTGCTGCCAAACTTGCAAAACAACATCTCAATCATAGTTACTAATATTTTCATTCTCTCCTAAACAGTATGTGAATTATAGCACACTGAATAGAAAAACAATGTAGTAGCTATGCAATTCCGGAGGATGTGTTTGGCTATGGAAATGCTAAGTACAGATTTTGGGGACAAACCCCATTTTTTGGTCCTGAATTCTTTTTGAAGGGAAGCAGATATCCTTAGAAGTTTTTTCAAGTAGCCTGGATTTTCGTTTAGTAAAAAAAGAATCAAATATTCACGATTTTATTTCTAAACCACACATATATAAAAGTGCCTATAATCCCTTCCAGTTTATTAAAGTCACAAATGAATTTGTAAAAATCTAAGATTATAATGATTACAGAAGTACTATTAATGACCATTTTTATCATCAGCATTGAACTTCAGACCCTACATGGTGCATTAGAATATGAGTAGCCAGGAATGACTAAGCTCTCAGTTGTTTCTTTCTGAGAGCCTAGATGGAAAAAAAGGTAATTTCTCTGCTAGAGAGAATGTCAGTCTCGGGCCACAAAATTCCACCTAATCTTCCATATGGATGGGAACATGGATATTTGAGGGATAAAAAAATCCAAACCAGCAGAAAAGTGTCACATACTGCTGATAATATTCTCCCCTTCTTTCCCCTTGCTTCATTATCACCAGTCAGACCAAGGACTGGGTGGGGAATAGAGTAAGCTGAGAACTGACACCAAGAAGTGGAGGGGCTAATGGTAGATCTGGGATAACAACCTGTGCATCTCAAAGACTGTGTGACTCAGTTTGCCAAATAAGATGGTAATCTGGAGGGAACGACGGGCAAAGGAATTTCCAGAAGCTTGTAAATTGTGCTTGCTCATCCACAGAAGAGCAACAATTTCTCAGGGGGTGTGTTGTTCACAGCAATTGTGACAGGTACCTTTGCTAGTGCTACACGTTAGAAAGCTGCCTTTCATATCAACCTGCATACAAAGGAACACAGCAAAATGTTTCCACACCATGCATTAAGAGCACTGTGCTTTTAGATGTGTCTTGGATAGCTGCTGGATAGGTGGTGGAGTGGGTTGTTTCAGAAAAATGTGAGTAGCTTGGAAGCTGCTTGCCACTGAGAGCACATCTATTTTCCTGGAGCCACAGGGGATATCTGACTAGGTTCCTTGGCATAGGGACTGTATGCTGGCAAGTCTTTCTGCAGCAAGAATTTCAAATTTGGAATTCTCTCTGGTTCTTCTTACGAAATGCGGTCACTTTTAAAACCTGCTGCAAATCCCATTTCTTTGGAGGCAGGAATAGCAGGAGAGGGTGAGGTTTTAGATAGTAGTATGACATGTCTTTTTCAGGATTGGATTTGCAATTTGGAAGTGCCACCTTAAGAAGGTGATGTTTGAGCATAGGCTGTTACGCCACAGACTGCTAAACATTTTCAATTGCTGCTTTTTTGCTAGTTTTGTTTTGTTTTGTTTTGTTTTTTTTTTTTTTTTTTTTTTTTTTTTTTAAATCATACAGTAGAATGCCCAGGATCTTGCATGAATTCTTTATTTCATATTTGATCACAGAAATTGATCTATATAAAATGCCACAGCATTACTATAGCCATTTTTTTTTTTTTTTTTTTTTAAACCAATGAAATTTTCTTCCTATTTTCTCGGTCGTATCTACACAGTGTAATGCAAAAGATGTTTTATTTGGGTGATAACATTTTGATTCTGGTTTATGTAACAATTTTAGATGAAAATTTAAGCACATCCTTGCTATTCTGCATAGTTAATATCTTCTGTGTGGAAGGGTTATACGATAATTTTTTTCTTAAATATTGTTTTTAAGCATTATAGTACTGGGGAAAAGAAAGGGGGAAATGATTTGTACATGCATGGAATTAAAGATGTTTAGCAGTCTCAATATTGCTCATAATACGCTCGTTCAAATTCCAGTGCTTTACAATTCTGCCTATAGAACAACAAAATTTATATCAACTTTCCATAATGATGGTGTTAGGGTTGTACTAAGGAGAAAAGAAATCTTAATATGCTTTGTATGCAATATTCTCAGGAAGCAATTAATGTTAATAGTCCAGCAGGCTGTAAGTTGGAACATTATAAATTCCATCTTGGGCTCCAGATTGCAGAGGCAAATTTTGAATTGATTTCTCCTTTTTAAAGTGATATTTCTTGAAATTGAGATAGCCAAAGTAGTTGGTTTAAATACATTCAATATCATCAATATCAGGACTAACTTATGCCCTTCACTTGGAAATATCTATTGAAAAACAAGAGAGACGGCCTGGGAAAAAATGTCTGATTTTGTACTGTATTTTTTACCTTTACTTGGAACATGAGCTGTAATGACCTCATTAGTCTGTCACATACTTGTAAATAGTACGTGTGTAACTCCATTACAATATACTTTCCTTCAAAACTCAGATGTATTATTCAGAGTTTATCATGGCTTTACATCTTCTATCCAGTGATGGTATAGTGAGCTAAGCAGTCTTCACCACTGCAGTGATGAGACTTCTGTATCTAAAACCAAGATGCCCAAAGATACTTTTGGAGCAGCAGTGGACTGACAAGTACCAGGCACAGTGCTAAAACACTATGATCATAAAATACAATTGTCAGTAGCAGTTGCTAAGTGACAGAGATTCCTTTGTGATCCTAAAAGATTTACATTGCCTTGTTACTGCTTTTTTTTACCTTAAAAGAGATGATCTTATTCACAGTGACTGGCTGAGGACTGAGCACTTGTATCTGAATTGTAATCTGTAGTGTCATGTAATGAAGCTGCTGAGTTGGGTTTAAACTATCTAGGGATATGGTAATGGATCCAGCATTTGGTGTAGCTCCTGGGTTCTCAACTATGCTGAGGAGCTTTAGTCAAACAAGGGGGAGGTCTGGAAGGGATTTTTGTACCCCTTTAACAAATATTTGGCAGCAAGTCTGCCATATGAAAATCTCTGATGGCAACGACATCCTTTAATGAGGATAAAAATATTAGCAAAGGCAAAAATAAGTTTGCACTTCAGAAGATTAAGCAATAGGGAGGAAACAAAAATGTTTTGGAATGTCTCAGTTTTGCTTATATGCTTTAGGCAAGGACATTTGCTGCACTACAGCCTCAGAGGTCATGTGCTTGTACTTTTTTTTCTGCAAAATTATCAGTCATTTTACATTCCCTTGTGCCAAGTTGTTATTTTTCTGCAATTGTCTCCAGCCCATCAAAAAAATCTTATTGTTAGAGTTGCATGAGAAGATCAAATTATATTTCAAAGGTGAGGAATAGCAACACTCTTTGGCAAGTTGCAATGATTTTTAAGCCAAAAGGTGAGATCATGCCTGCATGAGTTTGCAATGGAGAGATTAATTTTAAAACACTAAAAAGAGATTTCAGAAATTTCTAAGTGCCACAAAACCTTTACATCTTCATTGCATCACTTGGACGTTAAAGGAAGCCTGGACAAAATTCTGAGAAGCTGATTGCACTTCCAGTGAATAACAACAGTAATCAGTCCAAGAACAAATGTCTAAATCATCATGTTGCAGCAAACTTTTACACAGGGAGATATTTTGGTGCCCAAGGTGGGTGCACAACACACACACTGAGAGCTCTGGCACATTCCTTTCTTCCCTGTCCTTATTTCTCCCAGACACAGACGCTCGCACAAGGCTGTTACTGCCCGTGCCCCTACTGGTCCCACCCCACAGGCCCTCACAGTTGCTGTGGCTCCTTTTCCCTCTCTGTTCTTGAGCTCCAGAGGTAGGAGAGGAGAGTCAGCCCTACAGGAGACTCTCCTTTGTGGTAGGTGTGGGGCTGGGACCAAGAGTCCCTATCACTGGTCACTGAGTGGGGAGGAATCACAGCACTGACTATTCACATAAGTACCAACTGAGAAGAATTCTAATCTACATAAGCTGCCTTTCTCCCCAAGCCCTTATTCACGTTTACACCTCTACTGAGAACCTCCCCTATGGATCCCAAAACTACACATAGTCTTATACTTTGTAGACCTTAGTTTCAATAATTTTCCCACTATTTTAGACAGCATAATCCACGTGAGCACCTTGGAGCTAAGAAAGGCAAACCTATCTCCCCACTCAGTGGCAGTTCTGCGAAGGCAAATCCATAGGGAGATCTCTGTATTTGTCTCAGATGTCTCCATCACATTTCAAATGCTCGTGTTTCATATCATTTTACACAATATGGAAAACATGGATTTTATCTCGTGAACTCATCATGATGACTTCATGTTGAGGACTTTCACAGGTCTCTTTCTGACACTGTCCCTTTCTGGAATGACACCAATCTCTTTTTTTGAGGTGACTTGAAATCTATTAATTAATATTATGCACATGAGCTGACTCATCAACCTTAGCAACAGTATGAGAGCTGTTTTAGGCAAGGCAAGAGGGTTGTGTTTACCCAAGAATAAGACAAACAAGAGAAAAACTTTTATGGATGCAGTTACTGAAGCTCCATGAGTCTCAGAAAACTGAATACCATGAGTCTCCTGAAGGAATTTTTCATCTTTCTTCTAAGTGAGCTGCCTTTTTAATTGTGTAAACAAAGCTTTAGCCTTATTTTTACGTATGTTTACATCAGAAATATTTCTAAAAAATGAAAAAAAGATATCACTGTGGATATTGGTGAGGCTGCCATGGGCAAGCAGGGCTATGGAGAAGGCACTGGCCTTGGCTTTCCCCCTGTGCCTGGCGACAGGATGACCTTCAAGGGTCCCCCCAGATCTAGAGGAAAGACTACAAATTTGCTGGCATACACCAGCCTTGACTTGGGTGCAGGGGTGGTGGGGGAGACATACACAAAACAAATAAAAACTTTTTTCAGAAAAAAAAAAACAACAAACAATTCAAAATAATACATCTTGATACTTAGGGGTTTTTTCTATTTTTCTGAGGACAACGTTCAAAGTTGTTCGTTTTCTCAAACCATTTCATTTGGATTTTTTATAATTATTTGTGCTTATAATTAATGACACATATACACTCTTAAGTAGGCAATAGTGTTAAAGTTAGGGAAATGAAAACATGCCTGAGGAGAACAGGTAAATAGTCATGTTACTAAATTTTACATTTCAGTTTCTGTTCTGTCCAGAAATCTCTGAGCATGCCTTTTACAACTACTTGTTTGCTTTTTTTGAATTGTCAAAAAGCAAAAGAGATGAAAAATCTTCTTATCCACTACAATGGAAATATTATGAAAATCAAGTTGCTCCAGTCTTGGCATTCTTTCTAATAACAATGTAAACTGATTCATCTTTAAGGCTAAAGTATTACTCCTGAGAAGTTTCATCTAGTATGTTCAGGAAGAAAAAAGCAAAAACTGAGACCTAAGATTCAATATTTTTTGCATAAAAAGCAAGAAGTAATAGTGATGAAACTGTGTTGGCTGAAAGATATGAAAAGAAATGAGAATATTTTTTACTATAAAATGTTCATTTCAGCAATGATGAAGCATTTTGAGAAACTGATATCCATAATCAGCCACAAAAAATAAACATTGAGGCTGCAGCTGACCTGATTCAGGGAACTCAGCACACAACACAGGGAATTATCCAGACTCCTTACCATTTTTCTCTTTTGCACAGATGTATAAGGTACTTTAGCTGAGCAAGAGCCAAGGAATTATGTCTTCTTCTAAAAATGGAAACTTTCAAATAATTATTTCCATTTTATAATGCAGGTAGGTCAAGCACTACACAGACCAGAAAGTTGGTGAGTACATTCAAAAGCTTTTGGGATGTTGATTTGAGAGGGCAACATGCCTCTGTACAGTAATATCAACAATCATCTCCAGTGCTTTTGAAAATCTGAGGCGCATGGCAATTACAGTAATGTCCCAAATTGTCTTTATTTTGTACTTGTATGACGTAGTAGGCTTGTAGGTACAGATAATATCCTTTATAGTATGTTTGTATAACTGTAAAAAAAAAAAAAGGTGAACTTTCAGCTAATACAGAATTAACAGTACTGAAGAAAAGGAGATTAAGAGTAATTGGTTGAAAAAAATTTTTTTCAGATGTTGTCTTAAAAATAAACAGTAGGAATTAAAGGTTTTAAAGTAATTATTCCAGCAGAAATGAGAATAAAATGATAAAATATACTTTAAATAATGTATTTCATTAGATTAAAACCAAAGTTAACTTTTACTTCAAGCAATATGTGTTCTGTTCATAATAAATATGAAAAGTTTATTTCATCTCAGTCAGGTATTGGATATTCAGAATGTGTAGGGAGCAAGAAATGGATGTTTTTTTAAAATTTTTTCATTAAAAAAGAAAATTACCACATTCACTGCCCAAAAGAAATATTAGAGCAAGCTAATAAATACAGCATTGTGTTTCTGATAAATACTAAAGCCTGTATTTTATCCTTTGGTAATTTAATAGATTAAGTGGAAATAATATTGTGGAATGCTATGAAGTAGAAATTTTCAGTGGAAAATACTATTTCCACTGAAATCAAGAAGAGAATTTTCAGTGTTACGAAGATGGCAAACATTTAACCTATTCAAGTACAGGGACATGCTGACAGATTTCTCAGCCACTTTTCTTTCTGGACCAGAAGTCCAGTGAAACCATTTTCTTTTTCAGTATCTGCCTGCTTATAGTTAGTTGATGCTTATTCCCCATTCAGAATTTCCAAGGGTTTAATACCTGGCCGGATGCCAGGTACCCACTAAAGCCACTCTCTCGCTCTCCCTCTGCAACTGGACAGAGGAGAGAGAAAAAAAACCAGCTAAGGATTCATGAGTGGAGATAACAGCTGGGAGAGGTCAGTGACTGATCACCTTCACAGGCAAAACAGACTCAAAGTGGGGATAGCACTTAAATTTATTACTAACAGGATAAGGGCCAAAGAGTGAGAAATAATCTTAAAAACATCTTCCCTCCCACCCCTCCTTCCTTCCATGTTCTCCCTCCTCCCCTCCAGCTGTGCAGGGGGACAGGGAATGGGGGTTATGGTCAGTTGTTGTTTCTGCTGCTGCTCAGGGGGAGGAGTTGGAGTCCTTCCCCTGCTCCTGTGGGGTCCCTCCCATGGAAGACAGTCCTTGATGGACCTCTGCAGCGTGAGTCCATCCCTAGGGCAGCAGTTCTTCCCAAACTGCTGTCCTGTGGGTCACTCCCCCGTGGGGCGCAGTCCTTCATGAACGAGCTGTGCCGGTGTGGGACCCCCACAGGGGCCACAGGTCCTACCTGGAAGCTTCTAGCAGCTTTTAACAGAAGCCACCCCTGTACCACCCCCCACACCCCCCCGCTTTCCGCTACCAAAACCAGTCACAGAAACCCACCACAATAGTTAAAAGGCAAAGATATGTGTTGGGAAATAAAGGTACTTGAAACTGGCTGTGGGCCTGGTCTTTTGAATACATCATGTATGTATAAAGGGTTTTCAATGTGATTCAGAGTAAATAACAGTGTCAGAAAGAATGAGATGGAATCAGCCACAGTGGACATAAACTCTAGAAATAGCTTCAGCTTATTCATTACGCTTTCACATCACATCTCAAACCAGCTACACTTCCATTTAGCTTTGGTCAGAGCAGCATTTTTTCACCTTCTTGATGGAATCTGGTTTATTATGGCACTTGACCTCCCTTCTCAGGAGATGCTTAATTCTTGATATAAGGATGGAAATGCTTAGCCACTTGGGACACACAAAACTGACTTCTATTACAAAATGTGATTGATAAAATGAGAACCCTGGTTAAATGGGAATATTTAGGGGCGGGGAGGTGGGCAGGTGGAGTTTGGATATGGCAAAGCTATTAAAGTGATGTTAGCAACAACATGCCCTAGAAAAAAAACCCGACAGATTGAAAGATCATATGCTGATTAATTGTGATCTTTCATGAATGCATTCAGATGTGTGCTTCTGCTACAAAATCATTATAAAATACATTTAAGCAGCATGTTTTATATGCCATTCTGAATGCTTTTCTAAATGAGGGCATTTTTTTCCAGTTTCCTAAGACGGTATTTAATTATGCGAAATGTTTCCATTTATTTACTAAAAGCTCATAACTGCAGTGGGATGGTGGGATTTGCTACTGCTCCCAATCCAGTAGTTCATTCAACTAAGAGCCAGATTCTGCCTGCCACTTACACAGGAGTGGGATAGATGATGGAGATGCAAGCAGAGAAAGGAGGGCTGCCCAGTTAAACCCATTTTGTAGGAGACAAGAAGCCCAAACACAGGAAGAAAGCACTTAATTGTGCTCCCCAAACGCTTAGGTTAGTGAAATGGGTGGTAGCTGAGGAGGGGTTAGATCACCATGTGTGAGCAGTAGCAGGCAAATCAAAAGCTTTGAGCAGGAGGTTGGGCAAGGTGACCACTAGAGATCTCTTCCAACCTGAATAATCCTACTGCCCAATACTACTCTCTTTTCCTGGGAGGGCGTAGCTACAAACTGCCTTTATCCATGAAAACACACCAAATGTTACAATGCACAACAATGTGGGGATAGCTCCTGCTCCTCTGCAGCAGATTAGGCCATAGATACAGTTTGTACTATGCATATATCTCACTTTTTCAGTTAAGGGACTGTCCAAAGGATGCCAGGGAGGTAAGCAATCTTCCACTGCCCACTCTGTGGCTGCCTGTGTTCTACCATTGCTTTAGATTTGTAGCCACTGTAGGCATCCTGTTAAAATATTTCTTTCCCTCGTAAGAAAAAATTGCTTGCAATTTGGAAAAAAAAAATGAAATGTGTGCTCACTTAATTTGTGCTTGCTTGCATTTGGAGCAGTACAATTACACTGGAAGATCAATTCCATGTTTATTTGTAGTGATTTTCTGACTTGTTCCTGCACAATCTACATGTACAGGGCAGATCACGAGGCTGTTTACACCACGGTGGAACCTGCAGCAAGCTGACAGCAAACATACAAACTACTGAAACTCCAATAAAACTATTAGTTTACAAAACAGACAGGGAAAAGAGAGAAAGAGCTGCCCTTAACAAGATTTTGCTCCAACACAAATATGCATGATTCAGATTAATTAAAAATAAATAATCATGTTGTAATGATGCATATGATTCATTATGACCTCACCCATCTTGCATGTTGTCATCTAGCCAAAACTTGAGGGCTTTAGTTTTTGCTGTCAGTCTCTACAAGGTGCAAATATTGGTATCTATACGCTGGGTCATCCAAAACCTAGCGTGCCTAAGCACTGGGTGTGTAAAACACTCAAGCAAGGCAAAGCTTGACACCATCTCCTATGATTAATAGGCAGGGAAGAGATGTCATTTACCACGTATGCACATTTAAAGCTTGCTTACTGTCAGCCTTAAGCTTCCAATGATTTTATTAAGCTTTCCTCTTTGTACAAAATACTTTTACTTGTAGGATTAAACGAGCACTCGTTTCTTTACATTACATTCTTACAGCTTGAAGTTGCCTTTTTTATCTCTTGAAATACATTCAGCCTATCACAAATGAGATGTGTGTACATTGGCCCACATCCTGACCTATCCAACATCCATGTACAACCCAACCCAACGTGGGCTCAGTGTCTCTGTCACAGCTGCAGTGGGTTCACCTGTGGGTTCTGCTGCATGAAACCTATACCCTTGAGAAAGCTTCTCCCACCATGGGATTCAAAGGTGCTCTGGAACCTTTGGGTACAATTAGTGCATTGAAATTTGGATTTGCAAAGGAAAACATTGCCTTTAATTGTTCCCAATGTATCTGGCTAGAGAATGATTATCTCTTTTTCTTCCTGCTGGACATTTGTGTTAGCTGAAAATGGCGAAAATCATTATTGCAGCAGCTAATTGTTCAACAAAGATAGGCACAGGCACTGCACCCAGCTGAGCAGCAAACAATGTACAGCACTCCATGTACCACATCAGGAGCACAGCAGACAAACGCTGGGAAAAATACTTCATCAGTAGTGAAAGAAAGAGATCCCAAAATTGGTGAAGCCAGAAGACGTGGTGTTTGACAGAGAGCACATAAGACAGTGTGAAGACACCACTGTATACAATGTCCTATGTTGTAGCCAAACTCAAAATTGCATGAGGAAAGAAAGGTAGTGATCTTGCCAATTATTATTTTCAATACAGCACAAAGGAAAGCCCCGTGTAATATTTAGAGCACTTAAAATTATTCTCAGCTCTGGAAACCAGGGTCTGAATCTGTAGCATGAACTGCCTGAACTTTAAAAAACCCCAAACATATAAGACAAACATAACTTTTTCTTTTCTAAATAAAAAAAAGAGGTCATTAAACATGTCTTCATTATGTTCAAATGAAACCTTTCCCAAAATCTCTCATCCTAAATAAAATGAGCGTTATTACCATTATTACTGAGGAATTACTAACAAAAAAATTATACTAAAACATATGCTTAAATCTGTAAGACATGTATATTGCACACTCCCAGGATCTTTATTTTTCATGAATGTTATATATATGCTGTTTGGTATTTCACTTCTGCAAGTTAATTAGCTGACTAAATCTCTCCATGCTTTGGTCAGACAATATAAAATAGTAAAGAACTGGAGCTACACAAAGGGAACTGGATGAATCACCAATTCAGCCTTGCTAACTGCAATATAGATGAATTTTGGCCATACACATAAAAACTGGCTATTTCAGAGAGAAAGAAAAACTTCAGAGATTGGAGCCTGCTATGAATATATATATATTTTTCTTTCTTTTAACTGTTTCTTGAATATTCTATATGAAGTACCGTATATGGTAAAAAAACAAGGACCATTTATAGTTAACCCATATAGATTTAGGTTCTCATAAACAGCAACATAAAAGAAGAAAATGTTGTAAACACATTGCATCTAAGCCCAAGTTGCTCTGCAGTTTGAGTGTGGTGTATAGTTCCCCACAGCAGGGAAGACTGGATTGTAAGGAGGTATGCACATAACTCCTATTAGAAAATTCAGTGAAGAAACCGAATTTCCCAAAGTTTTAAAAGAGCATCTCACAAGTGAGAACTGTTGATAAAGAAGCACAAAACTTTTTACAGTTGTTGGTTCTCCTCCCTCCTTCATCTGAATAATGTCAGAGATTTCAAATCCCAATGTTGTGGATGGTTTGAATTGTTTCTTATTTACAGTGTAGACATCAAGAAGAGAAAATCACAATGTACCATACCAGCTAATACTTCAATTTGGGTCAAAGTCAGAAACTTCAAAAAGTGTTTGTGTGTCTTTGCACCATCAAACCCCATTATAAGGGCTCCCAGGTCATCCACATGCTTTTAAAAATCCCTTGGGTGAAATCTTAGTAACTCTGCTATTGATTGCAGTGTGAACAGGATTCTACACCTTGTTTTATGATGTCAGTTTTATCTTTTCTGTTTTCATCCATAGCTTGACCGAAAAAGTCAATATCCCCCAAATTCTGACAGCTTCCTACTGACACTTCTATTGAATATAAAGCTTTGTGAGTGTGAGTGCCTAAACTGGCAAATGAAAAAAAAAAATAAAAAAACAAAACCCAAAACAAAACAGGGAAAAAAAGATTTTATCCATTTGGAGCAAATAGTTGGTTTTGCTCAATATCTGGACCACCACAGGTCAGAGGACTCTTCTTTGTTCTGCTTTATCTCATTTTACAATGATATGGTTTCAGATAAAAGATATAGATTGTTTTGGCAGATGTGAAGAGGAAGAAAAGACATCTTTGGAGACAATAAGCTCATTGCATTATTTCAGTAGGAATAAGAAAAGCATATTTTACCTGAGACAAAGTGCTGGAACTCTGATACATTCCAATATATGAAAGACTTTGAGGCACATTAAGTTATGAACTTAAAAGGCTGATGATATAGTATTAGAGACAAAACTGAACCAGGTCAAATCCAACATTTCATCCAAGTTCACTCACACCTGTTTGTACTTGTGAGCCTCTTTTGGTCTTTCATAAATCTCTCAGAAACAGCACTGGGTACTATGCTTTTAGAACACATCCATCTGGGACATTAAACTGACATGATACGGTCATAAGGAAAAATAAAAAAGTGGCTGGTGAAAAGGAATGATTTAACTTGAACAGGTGATAACCTCCCTTCCTAGAGAAACTCTTGGGGTTACAGATCAGAATCTTAGGGGAAGACCTTTGTTTCTCTTCAGCATTAGGACAGGAGTGGGTTATCTTTGTTAAAATATGTCTTCTCATTACATTTAAGGAAAAGAGGAGAATAAGAAAAAAGGTTCTTCAGCAATAAGGCTGTTGACCTTGGACTTTTCAATTATTTTTTAAGAGCTTGAGAAATCTCAGAGACTTGAGGGTAACATCTTCATTTATTCTTCCTTCAGCAGAGACAGATAAAAGCCTGCACATTTATGAATATTTGGAGAAGAGAATTTTATTTGTAACTGAGTTGCAGTTCTCTAAGAAGCCAAATATGTTGAATCCCTGTCTGTTCAAAACAGCTCAGACTGGCATATAATTTTCAACAGTATAATTGCTTGGATAAAGTAGTCTTCCTGTGAAATAAATCAGAGGGAGACAGTTTGGTCCATCAACAACTCGGCAATGAGAGTCTCTCCCTCAGAGGATGTGGTGTGGAAGAGCCCTTTACTGGAAGGAGCAGGATTTATAAGCATTTGCAAAGGAGTCTGCAAGCTTCCATACTTCTGACTGAGATGAAATTAAAAGTAACATTCAAGATTATGACAGTCTGTTTTACAAGACTAGTAAAATCTGGTCTGATACTCAAACAGATCAAATATCAGCCATTTGCTTTTTTTTCCAGCAGCCAAGAAAGAAAATTCATCTTTCTCAAAATGAAGTTATAAAAGATATTACACATTAAACTCACTCAAAACCATTGTCTCAGAACCTGGATCAACTTAATGCCACTGTAAGTGTATTTTTACTCAGGAAAAACAGATAATTTTTATTTCAATCATACTTAGGAATTTGTGCCATAATAACAGGGCTGCTTCCAATTTTATACTAACAGCTTACAGAGAGACAGCAATTAAACAACATTTCTTCCAGGGACTGTAATAAAATACAGATCCTGAGTGCTTCAATGGCATTTTCTCAGGCACAGTACCCCCCATCTCTGATATCCTTAACTTTCTCAAAAACCTCCTTCATTCAATACTCCTGAGAGAACATCCAGCCTTAGACAGCTCACATGCTCAGATGACCTGCTCAAAATCAGAAGCAGAGCACATGTGAGTCAGAGGCAGACTTGATTTTGGAAGAGAGGAGAAGTTCATTGTTGGAATCAGAAGAAAAAGACTTTAAGAGAATGAAGCATTGGGGAAAGACTTACTAAAGGCACTTATGATATGGAGGCTCTTTTTTTTAAGTCCTTTTTGTCTGCTTGCACATGTGTATAACCCACATGGCTGTTCTCTCTGGATCTCTCTTTGAAATTCATAAAAATGGAAAAAATCCTTCCTTTTGTTAAGTTCATGTTCTTTTTAGAGAAGGGGGTAAGTATTCAGCTGGTTTGCACATTTAGAGCCCAGAAGCAGACATGCTTAAAATTTTGTTGCTCTCTAGCACGGAGGCTTTTCGTTTCAATGTGTCATTCTTCGTTTGTTTTTTCGTTTTTAATTTGAGGAAATATATAACAGAGTCTGCTAGCCTGGCAATTGTTCCATAATTTGCTATCTGTCTAGAAGCCACAAGCATGTTTTAGCTCATAAAAGTCCTCTGTCAGTAGGACCTCTAATTCTTGCTGAGGATCTGAAAACCTGGTATGATATCGCAACACGTAAGAAAAATTTTAAACCCTGAATCTAAAGCCAAGTCCCATTTCCTGCAGCAGTTTGAACTGAAATCCCAATAAGCAGCAACTGATACAGGTGCTGACAATAACCATAGCTGCAACAAGCTGTGCATTAAAGATCCTGACTCAAGCACACAGACCCCACTGGGCTTCACAAAAATCACTGTCTTCTTCCTCCATTTGCTCATTAGGCTCATATTAACTTAAGCTTGTTGTCTCTCTGTAGAACAGAACCTCTCTCCATGACACTGCAAAGGCTGTTGGTCCCCATTCTGTTCCAAACACTGCTGCTTGCCTTGAAAGCAGATTGGGGAACTTGGAAGATCACACTGAGAAGGGTGTGTCTATAAATTTTTCATATTCCTTCAGCTGGACCCAGTGTTACTGCAGAACAGGCACTTTGGAGTGCAAGGACAGGGATTTCCATTTACCTCTCCTTTGCTGATTCTTTTTGACAAGGTTCAGTGCAGCAGAAAAATGATAAAAATTCTGCCTCAAAAATAACGTAGCAGTACGTGAAGCAAAATGTGAAGCGAGGCACTTTCTCCGTTTATTACTCAGGATATGAAATAACTCAGAGCAATAACAAATTCCATTGATTTGCATGGCAGGGATGCTGTGAAATTTGGACCGAAATTTCCTGTCTGTGTGAGGAAACGTGGTATGTCAAAATTTGGTCTGAGACCAATGCACTGAGCTGGATCCAGAGCACTCTGAAATCAGTAGAAATGGAAACAGTCCTGTGGCACTCACTGAGCTTTGGACCAAATTTTTACGATCCATATTCTCTCTTCTCTGCTATTCCTCGGCCTGCAAAATCAAACTGACCCCTGTTCCAGGACATGCTTCAAACCCCATTAAAACTGCAGATTTAATTTGACTGAACAATTCTGAGAGCATAAAAGCATCTACCTTTGCCTGAGCCACCCTTCTAATGTAGGTACCACACACACTACCTTGCAAAGCGCTTCGCAGAGCCACAACAGCAGATGATAATCCAGAGGCTCTGAACACCATCGAGATAAAACTGGTGAATAATGCATGAGTATTTCATGTATTCATTTATATGCTTGATGGATATCTCAATTTAGCTGTCAGATGTGATAATTTAAGCTACAGTTCTAGCCAAAAGACTATGTCCATTCTTTTTTTCATTATTAAACGAGAGATATAAACACATATAGAAGTAAATACTCTATTAGATAAAACTTATAGATACAGAGAAGTAATACTCTAGAAAATACACTTCCTATACAGCTCATATGATGAATATTTGCAACCAATACTCAATTCAAATAAGTCATCTGAAGCAACTTCATATACTCTGTACTTATTGTACTTTATAAGTACCATTCATATTGCAGTAATGTGTCCAATTTGATACACGTTTGTTGATTCTTTAATGAATGGTAAGTGAATAAAATACAAAATCAAAAAATAAAAAAAATAAAACACAAAATGGCCTTTCTTTTGTCACTATTCTCAGACATGTTTCAACATGCCTTTTTTTTGAACTTTACATGCTTATTTGGGGTCATACATGGGTGTTTATATAATCTAATTTACAATTTTAAAATGAAATTTACCTTACATATTAACATGTCAAAAAGAAATAATTAAATAAAAAGAGAGTCACAGGTAACTTTGTTAATCTTTTTACTCTTGCACTGTCACCTATCCTTACCTTAATAAGGATTTCCATGGCTGTATTTATGCCTGTACACATGCCAGCATACTTACAGAGCTTTGTGGCCAAGCAGACATGGGAATTCACATCTCCTAGCTTAGAAATACAGTTCTTAAAATCAAGCCCTGAACCTATCATCATGCAGATTTCTTTACAGTCTTCAGGTACAGCTACAGTCGTTCCTGTTCTTCCTAGTTTATGCTGACATCATTTTAGTCTTTGATCTTAGTGCAGATTAATTCTAGATTTGTCTAGTCAGAATTATTATTTTTTAAATACATATGATTTTCTCTCTAATATTTTATGTTTACTCCCCCACATTTATGTTTTGCTCACTAATTATTTTTTTTATTTGAGCCTTTTGCAGGTAAATGTTACAAATGCACAGAATACTTTGAATTTCAGAAAAAGGAGAGAAAATAAACCCCCTACTGCTTTGTTCTTGCAAGCCACCTTAATAGATTTACTGAGAAGGACAAGGCAGTCCATCTTGAAGGCTATAATGCTATTTCACTTTGACATCTGTTCTAAGGTAATGGTATCTATCATTAACAATGTCATTAGTGACCACTTTCAGTCCATTGTTCTCAGTGCCTAAGCTGGCTATAAAGACCTCATTTTAGACACTTAGCTCTTGTGCATATGCCCTCTCATGACATGGTACTCTGGGAAAAAATGCTTTATGACTGGTCATACTATAATAATTCATTTTCATTTAAGAATGCACCGTGTGGGATTTCAAATGAGGGAGCAAGATAAAAAATTACAGGGTTTTTGACCACTGATTGATATAATACTTGGTGTCTTATAATTAAGCTACAATAGCCAAGCATTAGATGTACAAAACAGGAAATCAAAGGGAATAGCTAAAAAAGTGTAAGATGTTTTAAGTGGAGAGCTGTGTTTATCCTTTTGTGTTAACTGTTTTTAAAAGTGTGCAAGGTTTATTCACAAAAAGTAACGATCCTAGGTTATGCACAAAAATACCTCAATTATGCATCACCAGATCTACACCTTCACCCTGATTTTACAGATGTCACCCTATGTGAGATTGGGAGTATTACATTACTTAATACCCTACTTCTGTTGCATTATCTATGAGAATATCTCTAAATAAGTCCTTACCATCATTAGCAAAGCTGCCTGTTCTCACAGAGGTTTAAAGCATAATCATGAAAGACAATGCTGCTCAGCATTTCACCTCCACCTGGAAACTTTTAAGCTAGCCTAACTGAATATTCTGGAATTAAACCTATACCTCTTGATTCTTATGGCTGGGGTTTAGCCCCAGGCCCATCCTTTCTCTCCCTGACACTGCAGAGCCAAATCCTGCCCCGTGTCCTCCATTTGCAAGCCCTTGAAGGTAGAGGGGTCATGCTCTGGTGGCATTTCCAAAGCAGTGGCTTTACTTCACTGATTTCACCTGAATCATTCTGTCAGTAGCCCAAACTCCACAGATGCCAGAGGAATTTCCATCTATCTTCTGGCTGCTGGTGCTTTTGTGAGCATAGCGCCCCAGCTTCCCTTTCATTTAATTAGCATAATGTTGTGAAATGGTTTCAAAAGAGTTTGTAAGAAGTTCTTTTTGGTTTTTTCTCTCTCCTGATGAAAGACTCTAAGGTGGTCAGCCAAATTTGGAAGAGAAGATGAACGACATAGATGATGTGAGATCACTACAAACAAATGAGGTATCTGCTGGAACACCTTATACTGAGCACTATACTTAGAGCCAAAATGAACATTTTGTATATTTATATTTTGACAGAGAAAATTTAGAAGGGTAGCAAAGGATAATAAAATAAAATAAGCTGACTTGGCAAGAAAGTCAGTTTATTTTCCATAGGTGACTGGAAATTTTAGAGCATACTTAGTCAAAACAGGAATAGGACTGTATATTTTAAAAATAATAAAAAATGACAGCAAGTGTGATGATATTTCTATGCCCACATAGAATAATGTCCTTGATATTCTGAGCTCAAGGGATTTCCATAAAACATAAAAGCCATAAGGATGAACTCCAGGCTTCATCAGCAAGTGTTTTGCTTGTAGGTTCAATGGAAGTTGATTTTAGCCTGACAATATGAATTTAAAATGATAAAACTACAAAATTACTGAGACAGATCCATGCACTTATACTGGTAGTTACTTGGCCTGTTAGACATTGGTAGCCCAATAAGGTTGTAATTTTGCTTATGTCTCTAAGCTCATAAGTATGTCCATTCTGATGTGGGCCTAAATAGGGGTGCTTTAAAGCTTAATGGGATCTCTGCATCGGCTTCACTACCCTTTGGACAAGGCACATTAAATATGAAATCTGAGTCAGCAACTGAATTTAAACAAAGATCGAAACGCTCGTCACTATTGGGAGATAAAAATTCTGCTATGCAATGCCTGTGTGCAGCCAAAACAGTTGGGCTGATCTTCTCAAGCAGCTTAACCTCTCTTTAATTTCTGGTGCTTGGTGCTTGAAGCTAGTTTGTTTGTGTATACACAGAGAAGAGAGTCTTTTGTTTCCTCGCATTAACGTTGTTGCCAAAATTTTGAAACAAATAATTGATGGAACAGGGAGAATTTCAGAAATTATTCATGAAAAGTAATACAAATCATCCAGTATTCTTTTTGCTAATTTATAAGTCTTCCTTCCAAATTTTAATTCATTCTGTACCGTCAGCTTGTTAATATCAGTTGCTCATACAGCAGCAGAGCACAATCCTGCAGATGGGAGGTAAAGGAAGTGAAGAGAGGAAATTCATTATCTGCTGCAGTTTGCAGGTGCTCAGCTTAGAACCACCACTGAGTTAATTTTGATGAATAAATGGGCCAGACAGCGCTGACCAGATGGCTATTCAGAAATTTTGGGTGCATCTTGCTCTGTCTTTTCTTTACAGTAAACACAGCAAAACCACAACAGGGGCTTTAAATTCTACATCAGTGTTTTACGAGAGCACGAATTACAACTCTGTAAGGGAGAAGAACAGGGTGAGATAAATTAAGACAAAAGCCTATGAGGAAGAAAACTCTTTCCTCTCATGGGGTTTACATGGCATGTCCTTGATACTTCACTTTTCATTCAGCATCTTATACTGACTCCCTGGGTTGCAACAAGTTCCACAAAATCCTCTCTGGGTTCTTAAGAAAGATTTTATTTTTCCTGTCACCTCTGAGGCCAGCTGAGGCCTGTGCCATGTTTTTCTCTGTGGTCTCCTTGCCCCTTTTCGCTGTCCTTTGGCTGCTCTCTGCTTTCCTGCTCCTTCCTGCAAGCTTCACAGGCACACGAAGATACACCTGGCACCACAAGCAAACAAAAAGTGAACCCAACATCAGATGGTCCCAGGTGCTAACATGACTCTTTTAATATGCAACTCTCTGCAAAGGCTCAAGCCTTAAGCTTTTGAAAATGGAACCTCTCACATGCTTAATTCAGAGACAATGGATTTGGAGAGGGAAAGTTGAAACATTCCACTGAATTGGATTGAAGCAGTTGTTCTTTGTCAGCCTGAACTCACACTAAAATGAAAAGAATAATAAATTTGGAAAGACAAAAGGTATGTTTCCAGATCTTCCTTGTAAACTCACTGCTGAGGAAAGATGACCATAGGAGAAGAATCTGCTCTGTCATTTCAAGAGCAGCGCAGTCATAGCAGCTCCTGTGGGCACACACAGCTGGTTCCAGCCTTGTTTGGGCAGGATGTCTTCTGGGAGCAAGTACAACAGGCTTTATGGCTGGCCTTCATCATAGTATTTAAAATAGTGAAGCTTTTCCTTCCCATTTACCAAATCTGCAAGCCGCTTATTTTTAAGAATTTCGGAGGAGAGGGATAGGTGGAATATCCTGATCTTTAGCCCACCAGTTAAACTATTTTTTGGCAGCTGATGGTTCATCAGTTAGAAATTTAGGGCCTACATACCTGAAACACCACAAAGTAAGGCAGTCACATTAATGGGCACATACAAGTGCCTGAGGAGCTCTGTGCCCTCACACAGACACATCAACCCAAACCTGACAACATATTTCTTGCTCTAGTTTTGATCCATTTTGGAGTAAGAAATAATCATGAAAGAACAGGAAAGTTGTGTTCCAGCTGAATAGTTTCAAAGTTTGGACAGACTAGATAATATTGTTGACATGTTCTGTTGCTTATTCAAACTTTTTTTGGTTATCCAAGTTTTCCCTCTGAACCAGGGCTGATTGCATACTTCAAAATGGTGTTTGCAAACATTTTTCTGCATTCTGAGCAGCTGCTCCATTCATTCATGTTTCTGCTGCTTTTTATTTACTATTCATGAACATCTGGACTATTAAGATTCTGTTTGCATAAACAATCGAAGAATTGCTGTTCCCTATATTAATACCTGTGTAGCCCTCATGAAGAGTTAAGCATTCACAGAAAAAAACCCCAAAAGTTTTAAGCATTTGGTGTAATGATTTTTTTTTTGGTCTGAATATTTTACTTGTCCAATTGGGAAGTAAAAACAAAAGCACATGGTTTGAATGGCAAAGCATACCTTATGAAAGGAAATAAAGAATGGTTCATGGATATCATATAGGTTAGAATTTATTAGCACAAGCTTTTCATCAGACTCACTAACATCAAATTAACCATTCTAAGAAGCAGCAGATAAAGAGTTAAATCTTGTGACTGTTTATTCATGGAAAATACATTTCATATTTCTCTACTGATAAACTTTTGAGGTCTGCCTACTGCTAGCTAACTGTGAACTTACTTTGGTGTCTTTGAAGTATTGATAACTTCCCTCTGGGATTTATTTGTGTCTGTTGCCAGGGATTATATCCTGATGGGTGCCAGATGACAGACTCCTCCGCATTTCAGTAGGTACTTTGAGAATAAGACATCTTTTACTACTTCCTTTTCTTTTCTACCCGACTCATCACTTTCCACCCTGCCTCTAAGCAGCTGTCATATGTTCTTCCCAGCTTTGTAAGCAATAAGGATGAACGTGGGCGAGTTTACAAGATTTGCACACTCACAACTTTCAGGTTCTTCCACCTAACGTCTTCTGCTTCCTTGGGGTTTTAAAATTATCTTTCTGTACTTTTTCTTCCGTTTTTCCCCACTGTGAGGTGAAAGTACATGAAACCTAGAGCTTCTGTATTGTTTTTTGAAATTTGAGACATTTAAATTGAGACTGTTCCTAATCTATCGAGGGCACTCCTAGTATAATTAGCTACATCTTACCAATGTTTCATGAAAAAAGGTGAATAATAAAATTGCTTAAGAATGAAACACTCATAAATCTCAGAATTCAACCCCAGCAAATTTCTGTATCATTGACCTATAGTCAGTCTCCTTTTTCTGATAAAATAATATGAGCATTTTTAATATTAGTATTTAAAAAAAAATAGTCTAAAAAGTCTTATCCAGAATACACAACTGAGAGAAAAAGAAACAGAGAAAGGAGTCTCAACCACCTTCCTCCCACAAAACCAGTTTAGGGCCCAGAATTGCAGTTGAACCGCTCCCCAGAAAGGCGACAACCAGGCTGAGGTTTGAGTCCCTAAGTCAAATTTGTCAGACTCAGCACACTCATCTCTAACATAATGATACACCCCAGTAAAGCATGATTCAACAACACATAACAGAAGAGGCCAAGAGATTTATTGTTTGGGGCCTGTGGCAAAATGCTTGGTCATACTGGCCATCAATGTGAACACACAGTGCATGTAAATCCAGGGAAAACGAGGGTTGTGATCTCTCTGTTAGGTTTTACTGAAGTTAAATATTTAATGAAGTTACTGCAAGAGTCATTTCCAGCATAATGCTGTGCTGAGAGTTTTGTTGTGCTGCCCAGAGGCATGGTAACCAGGTATTTTCATGTGCAGTGAGAACTTGCATATGAAATTAGGTGTTAAAGCTCTCCTTGCATTACTGTGCAGTCTTTTTGGCAACAGACATTTTCATTAATCGTGGGAGGGTCATATTGTCATAAGAGGCCCTCTAGCATAGTTCTGGCTAGGAATCAGGGTCAGAATAATATAAAATTTGGAATTATTAAATTTACACCCTACGAAAAAACACATAGCTCTATCTAAATATGCTGTTTATTCAACTCCAGTTCATTCAGCAACATGCAGCATAATTTGCAATAATTATTTTCTAACACTTTGAAAAACATAATTGATGTAGAAGCATGAAGCATCCAAGTCTTGCAGATAATAACAACAGTAATAACTCAAATACTAAAGAAATGCTTTGCATGTTAATATTTTTATATCTTAATCTCCATTTGGCAAACTGTAGATTTTTCTATTTAGCAAACATTCAGATTCTCAAGATCTTTTAAAGCATTTTCTCTGATGGCAAGCTTTAATATATTTTATGCCAGATTGTACTTATAGTATATCCGGTTATTGTATTTTAGAACCCAAAGTGTCATACTGCATATAGTTACAGCCTCTGTAGAAGAATTCTATTTACAAATTCAGGTAAGCCTAGATTCAAATTGCCTACACTTACTGCATGGTTTTGGAAGAAAACATGACTTAAAAGAAGGTAGTCTTTATATTATCAAAAAAAAGTGACTGGTGGTAGATAAAAACTTCCAGTGGTGCTTCACATTGATAGTTTTAACCAAGACATCCTAATGTCATGGTAACTCTATATCTTTATATGACACATCACATCACCTGCATTATTTGATGCATGTGTTGCAATTAATGCCTGGATGTGATGAAGCTACAAAACATATGCATTTTTTAAATGCTACTGGTAAAACATTCAGTTAAGATGACATTTTTATATGACTTTCTTGTATTTTACTTGTAGACTCCTTGAACTTAAATACAGTAATTTCAAAATCATACTGAATTTGTCAAATGCTTCTAGCAAGATTGGTCTGGTCTTGTTATCCAGTTAATATTAATTTGTTACTGTGCAATGTGCAATAGGCCAAAGAGACAGAAAAACCCAATACTTTTATTTTCAGTTAACAAGCAATAACTTTTTTGTAATTAATTTGTTTAATGTAATTTTTAACTATCATACTTTGGGAGATAAAGTTAAATGCGGACGGTTAGCTATTCTGCTGTCTACTCTAAGTTCATGAAATTGCTAATCAAACCTGCTTCTAAACATGCACCATTAGTATTTATGATGTCAACGAGTTTAGGAAGGAACTACTCTTTGGAACAATCAGAATACCTCCAATACACTGTCATAACACAAGCAAAAGCAATAGATTTCATAGTTCAGTATATGATTTAGAAAGGAAATAACCCTGTTGTGTGCACCGAACTTGCTTAGTGCACTGCTACCTCCAATGCAAGGCAGTGAGTTCAGCAGTCAGTCTTGGGGGAAAATACAGTAATTTTTGAACAGAAAAGGGTTCACAGGGCAGGTCCTGAGGAGCAGGGTCTGGGGAGGGTGCACAGGGTGTGAGTGCAGCAGCTCTGAACTGCCTAGGCAGGGTAAATGTTCCCCTCTCCCCAGCGCTGTAGTGCTGCAGCCAAACTCCTGCTGAGCTCAACAGGAGAAGGAAAAAGTCCCTTAATCTTTACACGTCATGAGGATAGTCCTCATTAAAGGGCCTTATTCCTGAGTTTTTACCCTGGTTTTCTTCAGTCTGTAGTCAGGCAAATGCCTACTACAGCCATTAAGGTCAAATCTCTGTAGGTACCTCCAGCTCTTATTTAGTTTAATTTCTGAAGCAGTGGTAAAAAGATGCTTCACTTCTTACCTAAGGGACTGATTTGGTCACTTGCATCTTTGCCCCTGCACTGCATTTAGTGTGATTGTTTTGCAATCAGGATTTTTCTTTTTTTTAGGAGAAATTGTCTGAGGGCTTTTCTGTACAAAATATTTTATTTTAGTCTCTAATTATTTGTTGTCTCATCTAACACAAAAAGCTAAGCAATGACAATAAAACAATAACAAATATTTTAAACATGTTTTCAATACAACTGTAAATTTTTCTCTTAGGTCCACTTACTTCCTTGACAATTAGTTTCTGACAATTCATTGTTGTTTGTGTTCACACAAAGAAAGCATAGATGTATAGATAGCAGTTATAGCAAGAAATGCTAAGTTTATCTAATTCATTTCTTGAATTTAATTTTCTAGATAATATTTTTATTAGAAATATACAGATAAGAGTTTAAAATGTCTCTTTTCCATTAAGTCTTTTGCAGTATTTTTCCATGATCTAATCATTCACTGCCAAAAATTTTTCCTGGTAGAAATGTAAATTATTCGTTTCTTGATTTCATTCTACCATCCTCCACCTTTCAGATAGGTGTATCCCTAAATAATTATTTTTTTCTCTCTGATATTTAAGTGTCACTTTTCAAACATTATAAAAAAATCAGCTTCCATCAAAATGTAAGATACTGAAGATGTTAATATTTTTTAAGAGAAAACCGCCATCATCTGCATCAGCCTCTTTCCAGGCAATACTGCCTGCCAAAATAAAAAGTGGTTCTGTTGCTTGCTGTTACCTACAGGCTTATTAGAGCTGAGAATTCACATGTGGGTGACCCGAGGATTCACTTTACTTCTTTTATTAGGTGTAGAAATGGCAAGAAAACAGTGTTGAATAGAGTACATGTGAATAATGATGCTGGAAAAATGTGGTATTTTACTTGAATGTCAAATGTTGTATCCTCAAGCATATTCATATTTTTAACATATTTAGAGTGCATCTTTTAGAGGAAAGATGAACATACAGCATACATTGAACAAAGGAAGAAGAATGTAAAGTTTGCAAATAATTATTCAAATGTGAAATTAAAAAATTGTATATTCACTGGGATTTTGTGATATAAATTTGAGCATACACCCAGCATTCCTTTCTACTCTGCAACAAATGCTTTTCCTTAATAAAACTTGACTCTGGCAAGGATCAGTTGACTAATTTGTTCTTCAGCATCCCTGGCTTGAAATCAGAAGAAGACTAATGATGCAGTCAGTAGATACTTCTCAGTTTATACAGGTTTACCCAAGGCATTGGACATCTGTTTATGAGAGATCACGCTGAGAAAATGCCTACATAGTGTCATCTTTCATCTTAACAAGTAGGGGAAATAACAATTAACATCCTTGATTTATGGATTTTTTTTTTCCTCTGATTTTTCTGTAGTTTGTCAGCTATTATTTTCTTTATTATTCAGAAAGGATGTTGTTTGCTATTAATTATCTTTATTCTTGTGCTTTGAATTTGTACCTTAGTCTGACTGCTGTGACAGCATTGTAGTACATCTAACAAGAAGCAGAGAGGCTTTGTAAGAGCTGAATAAAAAAGTAAAATATTTCCATACACAGTCTTGCTAAAAAGGAACGCAGAAAAAAATCTGTAAAATCTAATGCTCAGGATTGTTTTCTGGAATTGGCTTATGGAATCCTTAGGTCAAATATTTTGTGGGTTTGGGTTTGTACATTTGACATTTCTTTGACAAATGGAGTTGGCAGAGAACTGAGAAAGCAAAACACTGGAAAAACATATGGCTGTTGTGAACTCTGTTGAAGAAAAAGTAGCTCTGTAGGAAATGAGAACTTGCATTATGCTTTCCTTTCTGTTCCTGAGAGTTTCTAAACCACTTATCGACTGTCTGTAAAATATAACAATAACCATGTCAGTAGTCATCCTTATTCCGATAATGCTGAATAGTTTTGTATGTATTTATGAGGTATTTGGGGAAAACATGTCTTTTTTCAGCCCTTTGAGGGTGATTCCATGCTTTCTTCAAAAATCCCTGTGAATAAGTACCATCACATAAAAGCAGACATCAACCCACTGTTACTTTTGTTTGAAATAGTAGTTTCTTCAGACACTACAAATTTCTGATGTAAATGTTGTCCTAATCTCAAACCAAGGGTTTTTTTTTATTTTATTGACAATAGAACCACAGTTTCAATCCAAATTCATTTATGAGCCCTGATATGAAGAAACATTAATGAAACTGAAGCACCAAAGATTAAAAGATTATTCTTAAAGAGCCTTCAAAATAAAAATCTTTTTCTTCAGTATTATGAGCATTATCCTAACGCTAACCCTACGTTTCTTGTGCTGTCTGCCCCTTCTTAATTTTTATTAACTCTTTAGGTAAACCTTAACACTCCATCTAAATGGAGAGTGGGAAGTAAAAGCACATCTATTTTTATCCCCCAAATCTCCCTGACCCAGCAGAGCCTCCCCAGGCAGAAAAAATCCTGGCCATAAAATTTTTACTGGGCTTTGGGAAAAGAATTGACTTTTCAGTAAGATCTGAAAAGGCCCGATTTGTTTTGATGAGTTCTAATAACATCAGCAGAAGTTTGTCCTAGAAGACATTTTGCATGCAACATTGTACACTGAGGGCTGAACTCCAGAAGCAGTTCAGCTTAATGGTTTCAACAGAAAACCCACTAAGGTACTGTCAGTGCTATAGATCAGATTTGAAGGGCCAAGATTTTTCATTATTGATCATTGGTGTTAGAAATGTATAATAACTTTCTATTTTCTCCCAGACGTCTGTAAGTTCACGGTGGAAGTGTGTTGGGTGAAAAGCTGGAATGAAGGGTAAAGCTCACACGGATTGCACCAGGCTGGGATATCACACTGAATTTTTCTGCCTCAAGCTACCATTGTCACTCACTGGTCTTTATGGGAGAATGGATCAACTTAAAAACAGTTGCAAGAAGAAGAAAAATGTTGCTAAGCGCGGTCTATATCTTTGTGTCCTGCTTTAATGAATACAGGTGTTTTATATTTCTTACAAGAAAATACAATTTGGGCCCTTTTGGCAAGCATATAGCGGGATTTGCACAGGACTCCAGTGTTTCACTCTTTTGAAATGCATGATTTTAAAATCCATCTGAGCGTCTCGTTTTTCTGTTGCTAGGTATTAAAATGTGTTAATTACAGTCTGGTAGATTAAAAATTTATTATGATACTCTGTTACACAGTAATACTTATGATTTCACTGAAAATAACACAATCTAACAGTATATTTAAAAGCATTTTACTGAAAATTATGAAGAGGGAGAACAAAATGACTTTATATTCATATAGAAAATGTTCACTATAGATTTACAAGAAAAAAGAAATATGGACTATATTTAGTATTTAAGTGATCAAGGAATGTTTTTACCACTACATTTAAATACACATGTACTGTATACATGTGCATATCTCTCTCTGTATCTGTTCTGTGTGTTTCTGTATTTTTGTGCCTGATTTTGCAAATTGCACTGCTCACCACCTGAATGCTTCACCCTTTTACTGCAGGTGATACCTCTCCCTCAACTCTCTCTTCCCAGCTCAAAATTGTGTATTGTAGATGTTTCTTCTTTTCATTAGCGGGGGAAAAAGGAAGAGAGAAAACAAAAAGCTTTTTGAATACTTCAAGCACAAACACCTTCTCATGGAAGGCAGGTGCTCACGTCTTTCTCACACACAGAGCAAAACTGAAGCCCTTAATTCTGAGAGTGAACATGAGAACACAATAACAGCCTGCAGCCTGTAACTGCTTTAGTCCCTACTTTTGTGTAAATATGTAAATATTTCAGCAACTATGTCAACATCTTAGTTTTCCTTCCCTCCTGAAAAACATTAACCAAACTGTTGTGAATATGTTAAAACAAAGGATGATGGATTGCAAGTCATATAAAACATGGCACAGCTCAACTGTCTCATTTTTCATGAGTTTATTTTTTACTCTCATTGCACAGTTTACCTCTTCTACCTACAGAACTGCACTGCACCAAAGTAGTTCTTAGGTCCTAGAGACACACAGCACTAAGCAACTTTCATTAAAAAAAACAAAACCAAAAAAAACCCAAACAAAAATCCCCATTAAATTTAAAATTTCAAACCAGTAACTTTCACCATGAATAACACTGGATGTGCTTGTTTTTGAAAAAAAAAAAAAAAAAAATCTGTGTTTTTCTTAAATCTAAGAGGTTAGATTTCCAAATACAGGCTTCAAAACCAAAATTGCTACATATGACTCACTTAATGTACACAGATTTCACTAATGATCTTATATTCATACATATATATTTGCAAAAGCAACAGATGATGTTTACCAAAAGAAATAATGTAGAGGAAACATTAAAGGTATGGATGAAAAACAGTATATTAATATTTCAGTGCAATAGCATAAAATAATAGGAAAAAATATACCAATATAACAGTTTTTTTGCTTTTTGTAGCTGCATTTCAAGACAAAGATGTGGCATGCAATGGTAGGAATGGCAAGAGGATTGTTTGTCAGCTTTAGGAAAAAGAGAACCTTATCTCCGAGAAACCAGATAGTACAAAAATCTCACCAACATCACAAGAAACTTTAAGATTTAAATAGTAGATAATCTAAAATTGTACACTAACTCCAAAATATTGGTTTAGTATCCCTTTCAAGTGTAAATGTTGCACACAAGTCAGTGAAAGGGAGCACAAGGTCTTGTTCCAGCAGCCATGACTTTGAAAGTCACCCAAAGCTACTCAGACAAGGCAGCTGCAGCTCACAATTGTGAAATGACTGAAGTGAATGAATTATTCTGTATTTGTCTGGGGCTTTTAATTTCTTGTTAAATTCTGGGAGTTTTTTCACCAAGTCTTTTAATTTCTTAGAAAATTAATCAATCTCTGATTGCAAATTGTGTTATCAGCTAACCATGCATATATAGATTGTGTTAACCCCACAAAAACAACTACACCAGAAAACAGCAATAATCTCGATTTACACAAGTGAAACAGAAGTCAGTGTGACAGCATTCATGGGGAAACCCTCAAACTCCTGGAAGTGCCAGGGATTTTAAAGAGAAGACCAGCGCTCAGTGGCTAAAAATCTATCTGCGCCTGTGTTATTCATGTGTGGAGCAGCCTGTTGCCAAACACTCAAAGCCTCAGATCCACACGTGACTTCCAACAGATATTTTTCCCCTTGTATTGCATATAGGCCTGAGTGTATTGTGATCTGACTCATCTGTATCAGTAACACAATAAATCTTTGGGTTTATGTAGCTAAAAGGCTCCCATGGTGTCAACAAGAACATGGCCAGAGACAGAATAAGTGCATTTACCTTGTTTATCTATGTTCTCTCTCCCTTGCAAATATAAGCAAACCTGCATGGGGTTTGCTAATGCTGAGCAATTTCTCTGCTGCTCCAAGGCTTTCCAGCTCTGCCAGCTCTGGTGCAAGACAGCTTTATCTTCTCCCTCGTTTCAAAATCAGCTCTCTTACATGCTAAGGCAACTGCTCTTTACTATTCCTGTGCAGATGGTGTCCTGCACCTTAACTGAAGCTACCTATGTCTTAATTTTTACTACCAGCTATCCAACTGCCAACCACCTACTCAATGTCATTCAGATTTGGTCGTGCTGTGTATAGAGATATATTCATTTATAGACTTGTTACATGCATGTGAGAGTACTACCTTGGACTACTACAGCTGTCACTGGCATTTGGAAAGATTTAACCTTTCTGAGAGTGATTGTAGAATCGATGGATCATTGATCATCTGTGCAAAGATCTCCTATTCTCATTGAACTCCACATTTTTATTTTTCTTTTATTGTCTTTTTAGATCCACTAACCTTTTCCTCACAGTATAAGTCATATTCAGACACAGGAGTTTTACAGCCAAGTCCCAGTTTTGCTATAAAAATTTTGCTATTTACAGAAGCTGTTAAAAATATTTTTTCAGTGCCCTGTTCAACTTATGGGATCCCTCAAATCTCAGTTTTTGCTGTAGAGGAATGTCACAACCAAGGGGTTCATGTTTCTTTTCTTCCCTCACATCTCCTCAGACAGGACTGCATTTTCAAACATGACCACAGTGTGTGTACTATGTTCCCTCTTCCTTTCTTATAACCCCAGAGATTTTTCTTTATTGCCTGTTTCATATTTCTTCACTTTGGCCAGTCTCTGATAAGCTCTAAAATGATCTAGCAATGTTTATATTTTATTCTTCAATCTTGTTTTACTTTCCCTCTTATTTTCATGCTCTCTCTTTCAGTTATTCTTCTGTTTCTACAAGTTAATCTCCTGTTACAGCCCCCTTCTGATTGGCATTACACTGTAAGTCACTGCAGGCTCTCTGGCACTTATGTGGGAACACAATTGCAATTGAGTTAAACTTGCTGAATCCAAGTCAGTAGCACAGATACAGCATATGCTGCACCAGAGATGCTGACTCTGTGTCTGTTAAACCACATGCAAGATCTAACAGTGAGAAGTCAGAAAAATAACTGTATTTACCTTGGCACGAGGAACTCACAGGAAAGGGCATTTGGGGGTGGATCAATGAAATGACAGAGGTTTAGATCTTGCTTGCTACAGCAATGGCTTTGACTCCCCAGCCCCCTTTGACCCATACAGGAGAGAGGTGATTGATGACAGCCTGTTACCAAGAGCAGGTTGTAATACTCCTGCTGTCCATCCACATAGGCAATCTAATTTTCTCCTGTGTCTAGAAACCAGTTCATCTCAAACACCTGGGTGTCACGGATTGGTTTTGCACGGGAGCTGCTTGGACATAGTGTTGTTCAATATTCCCAGCATGTCAATGTCAAGGATAAACATTATTATTATTATTACAGTATCGACTGTATAGTTTTGGCAGTGCAGGAAGATTATCTTAATACTCCTCTTTCCTTAGTTTATTTCTAAGCAATTTTACCAATGCTGTAACTTTAAGGTAGATACAAGTTTAGGATATGAACAATAAATTAGCTTTTCTCCTAATATTATGCATGACTGAAATCCAGTAATACATATACATTAGCCAGATGTATAATGACGTCTTTTTCTTTTCCCTTTTTCGTCTATTTAATTCACATAATGTTTCCATCTACTTGAAGCTTCTCCTCACAATTATTTTCACAGTCCTGGTCACTCTTATAATACTATCACATTTCTAGGACCAACTGAATTATAGGTTGCAAAGAACTTGTTTTGAAAAAAGAGTTTGTGTTTCTATGTTTGTTTGTTTGTGGATAATCTGGCCAAAACTCTTGGAAGGCATTCATTACTTTGAAATGTTTACAAAACAGATTAGCTCAATATATTTTTGCTTACAGGCTGCTTGAATATCTTAAGAACTTACTGAAGGAAGAAATCTTTGCTGCGAGAGAAGTTCATAGAACATATGAAGAAATTTAGGGACTGATTTTACTGAATTTGGATGCTGAGAGATGCCAGTTTCAGCTTTCTAAGGTGTTAGTAAAAACAAGTCCATTCCATATTGTATCAGCATGGCCAGGAGGTAACCAGTTAGTAGTGGCTGTCCTGCACTGTCTCGTTCATTTACCAAGATTCTTCTCTAAACCGTGAAGAACATTTTGGATAGTCTTACATACGTGCAAATGGACAACAAAAGCAGTTTCAAGACCATCAGATACTCAATATCTAAGAGTTAAAAAACTGAATATGCAGCAACAGACAAAAGGACCCAGTTGATAAATCTATTATAATCCAAAAATTGTGCTTTTTTTTCTTAAGATCAACATATATATTTATATTAAAATATATATTTTACGTTACCACTTTACTGGAGACTTACTGTCCCTTCTTTTTGTCTCAGTTTCTCATTGGAATTAGAACACAGTCTTGCTGACCTTTTGGCAATACAGCATTTATATCCCCTAAACAGTAGCTCTGAATTTTTACTCGTATAGAGACAGGTAAGAGAGGTCATTCAGAAAATATATTAAATAATACACTAACTAATAAACTAACACAACAGGATTATCAGTCACAGGCCCCTGTGTCTCTGTGCGTGCAAATTTAAATGTTAGAAAGTTCAAGAAGCAAATCTAAATCAAATCCTGCTTTGGAATGGAATGTGGGTTGGCTCCCTACTATATTGATTTGCAAGGCACACATTGTTCCCCTCACAAGGTCATGATCTTTTGGGGGGGTAGTGGGGAAGAGTCCAGAGAGAGAGAGAGAGAGGCTTTACATTGAGTAACAGTTTTAGAGAACTAAACCATGTAAACTCCAATTGCATATATAACCCTTTCCAAACACTTCCAGATGCCATCTGGGAATAACCAGGCTGAACATGGCATTTAGATAAGTACCCCTGCTTTAATTTGTTTGTACACATGGTCACTCCTAGCCGTACCCACTCTGGCAAATTGGGCCATCCCGGTGCATCTCAAGTACACATATAATCAAAGGGGACTAAGCAAAATACCCTTCACTAGTGCCTCCATCGAGTTCCCCTGACAGAAATACTGGGTTTAATTCTGGTATCATCTGAACCATTAGACAAAGCCCAGCAGATGTTTCTCCCAGGTTGCTACACACAGCACTTTCCATTCACAGGCCTGCCCAGCTGAGAAAGGCTGAGCAGAACCAGCCTGTTGAAACACAGCCAGGTGAATAAGCTCTCTCTCTCCCTACTGCCCAAAAAAGCCCTCAGAGAAGGATGAACGACAATTAGAACTAACAGAATTTGCTGACTAAAAACTTCAGGGACTTATAGGAAACCCTGGCTTTGTTATTAATGATAGTGTCAAGAAATCAATGAAGATTGCATGTTTCACCTGATAATATCCTGGACTACATTCCTCACTGGCAGTTTTACGTGTTACTCAATACAACTGGCCTGTGCTTGGGGATCATGTCAAAAAAAACAAAATAGTGAAACCCTTCAACACTACATATGCATTATGCTGTGCCGTAGCCTACAGGGGTTCAGAAAGCAACATTCATCTTTACGTGACTCCTTGCCAGCTCCCACATACACACATCAGCATAACCCCAGAAAGCAATCCAAGATTTTTTTCCCTCTTTCTCTTTCTTTCTTTTTTTTTCCTTTCTTTTAATGGATAGGTGAGTTGCCAATAAATTAGAGGAAGACAAAGTCTACCCTCCTCATTTTCTTCCCACGTGCACTTGCTGCTTTAGATCTAAAAAGGAAACGAGCAATAACAAGATGTTTATCCACTGGCTTTATATAACTGATATAAGGATATTCCCAGACAATGTAATTCCTCTAATGAGAAATTTCAGAAGAGGATTACATGTTGACACTGGTTCTTGAGTTCAGCAGTTTGTGATACTGTTGCCCACCGACAGAACGTTTGACATAAATGGCTGGCCTATTAACTCACCCTTGGAGAGAAGTGCCTTACACTTCCCATCCTGCTTGTCAAGAGGCATTTGCAAGTCTTACAATGCATTTAATGAATTCTCTAGTGCTTGCACATTCAATTTCCATCCTTTCTTTTTAATCTTTAGTGATTTTAGCAGCAATGTCCTGGGAACCATTTTGGTACAAAAACTCTAATAAGGAAAAAAGCAGGGTGACATTTAATTAACAAAATTAATTAGTGCTAAATAGTGAAAGAGCATTCTCTAGCCGTTTATGAGACAACAGCTGAGAATGGAGGAATGCTGAGGATGACAGCTGGAAATTGTACTCAATTAAAAATTAAAGCACATTCCGAGACTATGAGGAAAAAAATATTTTCCACACTAAAATTTTTCATGATCTTAAACTTCTGTGATCCTAATAACATAATGATGATTTTCAACTCTTTCTGAGGTGCCACCCTGAGATAGTCTATATAGAGAATTCAAGGTTGCTAATAATAACCTTGTTTTTCTTTTGTGGCAATTTAGAAAGCATTTACAGGGCCTCCCCTCCACCAAGGATTTTGTGGAATGGAGCTTGGTATTCTCATCATGTAATTCAATGTGAAGTTCAATGAAAGTAAGAGCCAAAAAGAATCAGCTACATCCTCTATTCCCACTAATTAGATATTGTATAGTTCTTGGACCGCTTCAGTTTTACGAACCAACCAAAAAGATGTTCTTAAATGGTAAAAAAGCAGGAAAATGTGTTTTATGGTAGAGAATTTTTATTACTGTTTTAAAATCACTTCTTGTTTACTGCTCTTAACCCTCTGTGACATAAAAACAGGGAATAGATCCCATCATTCAATCTTAGCTTATTTTTTTTTTTAATTTCTTTTAGCTCTGATGTTTAGTGCCAAACAATCTAAAGTCAATGTATTGTAGATTAAGATAAAACTGCAGTCCAACAATATATTGTCTGTAGGAAGTAGTGATAAATGATCCTAACCTATAAACTGGGCTTTTCAAAGACAAAGGGCTACAAAGCAGTAGAGGTAGTCTCTACTCATGCCAAATTGTTTGTTCATGTATTCTAGAAAGTAGGCAAGGCAGGTTACCCAATTGTCCTTGAGCATTCTTACAGCTTTATCTCTTTCAAGATGGACTCTCATTTTCTCTGAAAGCTGTTCTCCTTCATAGGAAGAGATGTCCTGCTCAGCTGCATCTGTATTCCCTCTGAAAGAGAGGTCTCTGAGCCACTGTCCTGGGAAGATACAGCTGCCCGTCAGCCTGGACAGTCAGTCTGTTCCTAAAGCACGGCATACTCCTGATATGCCCTACTAATGATTCCAGACCTTTAACCCCAACACTTGGCAGTTTGTTTTGCCTGTTTTTGTTCACAAAAGTCCATGGCAACATTGAGCTCCTTCTATTTAAAACACACCTGGATTCAAAATCGCTGTGCAAGTTCTCGAGCTTGGCCTTTTATTTTTTTTATAATCAAGATGGATATTCTTAAAAAAATATAATGTAATTATTTTGAATTTTTTGAAGCTCTGTCCTATAAAAAGTCTATTTAAAAATACTGATTTTTACTTGAAGCCTAAAAGAGTATTGAAGATATTCTCTATAGAGAGGACACACAGTAGAATGTCTAAACAAAACTCCAGTGTCTTAGTAGTAGGCAAAAGTCTTTACAGAAGGATTACTGAATTTATAAAACAAGGAAAAAAATGCAGAGAGCTTGGAAGTTGGGGATTTTAGACAGCCACAGGAAATATATATGCAATATTCCCAAGTGTGAGCTCTCATGTGTTGATGATGTGCTTTCCACAAGACAAATATAGAACCAGTGATGAAAGACTCTCAAGTAAATGAAGAGTAATGTTCAAAATGGAAAATACATGTAGTTTATGATCCAGACACCATGGAGGAATTATCGTCCAGAGTAAAAGAAAGGTAATCTGAAGACTCTGAGCCCAAAAGTTTAAATCACATCATGCTTGCTGCCTTACAGTTTAATCCTTCTTTGTTTTTCTTCTTATGGCAGGATTTAGAAATATGTTCAGGACTTTTATTTATTTGATGACTAAAATGTTGCACTTGACCTTGCACAAATTTATAAACCTGCAAAACTACATAATTTCAGTGCAGGTGAATAATTTTACTGTTTGCAGGATAGTCTCTACATGTACATTTAGATACTTATGTAGAGAGAGGTTCCTGTAACTTCCTTTGCCTTCAGTGAGAAATATTCCCAACTGAAAATACTGGCCCAGCTTAAATAATTCTAAAAGTCAATAAAATGATATTGTACATGTACATATGCTTTATATCTATGCTGTTTTACATCTCTGAGTTGTTCAAATCCTCAAACTGGACATAAAGTCAAAATCTAATGATTACTGAAATCAGTGGGGGGTCTTTCCACTGCCCTCAGGATTCAGGGGCACAAAATTCAGAACTCAGGAACAGTTCTTTTGATTTGTCTACAGATCAATAGCCTTTTCTAATGTTAATAGTATACAACTTGGATTCCCTCACAGATACTCTCATTTTTCAAGTGCATTCTGTTCTGATACCGAGAAATGATGCAAACAGAGTTTTCCAGCACAAAGACAATACCATTGTTAATTTTTGAATCCCAGTGTTTGTACATTTTCTCTTGCGAGCATTTCTTCAAAAAACAGAAGGGAACTTTTCTCAGTAAATGCCCATTTATTATTAAATGCACACTGGAAGATTCATTAATGAATATCTGAGAAATGTTAATAATGTATTTTCTATACCCCTTTTATCCTGAAAGAAACATTTCCTAATTAGTTACATGAGCCACCATATATTCTCCCAGAGGTGCTATTGAAATAATTTAGGATTTACTGTATTTTCAAAGGCCATAACCTTACTGTTTCCAGAAAAAAAAACCAAAACCAAAACCAACAAATCAAACAAAAAAAACAACCAGCCAAACCCCAAAACCTGTGTAGCTTTTCATAAAGGCAAACATTAGGATCAAGACCTGTATTAAGGCTCACAACTGCCATGAGCACTGTGCTAAATGCTGACAATACTGACCTGTTAACTGTCCAGCAGTGCCTTAGGAGTACAACTCATGAGCCCCTCACCTTTGGGCAACTGAAAGCCCACAGCAATAAGGTAGTAAAGAACACTTGTTCTTTGAATTGTAGATCTTAAGGTTGACGAGGAAGATTGCTGTCAAAGAATATATGAACAAGATCTTAACGAGTTTGTGAAAATTCCTAGCAATGATATTACACAGGATCAGTGGGTACAAAGGTGAAGCACTTGTGTTTAAATTTATAAACAGCAATTTTCCATATAATAAACCACTCTCATAAAAACAATAGGAATATATAAATCCTGTCCCAGACTTAGGCCAAACATCTAAATTCATAAATACCTTAATGAAAATGTATTTTGACTGAGAAATACTAACATTTAAGGTTGCCAATATCATATATGCATTCTGCAGTCTTTGCCTGCCAGATGATAAACCACTGTCCTGGCAACTGCTGATTAAAAGTGACACATAATTCAGCTTGGTTTCCCCACCAGAGACCTGAGATGGAGAAATGAGACCATGTTTCTGTTAATCTGACCGGAAGAGTATGGTCAGTTTTTATTTCTACTGCTCATTGATGGCCAGCAAGGGAACTAAGAAAACTCATTTATCAGCTTTCACCTCCTAAGGCTTCTCATGCCAGTGGTTTGTCTAACAGGCATTAATGAAGTTAGGGAGCTGATTCTCAGTGGTTTGGCTGGTGGGCCCAACAGGAACCTGAAAATCCTCAGACATCCGCATCAGCAGCCTATATCCTGGCTCAGCCGGCTGTTGAGAGCTTTGGAAAGCAATCCAATTGATTTTTGTGAAAATCCTTCCTGTAGCCCACCAGAACATTTTGAAATCAAACTGAGTCTCTGCAATAGTGACAGCTTCACAAACAGGCAAATGCCTGGCCAGACCTAGAATATACTCCATAACAAGGCCAGTTAATTCTAACAGCGACTTTAAAAAATAAATTGTTTAAAAACTTCTATTTATATCATATTGCTGAAAATATTATTTAAATAAAATATTTTTAATTGTTGAAATTTCAGAACTGTTTCAACTAAAGGACAAGTGAAACCTACTCCCTTTTGTCCAAACTTGCAGTCTAGAAATGGAGCAATGGCTTTGATTCATTATGAAGCCAATTCAATCAAATGCAATTGCCACAGTAAATAATTCAAAATTAATGACATAACATAACGTCTTGTGTTTATTTGCTTTGTTTTTTCAAACATAAGAAAGAGACAATTTTGTGGGATACCCTCTGTGAGTATAAGATCCTGACATGTATTTAGTCTGACAGTTAATGATAATAATGAAATGGTCTTAGTTGATGGAAAGAAAACTGCAATGGAACTTACACTCTAACATTCTTTTCCTTCCTCTCCGCAGTAACCAAAGTGCTCTAAAGTCTGACTCCAGCTGATTGCTTTGCTAATGAATCCTAAGTCAGCCATCTCTAATTCAGAGTTATTAGAGCTGGAAGTATTAACCTGATTCTTCTGAATTACCAATCAGTAAGTAAGTGAATACCCATTTAGAAGCTGTGTCTCTCAGCACCCATCAAAGGGTTCAAAATCACTTTGATGGTGTCATCCCTGTAGCCTGCACCTTATCAAACAGGTTTTCAGTGGGCATAGAGTCTGCCACCAAAATGTATTAGCCCATTGCTACTTTCTTAACCAGTTAATTACAATGGCTTAAGGCTACCTCTGGGTTCTTTTGTCAAAGCTAAATTTAGCAAAATTTGGGATGTGAATATATTTCACTTTTGTTCTGTTTATCTGACTAACTCTGACTGCTCCCTTAGAGACTTATCTGAGAAGCTTTCCATCCTTCTCTTTGCCTTTGATCAAAGACTGTCAGAATTTGCTTCATTTACATTTCAGACCCACTGATTAAAACCATGTCCTTTGGGTTACGAAGTATTGTTGGATGACAGAACTAAGACAAACTGTTCTAACTTCCTCGTTGCATTGTCTTACCTCAAGATTTTTATCACCCTTTTATTATGCCTCTCCTATATCTGCTTGCCTGTCTGGCAAAGGAGCTTTCTTGCTGCAGAAGTACTGATAATCTCTGGGTTTTAGGACAATAAATGACTCTTGGTCCTAGGGATATCATTACTGTTAAGAATATTAGTGTAAAGATAACCTCCTGACTGCTGGGAGCATAATACTTTTTCAAATGTTCTTCCACATGTACAGCATCCTATGAACAGCACACAACACCAATGACAGTTTTAATTTAGAAGAGATGAGACAGTTTTAATTTAGAAAAGATGAGCTCTTTGCCACTGATAGATACAAAGCCACTCAGTCAGAATAAAATCAGAAACAAGAATACTTCTTTGCTTGGTCCTACAGCACTGTTCTTTGTTTTATGCTGTTAACAACGAGCAAGGTTCATGACATGACATTTCATCAACTAAATCTCTGTCCCTTAATAACCTCTTAAAATCCTGGGCTTTCAACAGAATTCCTATTCCCTGAGAAGGATTCAGTTAAGCTCTTTTTAAACTCATATGGTGTCACAGAATACTGACAGAATAAACCTCCAAAGTCTAATTTGGCTTTGTTCTTTCCCTTCCTCTGTCTTCTGGAGCAAGTGTCTTCCACTAAGAACCTTACACTTTTGCTGGCTTTGACAACTGATATCCAGGTACAAGATAAGCAGAAAAGTGAGAAAAATACAGAAGTACAGTTTCTTCTACAGCACTGGCAGATCAACTGGACAGGCAAATGTTTGGCTAGCATTTAATGGAATTTCTAGGAAAAAAAAGAACATATGCTTTTGCTGCCATTATCTTTGGTGCTATGCACTGTAACTTGGCTTTTAAGACTGGCTTTTTCAGAGGTCACTTAGGCACTTGATTCCTTTGTTTTTCTTCCATCTCTGCATTAAGTTTGAGGTTATTGTAGTCCGAAAAACAACCTGCTTCTTTTTTTGCCTATTGTGAAAATCTGCTCAAGGATAAACATTTACCAACAGGAACAAGACTCAGATCTTTCCAACACTACTATATTCTACATTTTCCAGGCTTTTTTATTTTTTTTTTTTTAGTTTTTATCCCTTCAAGATTTTTGTGTCTTCTTGCTGGTAGTAATTCTTGATAGTCACAATGAAATTTTGAATGAGTTTACTTTAGGTATGGAAAGTGAATACTGAAATTGTCTTTTTGAGTTACAAAAAAAAATAAGCTTTTCACTCACATGTCATGAGACAGAGTGACTGATTGTCAGATTTCTGTTGATTTTTCAAGACTTTTTAATGCTTTTGTCTCTTAAATAATGCTCATAAAAGTCATTAGAGTCCTCCATAATTGCAAGAGTAGATATAAGGAACTGAATACAAGTTTTGAATTTGCTTTTCTTGGTACTTACATAAAAGAGAAAACATGAAAATATTTTTACTTTTTTTTTTGGTTTGCAAGACTTCCCTATATTGAAACCATTCAAGGACTACCTTCTTTCATTCCTTCTTTACTTAGAATTTGTGTTTCTATATTAGATACAGGCAAAATAACTATGTAAATATGTATAATTATAATAACTATGGATAGACCATTGCAGGGTTATATTTTCATAATGATTTAAGGATTTACAAGGAGAACAATGATATATATTGTACTATGAGGTTAAGTGTTGCCTATAACAGGGTATGCACAATTATATACCTAACCAATTATATCATTAGCATCACCTTGTACATACAAGGACAGGGCATTGCTAACAATGAATGCAAATGAGGAAGGTAAAGAATTATATAATTTTGGCACTGTAAACTCTAAACAGATTAGTTTGCCTTAAATTTATTGAGCAGTAAAGAAGAATGCACTATTCTTGGATGCAATCTAGCCACATTTTAACAGTATGCAGGTATATGTCTCAGAACCCTATGGCAGAAATCTGTTCAGTTTCCAAAAATGGGGAAAGGTTCTCTCTCAAATTCAGAGGCAAAGGCTGTGGCTCTGTTTGGAGATTACCCTACGTGCCCTCTGGGCTCTAGAAAACTAGAGGCCCTTTTATTTGGGGGGATATTTCATAGTTCTTGCTCCTTCCATTTCACTCTAATATCTGGAATATTTCACTCCAATACACAGATACTTATATTATTATGGTAACTATAAGAAATGAGAGAAAAGGGCTTTCCACAAAACCATAAGTACACGTGTGTGAACATGAATGACACCAGCTCATTCTTTCTTCACAGGCAAGGGAACAATGAGAAAAGATACCCAAGAGTAAGAAATAACAGCAGCTCACAAAATGGATAAAACCTTATTTAACTAAGAACATTTTAATCAGCAATACATGCTGTCAGAGAGCTCTACCAGATGACAGGCTTAAAAGTAGCACCCAAATGCAGGCAAAGTGTGGAGGGTCCTGTCAGAAGTGATACAGATTTGGTGAGAAAGCCTCACCTCTTTTTCTTCTGAACAGGTGAGGTATATGTATCAAGTGCTAGCAGCAGTGTATGAGGACAAATGACTGCATATTTTGGTCATAAACAGTAAACTGTTATTAACTCTTTCATTATTTTGATCTAAATTTAATCTAAATTCATTTGAAAAATGACCAATGGAGTATAGTACACAGAAATTGACTATAATATAGGAGTGAAAAGATACATTCACTCTAATTTATGGATTAGACCATTAAATGAGTGAGATAAATATTTACCCAACATGAACCCCCTTTTGCCTCAGTGTATACAAATATAAAGTAAAAGGATGTCACTACTGGGCTTCAGCCAGTTAATTTCACTTAGCATAGTCTCACAGTTTCATCAACCAATCAAAATTAAAATGATGCTTAACAGCCAACAATACAGTGTCATTAACATGTGAAAATTATGTTTCTCACTTTCACTTCAAAAAATTTTTCATTTTTTTTGCTATTATATTGAAAAGGAATTTAGTTAAAATAAAATCCTTGAAAACAAAAAGTGCTCTCAGTCTTATCAGTTGGAAAGGGTGAGGGTCCCATATGACTGAGAAAAGAAATGACATTTTTTGCCTACTTCACCACCCTGAGAATAAATTCTTACTGTTTTTAAATGTTACAGGGTTTGTTTCCTTTAAAATAGCTGCTTTAAGCAGGTGATGTGTGTCAGTTCAAGAAGCAGCAAGTGAACCAAAAATCCCTGAGCAGTGCAGACATTCAAGAACATGAGTAATAAACTCCGGTCACATAAGTTTTGCCAAACAGAAGGAAAGGTTTCTTGAGTTTAAAGATGTTTTTCAAAACTTTTTTGTTACTATATTTCAAAAAATTATCCACTTCTCTTTTTAATACTGTAATTAAAAAATATGATTTCTTTTAGATCATTAAAACTGTGCTTGAGCGCCAATACAACTGAAGCAGATACCAGAACATTCCAAAGAACTTCCAAGACTTCCAAGTGCCTGTCTTTTCTCCTAATAAGCCCTCACCTACAACAAGCAGCAGAGACAACCCAAGTAAAGAACAACATTCCTACTGTACTGCAGCTCTAGGCTCTGTTCCCTCCATGTGACCAGGGTGGAAGTTGGATGCGCTCGTGCATCCTAGAGGAGCAGAACAAACTCCTTTGGGGTGAAGACAGCGAGATAGGGCATGAGAAGGACAGAAAATGCCATTTGCCTCTCTGGACTAAGACAGTCTCTTTTGTGAGTGCCAAAGTTGAAAAGGCTTCTCCTTCTCATGAAGTTTCCCTGGCAGTAGCTGAACAATTTTTTTCTTCGTTAACTGGAGCAAGTGGAGAACAGGTGTTCCTCCACATGCAGTTCTATGATGGATAAGGATTAGTTCTCACCAGTAATTAACATGTTCCCCTAAGTCTTGGGAAGAAGGAGAGACACCTGGAGAATCTCCATTGACCTGCATCTATCATCTACTTACTGATCTTAGTTTCTGAATAGTCTTATGGCTTTTGGCATCCCCAGCTACAAACTGCATGGCAAGAGTCTGGTTCCCATGCATTCAACGTGATGTACACTCCAGAAACTATGTGGGAAAACAAAGTTGTGGCTTGCAAACCTGTCACTGTTTCATGTATTGTTGGAATGAAATAAATGACTTCTCCTGGGATTTCCTTAATTTGTTGAAAACTCCTTCCTGCAAGGAAGTTCACAAAATGTTTTTTAATGGTAACTTCAGAAGATTATTTTTAATGGTAAAGCTATGAAAAGTAGGCCATCTTTTATTCTGTAAAAAAATATAGCCGTGTACCTCAAGTGCAAATACACCTGGCTACATTATTTAATTTCTAGTAATATTTTCTTCAGTCTGCCTTGTTCAAGAACAAACACATTTCTTATAATTGAGCTGTAATGATGAAGGGATGGGTCCACACAACTATACTCTCTGCTGTACAAACATAAATTTTAAAACTAAGGTTCTAACCGCAAGCAGGTACAATGAGAAAGAAATTGGTTTTAAAAATGAGTGAATAAAAATAACTCAGTCAACGTACAAGAACCAGAGATACTTATGTTTGCCTCTATTATAGATTACTTTTCTTTATGGTGTTTAAAAAACACTCTCCATTAAAACACTCTGCTACAGAATTTTCTCAAATATTTATTTTGTTCGCAATGCACCCTATTAGAGCGAATGTTTGGCTTTTCCTTTCCACAGTAAGGCATCTGGAACAGTGCCTCAGCTCTCAGCAAAGCTTGCTGCAAGTATCAAGTGAAGCAGAGGACTGCTTCATTTGTTAGCAGATCATTGTTTAAACCAAGGGAAATTTAGAAAAATTGGTTTGTTCAGTCTTGAAAGAACAAAATAAGACGTGTACATAGTCACACTCATTAAAGGTTACTCAGACAAAGCTGGTAATAAATTGCCTCCTATATCCATTGGGGAATAAGGTGAAAGTGATGTGCCTAAAATGCAGCAATGGAGGTTTAAGCCAGCTGTTAGTAGAGACTTATCATTGAAAGGATGAAGAAGGAATTAAGTTAGCTAAGAAAGTGAAGGAATCCAGATTTTTAAGGGTTGGTTAGGTTAACATCAGCCAAAAATTGTTCAACTCTAACTGCTCCTGTTGTGAGGCAAATACAGGAGAAGACAAGATAAATGCTTTTCAGCCTTATTCTCACTTTAGCAGTCTTCCTGAAATCAAAATATTTTTATTTCAACATTTGATAGGTTCAATGTGTTATAAAAAATATGAAACAAAATATTTCAATTTTTTTCAATAGATTTCAAAATTATAAGTTGGACAGCCATATAAAAGAAACCTAATCAAGGTTTCAGTAAAGGTTTTGGTGTGGATGAACCCTCATTTTTCAGACAAATAGTTTTACTCGGCTAGATCTGAAACCAAGTTAACTGCTCATTAATTCTTTCCCTGACAGTTTGTAAAATCTGTGTCACAAGTTTCCTTGGAAACAGCAGCCAGCACATTCCATGACACCTAGCCATTAAACCACACAAAAGCATGAATCCTGAACCTCTGTGTCCATCTAGAAGAATAAGGAGAGGCTGGAGGCAAACACATTCCCCTGCATGTACATGACCCTGATCCAGGTGCAGCTGATGTGCTCTCTGACACACTGGGTACGTGTACAGCAGCTGTAGGTTCATCTAATATTGACCACTGCCTTTTCTCCCTACACAAGCTGAGAGTTGGAACTCTGGGCAAACACAGCTACAACTTCTGAAGGAAACTGTTTCCCCCAACTGCTTTGTTCTCCTGAAAACACTTAATCCAGCCAATATTTATAAGAAAGAGAAATATGGGCTTCTTTTATTAGTATTGTTTTTACACTTGATAATCTCATTTTTATTTTTGATTAAGCAGTAACCCAAATATTTCAGCCATTATCAGCTGCACTGTGCTAAATGCTGTGCAAGAGAGATCCAAGAACAGAAATTATTCAATTCTACTAAGTTCAATCCCTGGTCTAGTTCCTTATTTCTTTTGTCTGCTCACAACAAGAACTGACATATTTGTAACCCAACTAAACCATTGTAACAGGAATTCATGACCTGATAGCAGAGGGAACATCTGGAAGAAGAGGGAAACCTCTTTCCCAAAAGTGAAAGAGGTCAATATCTACCATGCTGGGAAATTGAGAAAGAATATGCTGAACCAGCAAACCTCTACAGTCAAGATGATTTTTAGATGATAGACAAGGGCAGTGCCTTCATCAGTTTTAGGTAAGAACATACAGGGTGACCAAGCACAGCAGGTACAAAGGAAGCTGAACCTCTCTCAGCAACAAGGAAGCGAGAAGGCAGTCTTTATTATTGATAAGCAGCTACGTCAGCTGAGAGAACCAACTGGCTCTGTAACTGTTTGTTCACAAGTTAATCAAGGGAATGCAAATACCTGTCTTCCTGAGTTAGCTGGACCAGTATGGGGAAGCATACATGTCCCAGCTCAGTGCAAGAGTATGAAAACTGAACAGGGAACAAATAAGTATATTTTGTATTATACATTAAATCCTCCGTGCAGGGAATATCTAAAAGAACATGGTCAGAGGGCACTGGACTCAGGATAAGAAAAGGTGATTTTACTGTGAAAACATGGTGACCTGAAAATGAAAGAAACACATCCACTTTATTTTTCCTAACCTACTTTTGGAGCTGTGAAAGTGTTCTTTATCAAATATCAACTCCTCTATCATACAGTTAAAAAAGGTCCTGTTAAATGTTGTTTAAAACTGAAGTTTTGCCAGTTTTTCTGTAAACTGTCAACTCTTAAGTATTCTGCTTCTGCAAGACTCCTTTTTTTATAAAGCAGAACATTCTGGGATACGAAAAGTGGTGTCTCCTTAGGTTGATTCTTTCTACTCTACTGATTTCAACAGCAATATGCAGGTCATTCCAACCCTGAAGCACCACGCTTGGCAGTGAAGTTAACAAAGATTAAAAGGAATCTTCCTCACCTCCAATTACATATATTTAAATATACACTTGACACAGTGCATTAACAGGTAAACCCCTGGAATTACCAACAGCTGAAAAGTCTGATCATCAGAAAAACGCAGTTTCTTTTACTCATTTTCTGTGGACACAATCAGATTCCATAGAGCAAATATGAACTGATGCCGGATTTTATCTTTTTTTTTTCTTGGATTCTTTTGTCAGATATGGCTTCTTTCATATTCAAGTCAGCACAATGAATAGCAATTTTGGCTCATTACTGTCTCCATTGCCGTGGCCCACATTATTCTTTAACTTCAAAATTATGTTACCTTCTTTTCAATGCCATCCCTAACCATGGAGACAGAATATGTCAAACTGATTTATGCCCGGACACTCACCTCAAGAGTGAGTTACTTTTCCAAGCATATATGCCAGCATAACATGTAATCTTTTTAACCGTGGAAGCAAATATAAAATTAATTTGATTGAAATTTTTCTAGGGTGTAAATAACATGAGTTTCATATCCACATACATACCCTAATTATGTGATCTTCACTGATTTCCTCAAAGATGAGAGGGTACCAAAGAAATGCAGATGCCAGGTGTTTTGGGGATTTTTTTGGAGCATATGCAGATCACATCTCAGTAAATTGCATCAACTAATATTAGAAACAAACATTACTCAAATTACAGCAGTAATCCTGTACAAAACTGGGTTTACTGACTCTGTTTAACTGACATGAGATACATAGAGAGGAATTACTGATAAGAAATCAAAACAACAATCTTAGGAGAGAAGAAATAAGGAAGACTGGAGACAAAACATGTCCTCTGAAAAGGGGAATTAGGAGTGAATGAAGTGAAAGAAGGAGACCTTTGCCTCTCTCATCACATGGTGGCTGGAGGGTGCTAAGATTGAAGACAAGGAAGGATCATTGTGCTCATAAGAAAACAGAGAAGAAAACCGTGCTTCAGCTTCTTTGGTGAGCAGGATGGGGTGGTTGACTCCAACAAGATACCAGACCTTGCTCTCTCTACTTCCCCTGGAGTAAAACAAGCCTTCAGTCATATGGATCTCCCTTCTTGCCTTTGCTCTGCATCCTCACCAGTGGCTACCCAGAAAATAGAGTTGCCACAGGATATTCCACAATGTTTATTGGACTAGCCTTGTCAAGCTTACAGAGTTAAGACCTGAGAGGAGGCTTAGCACAAATGTTAGCCCTGGGCCAAGCAGCACTTTTTGGTATTGCAGATCAGCTTCATTACTAACCTAGCATTTCGCCTTTTTGCAAAGTGTCTTTAAGGTACAACTCTCATAAATAATTCCTATTAAAAAGGATTTTAAAATGATGGTGAGTGGGTGAGAGACTCAGGGAAGGTGATGGTGGCTGTCAGATCTGACAGGACAAAAAAGGTCTGCATTTATGTTTGCAGGTGTGGAAAAGAGGTACTTCTGTTTAAACAATCAGTTATGGTGGCCTTTTTGATGCCTCCAAAATTGATGTACTGCAGCTGGCAGGAGACAGCTCCACACATTCTTTGAAAGTGGCAGATGTGCAGCTTTCAGAAGAAGCAATGTCCTGGACATTGAATTACTGCAAAGTTGTCTGAACTGTGAGAAGGCCTAGGAGGAGTGAACAGAAAGCTCAGATAGCTGACAAAACTGTCTAAAGTTCTTTTGTCATCAAGAAGAATCAGGAGGTGGGAACATGGCAACTGTCTAACTATGTATTTTATTTTTGCTTCAACAGCAAATTGGTACTAACTTGATAGACCTTAAGCAAAGATTAACCCTCCATAGTGTCAGGGAGACACTTCCTTTGTGACAGCATATCTCATATACTACAGATATATTGGCTCATGTCTGGAATTGTATTTGAAAAACATTTAATCAGATAGGTAACTAGTTCTACAGGCAGATAAAGCACAGACTACATTCTGTGGTTATTATTTTATGAAAGCACATTATTATATGATCTTCCATACTTACCAACAGGAAGTGTGCAATGACTGGATGAAGTGGATGGGCAGAGAGTATACTCATGGAACTGTGAGAATTGTGACTCCCAGGGATGTGGGAGGATCACTAAGCACTGAGCAGGACCAGCAATACTTGGATTTGAAATACTTACAAAAGCACGTGAAAGAGAAGCCTTGAACTACCTGGAAAGGATAGGACTGAGGAGATTGGGAAGTACAAGGCAACACTGTTCCCAATAGAAGGGAGTTACTGTTTTCCCAGTGCACCCTATAAGGGCTTTTCAGAGGAGATGAAATGGTGTGTCCAACATGGAATGACAGCACTAGTTAAGGAACCATAAAAATAAATTGGAAAGAAAATACACGAGAGATTGATAGGAGTTTGTAGCACTGTAAGCAAGCCAATTTTAGCCAAGTGCCCAACACAGACAAAAAATAGTAAAGAAGAACTAAGTTCTTGGATAAACCAATGGAATTATGGATTCTACACACGTTAATAATTATATCAGGGGAGATTTATAATTCCATCTATGTAATATGGCATCTATTTAATATTTATGAGAAACAGGTAGGTGTGCAATTCCATTTTTCTGCATTTATAAAAACACTACTTACAGCATAAACTACATTTTAATATCTCTTAAATTTATCTTTGTGTCTTGAAAAATTATGAGTGGACAGACAGCAGGAAGATTGGTGACATATGCATGGTTTGTTAATGAATCTGAATGTGTTAAGTTTGATGATCTCTACACTTTCACCATTAGTAGTTGTGTTTTCTGTAGATAAATTATGTTCCCAGCTGTGCTATAATGGTAATCATGCAACATCACACCTTTTCATACCGTTTCCTACCATAACACTTTTCATTTTCACTTGTTTCCATTGTTTCCATCTGCTCATCTATTTTCCCTGAGACTTCCTAGAATCCCAAAGCTCAAAATATCATTCAGGTGAATTCTTCCTGCCCTCCAGCTGGTAGTGCCACTATTACTATTTATATTAAAGTACATCGAGTAGATAGAGGTTCTGCCCAGCTATTTTCTGCTTTTGTGACTCACATTTGCTGTCTCACTTACTCATTCAAGCCAATAAAATTGCAATGCTCTTCACCAGTGAATTAACACCATGTTTAGGCCATCTCCTCTTTCCCCAATAAAGAACCTTCTAAATAAAAATGTCTCCTTCAAATTGAAGTTTATTGATTCTCATCTATCCTTAGGCACAAATATGTGATATCTGAAGTAAATATTTTTATTTAGACCAGTAAAAACCTCACAACACTCTCTTTTGTACTACCCTGTCTGTATTTAGGAAGAGGGCACCCATACACGATTTTGTACTAAGTGACTACAGGCATAGTAGTTAATGACTAATATTCCTACTTGTTACATACATGCCGGATGACTATTACCCTTCCTTTCACTCTGTTATTAATGGCCTTATTAGGAATGCAAATCAATGTCCACTATGTAAAATGGAAAACACAAAAATCAATGCATGTCCTGTTGTGTATGGTTTAGATGCAGATTTTTTCTTCAGAGTGTCACAGGTTCAAACCAAACCTTGAATACTAAATTAACTTTAGATGTTTGGTTTACTTATAATTTATGATTCTCCTGTATATTTTTTATGTTCACTTTTAAAAAATTAAAAAAAAAATCCTGTCTAGAAAAAAAAAAAACAACCCAAAACAACAAAACAGTGGCTTTGCTAAATAGGCTCACAAATACTGTTTGTAAATGCAAAGCAAACCATTCAAAAGTAATGCCAAAGCAAATCAAGGGATAGGTTAAGGAAAAAACAAAAAAAGATGATCCTGTTTTTTAATTTATTTCAGTCAAAATTATAGAGCCCACATCCAAAATTCTAAATCTACTTTATTTTCCCCATTTATACGTCAGGATCAAAGTCACTGTTGTGCCCAGTGACATACCTTCAGCCACTCAATAACTATGCTTTTATTTCTCACAGCTGGTCCCTGAGACTTTCCCAGTTGTAGGTGACACAATGTATGTCCCTTTCATTTTCTTTGATATATTTTTTTATGACTGGAAATCACCTGGGATTAGAACACCTTAGTAAATGTTCCATAATCAAAGGGCTTGAAATATAGCATTTCAGATCCTCAACTGAAGTAGTGGTCAAGATATAGAGCTCATATCTTCCTCCAGAAAGTGCCACATCATCATTTTAGTCATCAAAAGGGAGCCTACCTTTTTCTTCTAGTTCCACCTTATTTGACTAGTAAAATTTTGAGGAATCATTTAAAGCAATTAGCTGATTTTAATCTGTACAGGGTAAATTATTTTAATTTCAAGCAAATTTTGCACAACTTACTGCTGGATTATTTTCCTTCTCATGTTCTGTGATTCTTGGTCATGGTTGCAACAAAGGGAAAGAGGTGCCAAAATACTGCATTATTTACTTGCAAGGTCCACTGAAAATATTAAGACGACAAAGCACTTCAGTATTGTTTTTAAAGCACCAGAATAACTGAGGTTCTCACACAATAGAGCTGAACCTCTCCAAATGGATCAAAACAGGACTAATTAGTTAATCTTTTAAAAGTAATATTAGAATAGACATTTCTCTACTTGGTGAGATCTCTGTCAAAGAATAACTTCTGGATTGCAGTAGAAACATGTATTTCATCTTCTTAGCATTCTTTTCATATTTTATCAGCTTTCCCTTTCTTAATTTTGTCAAATAAATGTCCTTGGATTTTTTGTATAACTGTAAAATCCTTGCTGAAAATTGACTGCTATATAAATTGTATAGAAATCTATAAATCTATGTAAATATGTGCATGTGGGTTTTGCACATATGTATGTATTTTGCTTCTAAATAGTACAGAGAACTCTTAAGGCTAAATAATGCCTTATCCATGAGTAAAACATGTTGGCAACTGAAATGTAAAGTAGTTTGGAAGTGTAAGTATTGTAACATTGATCTTTTTATTTCATTTTCTTACTGATAGTATAGGTGGTGCAAAAGAGAGAAGAGACTCAAGAAGTAGACCAAAAGAGAAAAAGGGAAGAAATTATGAAATCTCTATGAATTACCCCTATTATACTGTGCAATCATTTATGGCAATAAAATCACACAGGGAGTCTAAGCCAGAGCTGTGGAATATATCCCATGTATCTAATGCATCCATTGTTTTATCCATAGCAGTATAATTTAATAACATATAAAATACGGGGTTTACACTATGGCTTTCTGAATATAAATATTCAATACTCTTTTGCATTTATTTTAATAAAATAATCAGTATTAGCAGTCAAAAGAGCTAAATCACTGGTAGACCTTGGTGGATATTTTATGAAGATCTCAATAAAGGATCAATCACCAAATCCAGTAGGAAAGAAATTTCATAACTGCTCTTTACAGAATAGTTAAACAAAAGTAAGCCCAATATTTAAACATGACAAGGACAGAATGATTGCAGTCTTCACATGAGCATGCGAGCTGTTTTTTCACACTTGAGAATTGACAGGAGCTGCTCCTTTAGATAATTTTTTGGAAATGGCAGCTGGATTGCATCTTTCTACTTTTCTCATTCTTTCCTTCATTTACCATTTTTCATTTCCTTTTTGCTTACTCTTCTGATAGCTGAGTGTGTATTGATACAATCACTACCTCATATACTAGTTTTTCAATTGTGGAAAAAGTCTTGTACATTGCTGTTTATTTTGCTTGAATAGTCTGTATGTAGCAGTCTCACAGCCAACAAAAAAGATGAACAGAATTCCTTCCTAACTCTATGGAGATTAGAGGAAATTCCACAGGGAGCCATAATGTATTTAAGAACAAACAGAATTTTCAAAGGCTTTTTACTAGCCTAGCCCCATTCTATTGCTGAAAATAGAGGCATTCCTGACTCCCCACTGCAAGAGGAAAGTGATGTCATTTGTCTAAATTCTTGGTTCCTAAAAATTAGCATTCAGGTTCTATGTATAAGCTGTTGAAGGTACTGCAATACAACCCCTTTATTTCATGGACTATAAAGCTTAGGAAATACAGGCATCCACAAGCTATGAAGCAAAGGCTCATAAAAAATGCCATGAAATGTGTAATTATCCACTAGGATGAGTCTTTAAACTATGCCTGGAATGAACTCAACTGGGGGATTTAGTTGAAAAGCAAAAGTCTTCACAGACCACATTGACAGTAGACAAAAATGAAAAGATACACGAAATTCAGAATCAGCAGAGCTCTCTGAATTTATTAAAGTAACCAAACACACTCAAGTAATTTCATGAAACTGCCTATGAGAAAAGTAGTTATCTTTAAACTTCCTGCTAGCTGAGTGCCAATGACTCCATAAACAATGGATTTAATTAACAAAAATTACCCCTACCAAACATGTGAAAGTAGATACTTGTCACTTTTAGCACTCCCTAATTTTCTCCCTAAGGCTAACCAAAGATATTGCTTGGAGGATGTGAATGCATTACACAGTGAACTGTAAGATGATTTTCTTTTGTGTCAGAAAGTAGTTATGTTCTCACAGTGTTTTCTAAGAATACCAGCTACTCACTAAACTTTACACTTTTCATAGCACTAAGTCATCTAGTTTTAATATTTTTTATTACTATTCAATTACAGATTCGCCAAAACTAGTGAAATGTGATTTTAAGAATTTCAACCTCCTGATAGAATTTGTCTCCACTCCCTCTGTCCTGTTAACTGAACAGATCCCAAAGGCACAATTGTCTAGAAATTTATCTTCTTTTATCTACTCTGTGCAGACCTGTCTCTCAGAATTTATCTTCTCACTATTACCTATTTCTAAATTTCTAGTGAAAATAAGGACTAGACGTACTCTGCCATCACATTATTCTGTTAACATTTCCCCTTATATCTCACACCTAGAAAATCTTCTGTTCAACTAGAAGTAGCATATTAATGTCTCACAGAATTTCTCACATAAAGTTTTCATGTGCTCTTCATAACTTCAAAGCTGTTCCTGAAGGCTCATCTAATTAAAAGCGTATAAAGTACAATTGCTAAAAGCTGTTATCATGCGACTCTGATTGCATCCAGCTGATAACAACAAACAGACTTTTCAGCCTTTAACGAATGATAACATATCTAGAGTATGAGTAGCAGGTATCAGGTGCCCTGTTTTATTTTATAGCAATTAGTAACTCGGACTACTTGTATAAAACAAAAAGTTCAGAGTTACTTTTAAATGTAACACAGTGAAATGTCCCAGGAAACACCATCTGGCTGAATGAGATAAACTCTACTCCCTCACTGACCTACATGAGTTATCCCGTTAGAAAATCTAATACTACTGGAAGTAATAGTCCAAAATGCACAGTACAGCGTAAAATGGCAGTTTTTCTATGCACATATTTAGCTGAGTAGTAGAGAGGCCTTATAAATAAATACAGAATTCTGTTCCATCCAAGTGTTTGTACAGCTTGGTCTGTAACACGTAAGATTCTTCATGTGTAGAAATTTATTTTAATTAAACTGTTCTTATAAATATTCCCTCTTGCATATTGCACCAGAGAGTCTCCCAACGACAGAAATTATGCACTAAAGTAATTGTTTAATGCAACCCAGTGCCGGCCTTATTGCCTTACCTCCACATTTTTATCTTATTACCAACAAGCACTGCCAGCTGTTAAAAAAATATGGGTTTGATAGTACAGAAGATAATAGGAAGAGAGAACAGGACTTATCTAAAATCCACTCAAATCAGAAGACACAAATTTACAGTTCTAATTAATCTAAACCACATAAAGCATGAACTCAAAAGCATGGCCAATACTGCATATAACTCATGTTGTCAGTGCCTGACATTGACTTGGACTTGAAGGGGCAGATAAAACCTGAGCAGTGCTCTTTTTAGGGGAATGCACACAGGACCACATACATGCATAGGGACAGCCCATTCCAGTCTAAGTGCCTTCCCCTCAAAAGAAAGTGCATGCATCTCCTGGATTGAAGGCAATCACAGATGCAAAATAAGATAACCCAGCACATCATGTCACTCCAATTCCTGTCCAATGGAGCATAATCTGATTTGCAGTATTTTAAACTACATCCTGATTGGATTACTAATGAAGACTGGCAATTCTGAGGAGTTTACCAATTGCTGACAGTTTCTGTGAAGCAGCTGGGCAACTACTTTTAAATTGAGAAAGACTGTAAAATATATTTACAGCTAAATGCCTTTCTACAAAGATGGGCCAGATGGTCCCATAGAAATTGGAAAATGAAGGAAGCATTAATGAATCATCCAAGAAACCAGAAATCTTTTAGTGGGTGGTACAGTCCATTAAAAAGAAAAATCACCCCAAGCCCAACACTACCCAACTCTTCATAAAGTGCTGTTTTGCTTACTGTAATTTAAATGCACTTATAGGCATATTGTATTTCTAAATAATCACAGTGAAGCGTAATTTTATAATAAATGAAGTTTGCTTTTGTCATGTTAATAGCATATACCATTACCAGATGAGATTTAAAGGTGAATTTTTTTAAAGCCAGGGAAGTCTAAAAGGGAAAGAGATTCTCAAATAGAGAAACATTTCTAGAAAGACTGGACTTAGTGGAAACCCCTTTTGATGCCAAATAAAACACTTCTTTGTTGCCCCTGAGATAACAGCAAACCAAGACTCAAAAGTCCTTTCAAATTCAGTATCAAAGAGAGAAATCTCTTGTGATTTCCTAGTCCACACAACTCAATAATGCATGTTTGTCTTCTCAAAGGATCTTATTCTCCAGGACAGTTTTCAGGAGCTGATCCTTCCAGTGCAAAGTGAAATCTCTGTAGTACTTCACTATTGCAGTTTGTTATTAATTTCTCCATTCCTAATTGTTTTCCAACCTTTTTGTTTTTCCTTTCTCTTCAGGGAAAAAAGTGTAATTCCTCTGTTAATTTGTTAAACTTTCAGTAAACCAGTTTGACAAAAGCAGTATTCAATTGAATAAGAATTGTACAACTTCGAGAACAAGCTAATGAAATGAGCAGTTAACCTTGATAACACACTTCTTATTACTGAAGCTCCTGATGCCTTCTTAAATTAGGTGCTAATGATCAAGCTCTACGCTGTTATTACATTTGGTAAGAATGAAACACAAACAATTTCTGTACTTTCAGATTACAGGACTAAAAAAATATCACTTGTGGAGTCACAACTGGAGTTTAGGTGTTATTTGACTGCTACGATTTTTCATGCCTGTTTGGGACACAGATTCAGTTTGACCCTGAACTATTAAAAGCAAGCTGATATGTTTCTCCATGCGTAAGGGATGGTTTTTTATTTGTTCAGCTTTTCCATTTGTGTGTTTTGATTGTATGTCAAATAAGCTTTGGAGCTGAATCTAGGCCTCGGGTAGTTGTCAGCACAACTCATTCCTGAAACACCTGTAGGGCACCTTTAGAAGTAGCCACAGCTAAGGCAAGGATGAGGTGGCCCCACCTAGCTCTCCACCCATCTGAAAGACTTCTGCTCTGTTCTAACTCTTATGACCCACCTAAGACCAAAACAGCCTGGTGTTCATTTTAAATAACCACAAACCCATTGTTTGGTGATGTTCCTTCTGCTGGCAGCTGTTTGCTGCCAAGTGGAATATTATTTAAATGTGCGTTATTATTTAAATGTGTGTTAGATCAATCAGTTAATTGTAGGAACAGAATAAGATCTGAACACTACATTAGTTCCACTGTTTTTATTCCAATTACAGCTATGTGTTTTGGAATGTGCACTGCGTATTCTTGACAGAAGACACTTGTTTTGCTCTTCTTGGAGCATTTATATTTTGATACATAATTTAATATTTTCTTGCAGAGTTCATTGCACCCTTTAAATTTTATATTCAGTATAATGCTATTATTTATTAGGTATTTTTTTCTTCAATAGTGCTTAAGAAACTGATATTAATTTCTAAAACAAAGATTATTGTCATATATGAAGAAGTGGAAAGAAACATAGTAGCTGTTTCTTTAGGAACTGAGTTGTTGAGAAACTCTTTATTAAAGTGAAAAATGGAATCTTCCTAACGATGGAAAGATTTTTTTCAGGATTGATAGGAGTTGCATGATGGATCCCTCAGAAGATGATTGCAAAATTTCAACTTTATTGAAAAGGTGAGCTTAATCTGTAATCAATATTCTACTTGCATTGATTCCATCTGTATTATGGAAAACCAACGCTCACACTCCATATTTTGAACATATTTCTGAATTGACTTAGCCTTGGAATATTTTCAAGATTATTTTTATTGTATTCAATTTTTTTCTCCAAGTTGTTTATGTTTTTCTTTCTCTCAAGTTGCCAGCCATCATCTCAAGAGTCTAGATTTGCTACTTGAAATATGCAGCGTATGAAATGTGAAAACAGGACATGTCATATTGCATCCTAATTAGAAATGGTGAATTCTGGAGAAAAACAACCTATGCATTTATTTAAATTTTGAAATTAATTTAGATTGATTGTGCTCTTTGTGCTCCCTTTCCATTAATATTGCAGCAAAGGAATTTACTAGCAGGTACAAGTGCTTAAACAGCTAAGTTTAAGTGAACACTGCTGAGGCTTACGCAAAGCAAAATTTAAACTTAAAATGACAGCCTCTGATTTTTTTTCCTGGCCGTGGCTGTGGAATATCACAGCACAGCCTTTCTGCAAGCAACACCCAGGTTGCCAAGAAGTGAGATTTCACCCCAGGACCAGATAAGGCCGCTGTCAGGGCTGGGGTAACTATTTATTTAGACATCTTTGGGGCTGTAATTCCTATTGCCTTTCACAAGGCACAGAAATAACTTCATCTCTGTTTTAATTCAGGAGGCAACTTACATCGAACTCCAGATGGTGAACTAGGTGCTCCTTCCTACAGCCATTAATGAGTGTATGTGACAGCCAGGCAAAGGCAGTTTTCAGCATTTCTACAGTTCTTGTTTGTGACAGAGGGGCAAGAGGCTGCTTGGTGCCTCCCCCATAAGGAGGTTAAAGATGCTTATATGACTTTTATTGAATCACTATGACTTTTATTGAATCAGGAGAACAAAGTGCCACAGAACTTCACAGTTTCTCTGTATTGATGAGGGAAAGGATTGCTCTGAAGCGGGTCTGGTTTTTAACTTTGGGGCCAACAGCAGCCTGATGCCTGCCAGCTCATCTGGGACAAAGCCTCTAAGGCAGTGTACCACAAGAAGCCAAATTTTGCCTGCATTGGTGTTGCCCTGGGTCAAAATTGTTTTCCTCTTCCCCGCTTCCCCCCTGCCTTTTAAACTAGCATACATTTTCTAGAGCTGTATATTCTGTTTTGCAGAAGTCTTAAGGTAAACAGGCTGCTCCTGCCTTAAAATGCAGAATGAATACAGCTCCCATTTAGGTCAAGAGGAGCTTTACCTCTGTGACTTCAGGAAAATTGGCTTTGATGAAATTCTGACTAAATTGATTTTTTTTTTATTAGGAATGGAACAAATATATAATTAGTTGATATATATTATGTATATAACTCCAATGAGTGTAGCACACTTCTGAGACCAATGAAAAGTGTAGTCATTCAGATTTCAATAAAAATATATTACCTGTAATTAATCTACTTCATCATTGTTGGATGTATTAAAAATGTCCTCTATTTTTAAAGAAAATTATTATTCATTGAAATTCAAAGGAAATTGAGCAGCAAACAGTACCTATTGTGATTTGTCTCATAATTAATACACTTACTCATTGTAAAATAGAGCTCTATTTCCCATTATTTTTAAATAAAGCATAACACACTGAATTTTAAAGGCATTGGGCTAGAAAAAAGTATTTCTAGCAGATCAGAGTGACATTTAGCTCTAGCAGTATAAGTACATGCCCTAGGTAAATAAAGAAAACAATTTTTGAACAAAATTGAACATTTAGTTGGGAGTAGAAAATCATAAATACATTTCATAGCCAACAAACCCCAAACAATTCTTGCTGCACTTAGGTAAAGTGTATGAACGCATAAAGAAAATTCATCTCAACAATATGCTTTCAGGCACAGAGAAATCGTGTCTCTTATCTCAACCTAGTGCTTGCCCTCCTTTCCCAGTGGAATTTTTGTTTTGTAATACCAGAGCAAAACCCACTGGAGCTTATACCTTATGCTGTTATTGCTTTGCTTTTAGTTTGCTTGCCCTCCCTTTCTCCCCCCCCCCCCTTGGCTTTTGTTTCCTATTTTTGCTTCATTGTGTTTTTCTAGACCGCATCTCCCTTCTCTTTTACTTTCCCTTCCAGTCAAATCTTTTCTCACCGTCATTCTCTGCAGGATTTACCATGGGCTCTGCTTCCCTGTGCCCACAGCTCCCCTAAGCCTGCAGCTCTGGAATGGGGCTGAACAGACAGGCAGCAATGGGTTCCCAGGCACTGCCAATGTCACCTGTGTCATAACCCCTTTGCTCCTCCACCACTGCCTTTTACTACCAACAATTTCTTTGCCATCAACGCCTGACTTGGTTTGTCCCCCCGCAAAGCAGCTGGGCTTACACACCCTCCAACATCAGAGAGGGCAGAAATCCTTCAGGCAGGTACAGCCTGGCAGTGCTAGAGCTGGAGCTGCTACTGCCACGGGCCTGACCCCAGGAGAGTACAGGCTCTCCAGGTTGGGAATTAGCCCCCGCGGCTCCTGTCTAGCATAATCACACCTGCAAGGAACAATTTTGCCTGAGGAATTTTCTGCAAGGAATTTCTGGTGATTACTGGCACAAAAATGTGCAGAAGAAACATTTTTTTTTGTTTGTTTAGCTGCGGTATTTTTCCCAGCATTTTAAATATCTGAAAGTCTAGCAGCTTACACTCTCTATCACAACAAATTCCCGTTGCCCTCCATTTTTCTCTGTGTACACAGGATAATGTCATTTTATGCGAAGAACTCCTGCAGTAACTTTAGAGCTTGAAAACGTGCATTTAAAATGCATTTGGAATAAAGTAGGAGTTGCCATTCTGTATCATATTTAACAGGTTGAGGAAGTGAAAACGCAGAACTAGGATTAAATTCTGCATTAGCAGTAGAATGCTGTGAGCTGCGTTTATCAGAGGTTAAAAAGTAGGCATTTGGGCTTCCCTTCCCTTTGAATCACAGAGCACCCATGGCTTATCTCTCTTGGACACTTTATCATAAAACCATAAAATAAAGTTTAAAAATATTACCAAAAAAGAATAAATTAAGCTATGAACCTTATACATTGCCCAGACAGTACAGTATACATGGCTATAAGCAGCATTTACAAATGCAATACTCTTTCTCCAAGCACTGTAATGAGGTTGCCACTTTTGGAATAAAGCAGAATACACAACAGGGGAGAATTCCTGCCACAAGCTTTCTAAGACATTTTTCCATACTTTTTGATATGGCATGACTGTATGATCTGAAACTTTAAGTTATTTGAGAAGAAAGAATCATGACTGACTTCCTCATTTTCAAACTGATTAAAAATTAAGGTGCTTTCCATGCATTCTCTGGTCACTACAACTTTTTTTGAATAATTGACCTTACCTGCTTTGAGCACAGATAAAAAGATGCAGGTCTCCAAGCAACTGAGTTCCTTAGCATCTATAAGGAAAAAGAATAAAAATATTAAAATCCTCAGGGGCAGACAGTTTCCAGGAAAAAAAACAGTGTTGAATTCAGATGTTTGAATTTACATGAGGCTGTCGTTCATATTTATTCCAAGTCGATGGGATTGGAATTCCTTGCAATTGGATGGTCACTTATTGACTAAGGTGATGTCAGGGCAGTTCTCAACAGAAAAGTGACCCTAAAAAAGACCTCTGACACTCTTGGCACATACTGACACCAGCAAGCTAAAGGGGAAAGTTATGGCCACTGACCGTCCTGCAGCAGTGCTAGAAAGAGAGAACTGGAGGCTTCAGAGGTACTGACTCAGCTCTGTCGAGGAGAAACAGCTGCAAAAAACTCTGTGGGTCTGGATTAATTTTTGGGTAAAATGAGTAGCACAGTGCCAGCCTCCTTTAATCTCTGCATTACTACCTGGGCAAGGCAGGCTCAGCAGGGCAAAATGCACCATCCCTCCCGATTAGCAGCAAACAACCAGTCAACTTGGCTTGGCCCACTGCCAACGCAGGTATTTTTAATCTGCAATTTATTTCTGTCTGTCAAAGGTGAAGAGCATTAAGCAATTAATTATTTGAAGTGATTTAAGAGACAGCTGGAAGCCAGTGAGACTTCAAAAAGTAGCCGATTATTATTAATTCATGTGGTATTCATTACTGTGTCATTAATGATGTTGCTTTCAATGATATTTGATACAGAATACAACACTACTGGAATTTCTTTGCAATTTAGTGACTGCTTAAGAATATTTCCTGAAGTCTGACTAGTACATGATGATTTTAAGCTAACATTGGACACTTTCTATGATGTCAGGAGTACTGTGCACCAGAGTACTCTTCCTCAGCACACGTGGACAAATCCAGTCTCCAGCTATGACCTGACAAAATGCCTCCCTACCCTCTCCAGCTGTAATATCAAATGCTACATCAGTAACCAAAGACTTTGCCTATAAAACTTAGATCAGGAAGCACCCTTCTGTTTCAGTCCATAAAACTTGTGCATGCTGACATCTAAGATGTCAACAAACTCCCTGGGCAAGCAAATGGTGATCCCAAGAGGATCCTTCAGCTGCAGATGTCTACAATAAAGGTACTATTACCTTACTGCACTATACACTGTCAGCATTAACTTTGCATCACAGGCTTTTGTGAGATATTTATGCATCCGTTACATGTTGGAGCCATTTTAACAATTCACCTCTTCACAGTCCCACAGGCATATGTTTACTGTATAAACTACATTCCCCTTCCCACTAATATATTATGTTCCATTAAGTTAAAGTTCATATACTCACTAATAGAAACCAGATTTTTGAATCTAAACACAATGAATACATAGCACAGTTCCTGGTAGGGTCTTAAAGATTAGAGAAATACGGCTCTATTTTAAAATTAAAGAGCTCCAAAGAAAATTTCCTGCTCTTGGGTCTGATCCCATGAAATGCACCATATCCAGACACTTGAGGGCTCTCGCTACCTCCCAGTATTAATAATAAAATTTATCTAAGCAGATAGCTCTGCAAGTAGCATCCAAACAGTATCTGGAGAGTAGAAGTTGTCCACAAAGCTTGCCTGACCACAGGGCTTCTCAGACCACCTGACCTCTCAGACATTGTTATACAAATGCTCTGTGGTTGGGCTATGCCAGGCTTGCCTATTTTATTTCTTAATTCTTCAGGTTAGCTATAAAGGAGAGTATTAGTCACTGATAAACACACCATTGTGGTTCCCCTGTCATAGATCAGAGTCAGTTGTGCCCCTAAAGATAGATAATTGGACAAAAAAAGATGGATAAAGAGCTCCTGTGTGATAAAGGACACGCTGTCACACACTGTTGTGCAGTTCACAGTTTGAAATGTACAGGAACTTTATTTTTCCTGGAAAGATGACAAAAACTGAATTTCAAATCATTTGAAAATAATAAGCCTCTTAATTTTAAAAAGCTCCAAATAAGCTCCAAAATGCTCCCCTAATGTAACTTGGACCTGTCCCTGTCAAAGAAATTACAAAGATGCCTGCATACATCTCTCACATATCCTCACCAAAATGCAAAAGCCTCTGCAGTCTCTCCACGTTTCCCAATTGATCATGGAGAACAGAAGCATCCAAGTTCAGGGAGACCGCATTCCTGATGTATTTCTAGCTAATCAAAAAACTAAAGTTCCTGGGAATCACGCAAGTACATTACCTGCCATTTTAAAATATTTAGACAAATTGAAAAGATTCTATTAAATATATTCCTTTATATCATCCCCCTCTTGAAGAGGAACTAGGTTAAATATGTGTAAGATACACCATTATGAACACCACCACGTTTCTTCTGGAATATATAACTACTTTCACCAGTCAAGCCGTGTGAAAAGTTTCCAGGAATCCTTTTTTTTTTTTTTTTTTTGGATGGGGGTGGGGTGTGGAAATGGAAGGATTAGCTCCTTGCTGATTACTAAAATAACAGGATCAATAAAATATTTGACAAAAAATATTTCAGGTCTAAAGTGGAGTTTCTGAGTTGGTGGTATGATTAGAAGAAACCTACCAAGCACATACATAAGTCTCACATTCAGAGTCAGATCAGAAAAAATGAATTATAGAAGTAAAATAAGTAGTTCCTTTTTTGGATCTATCATATCTTTCAGGATACAAGTGTCTTCCATCCGAAAACCTGCTGGATGAACTTAGAAAACTTAAGATCAAACATGTTTTTCTTCTACGTGTTCCAAAGAGTTTTAGAGAGAAAATATTTTTTCCATCTCCAATCATTAAGTGAAACATTAAACAGGAACAGGATATAGATGTACAAAATCATCAGTAGTACCATTCTTATTCAAAATTATTTTCACTGCCATTCTCACAGACCACAGAATAGTATCAATGGATGGCCTGATCCTTCTCCCAAAGGTCTTTCTATTGAATTTTAACTAGGACAAAACTAAGCACTGGGAGGAAGAAAGCAGTAAAATGGGAGCAGAAAGAAGATAGGCAGCGACTGTGACAGAGATAAGAATAGATGGTCATAGGCTAATATGGTGCATAATTTAATGGCTTTCTTGAAATGCTGAATTCCTTTTGGGGGCAGATCAAGTATCTGCATAATAACTTTCTGTGATGTTGGAAGTGACAAGCACCTTAAAATATGTATGGAATATTAGAGGAATGAAGAAAAAGTGAAAAAAAAAAAAGCAAGTCTGCTTATTATGCCCCAGTAGTTTTTCTTTTATTTTAAGCAGACTGTATCTGACTGAATTCTTACTGTCTGAAGGAAAAAGGAATAGTCCCGCCTTGACCACATTTCACTTTTAGTACCACAAGATCTGGGTAGCCTAAATCTTAAGGCTTCACAAACATTTCAGATTGTACATATTACCTGTGGTACAGTTCATAAAGTACAGAAATCATTGGCAGCCTGCTAAAGTATTCCAGATTTTTTTCCATTACACAAATATGGTGCACTACTCAACCAAGATTAAGGAGCATGTAGTTAAGTGTTCACTCATCAAGCTTGGTGTTCCAAATGCTTGTCTTGTGCAAAGTTAGTTTTTTTCCTTGAAATAGTCAATATTTGATAGCTTCCTCCCATGAATAAATCAATAGGCTATAGCTCTAAAATGACATGGTGCAAAACCTAACTCTGAAGGCAGATGAGCACCTACAAAATTCTGCCCAGCAGATTATAAGGCTTTAAAAGATATGGCATCAATCAAATCTGGATCAGTCCTTCAGACACAGTTTAAGTCAAGTCTGTTCCCCTTATATTCCCTCTTAAATTACGCTGCACAACACAAGGGCATACAGTTTGGCAAGTGTTCAAAAATGACGTGGTAGGTGCTCTGGGAAGGGGAAAAGGAAATTTTTTAGGCCTTAGTGTATATCTAAAACTGTGAATTGGGACCTTAGTATGATGAAAGACCCAAGAATATGTTTGTATACAGGTTTGTATTTGTTTTTTGGATAAGAAAGTCACATGTTTCAAAACAGACACATGCTTAAGTAATGCAGAAGAGAGGCCTTCAATAGTTCCATACTTGTACTCTCTTTGTACAAACTGGCACTACTTTAGAAATTCACCTCTCACTCCTCTGTATTGTACATTATTGTACAGGATCATAGTTTGGTCTTTCATTCTCATTACTTTCCTGTTTTCTTTGGGATATCTTTTTTGAGATCTTTATATAGCCCCAAAGCATATTACTGTGATATAAAAAGTTGCCTGCAATAACTGCAGACTGTCTAGCCATCCTATTTCATTTCCAGAATAGTAAGATGGAAGGAAGCCCAACGTGTATCACAGGTTAATAGATTGGAAATTTAGAGAAAATAAAATGCTTGTAGCTTTATCCCAGGGAATTATCTTTCCAGGAGCATTTTTGGCAGTTTAAGTACTACAAGTTCATTATTATTTACTGCTGTAACACAAATTAGCATGCTGGGGTGCTCAAAGAGGTACCTGCACAGAGAGGTGGTTGGGATTTCATATAACTAAATAAAGTCTATTCAACATGTGTATCCACCTCCTCCAGCATGAAGTCCCTCATGGGCTGCAGGTGGATTCCTGCTGTACTGTGAACCTCCATGGGCTGCAGGGACACAGCTGCCTCACTCTGAGGCTGCAGGGGAACCTCAGCTCTGGCACCTGAAGCACCTTCTCCTTCCTCAACAACTCTGACGTGTGCAGAGTCATTTCCCTCACACATTCTCCCTCCTCTCTCCTGGCTGCCACTGCAGCAGTTATCCCAGATCCACGTTAAATACATTATCCCAGAGGCACTGAGACCACTGCTGACAGGCTTGCCATTGTCCAACGGCAGGTCCACCTTGGAGCTGGCTGGCATTGGCTCCACTGGACACAGGGGAAGCTTCCAGCAGCTTCTCACAGAGACCACCCCTGTAGGACTCCACTACCAAAATCTTACCGTGCAAACCCAATACAAAATCTGGTCACCTTTGCTTTTGACCCTGCATCACAAGCAGTGATCTAAACTCCAACTAGATTCCAAGTTATTCTACTCATTGAGTATAAATGAAATTTTTACACTCTTCTGCTACAAAGAGACTGCAGCAGAGTTCTAATAAAGCTGGTGAATAGGCCTTTAGAACTCGCAGAAACATCTGGAAATTCAAATTCAGAACTTAAAGCTTTTTGAAAACATCTGAAGGAACAAACTAAGGAGAAGTGGGTGGCACCAGCACATATGTAAATTCCACCAAAAGCATTTCTGCTTTCCAAATACATGAAATAATAGCAGAAACTGTTAATTAAGAGACAAATGCTTACTTTACCCACAGAAGGTGGATTCCCTCCTCTGTGACCCGACAAGTCATTCTTTAATGTGCAAAGCACATGGGGGATTATTCTGTGAACTGCATGCACTTAGTGCTCTTTTCTCTTCACCCACGCTATGACCCTGCTTTCCCCTCACAGCGGAGTTTATTTCTTCATTCAGCTTCCAGATTAGGAATGGGATTTCACACTGGTACAATAACAAGTCCAGAGTATCAGTGGAGTTATGCTGGAGTGCAGAGGTAAAATCAAAATCTGTTCTATTTTTTAACCCATATGGTATTAGCCTTTATCTTATCTTTGCATAGAGCAATCAGGTTGTCAATGGGTACATTAAAGTAGATGGGTAATAAAACTGTTCACAATATCTCTCTGGAAAATTCCTATTTGTGTTTGGAAAAGGAAATTCTTTTAACCTACAGTTTCAAGCTTGGGAGAAAAGCTCTTTCTCAGTTTAAAGTTTACAGGATCCTATCTACCCCCTGGTGTTTTTCAGTTCCCAATGTTACCACAGGATTATGGGTGGGAGGAATGCTTGTAGTGGAGTTTCATCTACAAAAAAAATGGACCTTACTGTGCTGAAGGATGAATTTTAAACTTTCAACTTTCAGGTCTGATTTTATATTGCCTAAGAGGGAATACTGCTTTGAAGATAATACAAATCTTCCTGCCCTTGGTCTTTTAGGATCCCATCATTCATACTCAGAGTCTTCCTGCATGCTGTAACATTTCAGTCTTAAAGAAGAAATACTAAAGGAAAATGTTCCTCCTTTTTTTCCCTTTTTTTTTTTTTTAAATATTAACAGAGACCTTAATATTAAAAGAAAAAAACCAAACAAAAAAACCAAACAAACCAACCACCATCAAGTGCCAAGTGAAAGGATGAGAGGAAATGGCCTTAAATTGTGCTAGAGGAGGTTTAGATTGGATATGAGGAAAAATTCCTTCACTGAAAGGATTGTCACTTTAACAGGCTTACCAGGGCAGTGGTGGGAGTCACTATGCCTGGAGGTATTTGAGGATGTGTAGATGTGGCACTTAGGGACATGGTTTAGTGGTGAACTTGGCAATTCTGAGTTAACAGTCGGACTTGGCGATCTTAAAGATCTTTTCCAACTGAAATGATTCTATGCTTCTATGACTTCTTTTTACCAAAATCTGCTTTTTTTCCCCCCCTGAGACTTCATGTTCTTGAGACTCCATTTTTACAAAGCAAGCCTCAGGATTCTTGCCTCAGCTTGTGGGTGATGGCAAACCCAGAAGGTGAATTAGCAAGCACTGAGGAGAGGGTGGCAGGAGCCTTCAGGTATTTGGGAGGGAACAGGTCCCTCGTCCTGGCAAACCAAACACCTGCAATGAGAAACAGCTCTTGACAAAACCATCGGTGCTCTTAAGGTGAGAGGAAAAGATCTTTTTATCTTTGAGCTTGGGCAGAAGAGAAGTAAGCAACCAGTTCTAGAGTGTAAACGGTCCTGGGGAGCTGCTCAGGTAGCCTGTGAGGAAGGTGACACTGGCATCAAAGTTAGGTTGTTTGCCACAGTGGTTATAAAATCTCATGAAAAATGTTAGTGGAGTGCTGACTTTGCTGTAATACCTGTGGCTGCTTGGTCTCACAAACAGTCTAATGTTTTGAGGTTTATTACAAGACACATATTTATTAAACAAGTAGGATAAAGACGTGTGTGTTTCCTATAATTAGAATTACCAAGAATTTCCATTAAAATATTTCTGGTTTAGTCCTCTTCTGTTTATTACCTCTTTAGTACCTCTTCTGTTTAGCAGTTCTTACTGACACTAGAAATGTATGCTATAAATAGGTCTGCATATCATACTAGACATTTCCACCAGCTATGGAGCATCCTTTTAGCACTTTCTGTAACTATGTATTTTCAGAATATTTTCAATGCCTTTTAAATGAAAAATACCAACTTCTTACCTGAACAGTATCCAATGTTTAATGTACTATTGCCAAATCCTTAGCTGTAGCAACTGACTATTCTCATCCCCAAAAATGGAGTAATGACAATTTACAACAGCTTAAGATGAGACAATAAATTTTAGATCTATGCCTAAATTTTAAGTGTAGATAATATAAGTAGTTTTACATTAAATTTTGAATATCATTTGTATGCAGGACTCTCAAAATATACGGGAAGCTTTGGAATGGGATGGACACTTAAGGAATAATTTTATTTGAGATTTACTGATTGAGAAACTGGCTGTTATTTGCCTGGCTATTTATACAGCGCTTGAAGGGGAACTGAGTTTACTTTTGGAGAGCTGAAACATCTCTGCAAACACTTGCCCTGAAAAGGACTGGTTTAATTTTGCAAGAAAAGTAATTTCACCTTTTTCATTACTCACATCTGTATGGTTGGGTTAGGGATACTCATAAAATACAACATCACCATCCTGATCTTCCCTGGGCAAGGAAAATTAGAACAGATTGGTGTCACCCACTCAAACAGATGTTTACAGCAACTGAGCCTTAAGATGCAGGCAGACCAGCTCTACTCAGAGACCTTGTAAGGCAGTCAAAGGTACTGCAGTTGCTCTGAGACCTCTTTAGTTCTTTTATAACCTCTCTAAGCTGTTTCAGCAGTCATACTTCATCAAATCAAATAGTTCCTTGTTTTCAAAGCGTTCCTGGCTACCTTGGAGGAACATTGTCCAATTTTTAACCGTATTGTGTGTTACCTTTTCAGTGTCTTTGCTGGGAGCGTGCCCCAGACAGCTGACAGAATTACCAGATAGGATTCTGGAGAGCTGTACCAACCATTCTGCAATGCAAAGAGGCAATATAATTTCCTCTGCTAATACTGCATCTGTATATATTAACAGGAGATTTTATAGAACACAAGCAGATGAACAGATCAGGCAGATTTAGGCTAATGAAAAATAAATTGTTCTAGTAAGTGACCTATCCTTGCCTAAAGGTTTATCTCTCAGATAACAAATTCAGACTTTGAATGGTTCTCACAATTCTGTGTGAAATTTTTTTTTGTCATTTATAATGGGTTTGGGGTTTTTTGTTTGTTTGTTTGTTCTAGTTTGATTACATTGTTCAAAAGTTAATCCCTTACTAACTACTGTCTGGATTAATTGAATGATTCTTAGATGTATCTCTGCTTAACTCCATCAGCAGGAAAACTATTCATTTCTATTTAACCCTTCTGAAGACAGAAAACCTTGTAAGCCCAGACAACCAGTCATTGAGAAAACAGCAAATATTAAGGAAATACTTATGCAGTTGCCTTATCACAGTAATTCTTTAATAGTGGTGATATTTCTTATTGTTTTAGTGGATTGTATAATTGTTTAATGACATGGGATTTATCCCTTATTCATTATCCCTTATTTATATACTATGAAATTTGTACTACTCAAGAAAACACTTTCACTGAAAACTGATGGGACTGTCTGGAACAGAAAGGATTCTTTCTTCTACAGTGAGGGAGTTGCTCTTGGGACAAATGATTAGGTCAAATGTAACTATGAAAACCTACCATGACCTGCTTTCCTGTCTGATCCTTTCTCTCAGAAATTCAAACCCGGGCCAAGAGGCACTCAGGTTTGCTGAGAAATGGATCAAAAGAGAAATGTCTACTTTTCCAATGAATTCTTCACTTGTTTTGTGTGGATTTCTTAACATATTATTGATAATAAACTTCTTTGAGACAAAAGTTATTTAAAACTCAAGAAAAACCCAGCAACCTGCAAGGCTCCAACATTACACAAGTAAAAGGGAATCCTTTTTTTAAGATTGAGAAAAAAACATGAAAGATATTTCAGGTAGTTTGAAAGATTATGAGAAACAGGTACAGATATACAGGAATCACACAATTCTTCAGGGCAATTTTGCTGCTTTTCATCGGCACTGGGAAGAGGAAGGGTCTCCACCCGGACTGAAGCATTTCAAAAGGGATTTTTACCAAGGGGGAGAGCAGGAGCGTGCTTAGCAGACAAGCTTTAAATGGTGCATGCAGTCATCTGAGCCTCCAAGTCCTGTAAGCAACTCTCATCCTTTCGACTTTTCACAGCCTTAAATCCCTATTTTAGCCTTCTGCCTGGGGGTTCTCCAGGCACACAGCCTCCAGACTAGGAAATCTCAGAGAAATTGTAATCTGGTTGTACTGCCCCTTTTTGTCTTTTGTGGTCAGATGCGACAATAATTTAGAAGACAATACATCAGGATTCCCCTCTATTCAACCACAGTAAATCCTATTCCTGATGCCACGTAAAGCCTGTATAACATTAGCACAGAAATACCCACTATGGTTTCTATTGCCTGACTTCAAGTAGAAAACAATTTTTCTCCCTGATCTTTTTTATTCTCAGTTTACAGTCATTTACAGCTTAGTTATTCATGCTAGGCTAGACTGAATTATTTACCTTTTTCCAGGAGTCCCTCTTTCTTTTTTTTTTTTTTTTAATAGTCTCACCTGAAATAATTAGAAAATAGCATAGGAGAATTGTAAAAACAGTATTTAAAATTAGGTGGATTGAATTTATGCCTTGTTCTAGAATAGTATGTATTATTGTAACATGCAATTATATTGGTTAAAAAAAAACTAAACTCCCCTTGGGTTACAGATTGATTTCATAGTTGTTTTGTAAGCTATTGCTCTGCTTCCTGGGGTATCTCTCAGGCTGAGTTCAGCACGGAATCCATTATATACTACACATTCAGACAGATGAAAGGTATTATGGCAAGCTTAACTTTCCTTCTGTTGAGTGAATAATGATTTATAATTATTCCTTTTATGATGTTGAAGTTAGCTGGGCATATGCCTACCAACTCATTTCCTTTTGTTCCTGGAGGTGTTGCTTTTTAACAGCAGTTGTTCTAGACATCTCTCAGTCAGTAGATTGAAATGAGAGCTGTGAGCACACTGTTGCTGGTCACAGCTCTCATCTAGAGATTTTTATATGTGATTTACAGTCTGTTGTACTCTATTTATTACCTGAGTTAAAGCAAAAGCATCAACACAAAGAGGCAGTCATGAATTACTCTCTATTCCTTGCTGGGTTACTCAAATGAGAACTAAAACAGAACAAAGAAAAGGAAAGAAATGTAAATTCAGATGAACGTTTAGAAAAAGTTATAGCCATAAAAGTTACACATTATCTTCATTTATTTTTAATGTTAGTGAATCATTTCACTGTTTAAGAGACAGGTCCCCAGCAGATATGAAGCCACATTGCTTTATATCACCAGAATATCACCTAGTGTACTATAAATGATGGGAAATAAAAGGTAAATGAGCACAAACAGATATGCAGATACAGGCAGAACTTTAGTGAGTATTAGCAAACAGTCCTCCTCGATCTCTGGTTTTCCTTATTTCACTTCTTCCCTACCTTCTGTGAACTGCAGTCAGATTTCTCTCTAAAGTACTTTAATGTCTCTTGTCAGCAGTAATTTCTGCAATTGTCAAGAGCCTAGTTACTCCTCTCTTCCTTCTGTTCTTGGTGTTCCTCAAAATCTGTCTCCAAGTGTCTGCTTTTCTGCTGGATGTAAGTAATTTTTGGTCCCTGCAGTAGAAATATTTTGCCATAGTACATACGTCCTGGCCTTACTAAGAAGTAATCTATTTTATCTCTTTTCTCACTTTCACTAACAGTAACAAGTGGAGAAAAATGAACAGAACATTTATGGGCAAGATTATATTTTCAGAAAAATGCTGAGATAATTACGCAGAGATTTCACACTTGTGAAGAACTACCGAAAACACCAACTTTATGCAGTTTTCACTTACTGCTACTAATACAAACCCCAAATGATTTCTTTGGAAAATAAAGGTCACAAATAGATCAAGGAAAAGCAGAGTTTAATGCTAAAGTCAGGATTATTAGTTCTTGCTCTGGAATCCTGGCTCCAGTGTGAGTTCAGTTCATTCTTCCTGTAAGCCTTTCTGAAGATGAGAAGATATCTAAGAATAGATTCCTTCATGAGAGACAGAACCCTAAAATTATTCCGAGTTTTCAAGATACCCTCCACGTTGTGGAAATAATGGAAAAAACATAGTGATGAAAAGATAGAAAGAATATTCCTAAAAAAGCTTTCATTCAAGAATATTATTCTGCAAAGGAGTAAAGTACCATCACTTCACCTATTAAAAAATGAGGCAGGGAGGTGAGCAGCACCTTCTCTTTGCATGACCCAATGTTGCAAAAGACCTTTAGAGTGTGAAAGGCAGATCGTGCTGCTGGAGCAAAGTACTACACACTGGAAGTAGCAAATGCCTCTGTAAGGTGAGGGTGGTATAATAGTGTGTGAGAGGGAAAAGCCCTGGTGACTCTGACTCCAGTGTATGTGACTGCTCTTCTGTGCATTTCTGTTAAAATGTTAGTTGTTTGTTTTGACCACGCTTTCCTATTTCAAACAAAGGATATCAACAGCTTTACATTCCAAAGCTTTGCCTTGGTCTGTGAACAAATAAATTGTACTACACTTAGCACATTGAAAATTCATAGAATTTGTGAAGGCACAGGCTTAAGGCATGCTTCCCATTACTCACTGCATACTTACACGAGTTCTCTCACCCTGGTTACAGCCGTTGGCTGCACTCAGGTCAACAGCATCACATAATAATGTTGAACTGCATTAACTGCATAAATAAGAGATTTTAACAGTGGGCTCCATTTGAAGAATGGGTCAGCAGCGTCAAGTTAAGGGCAAAATTATCCTCAGACCTTCACAGCACATCTACATTTCTATAATCCAGCTTCCTAATGTACTCAGAAAAAAACCCAGAATTGCTGTGCTGGTATGAGAAAAGTAATGAACAACTCTACCTTGAAAGTAGATCTGATTAATTTTTTCCTTCCCAAATAAAACATCAATAGCCTTTTTTTTTTTTTTGCTTTTTGGAAGAAAACAAATTTCTACTCCTGTTTTTTGCTCTAAACCCATTCTTCTGTGCTTATAATGTTGTATGCATTATTAATTTTGAGTGAGATACTTCAGGCAGCCTAGAATGACAGGAAATAACAGCTGTGGAGTTATAACTGAATTATAGCTGTCCTAAGATAGATGTCCAATTATTCTTATTCATCCCACCAAAAATGCTGATGTAGAAGTGAAGCCCTTTTAAGGCCCCGAGATGCCTTTAAGTGTGACCCTTTTGAGCCATCTTTTTCACTGCTCAAAAATCTTCTGATTTGAAAGTGGAATGCGACACATTTCTCTTATGCAGTACCTCGTGGGTTCAAGAAAGAAGTAATAATTGACAATATTACCTCAAATATTGTGTGCATAGCCTGAGAATATCTCTCCCAATGACTCATAATATAAAACACTATGTAGAGGATGGAAAACAAAAAATGCTCCTAAAATCAGATACTGATATTAACGGTGTGATTCTGACTCAGCTGAAACAAATTCACTCCACTGACTTCACCTCAAAGCCTTCTTCAAAAGACAAATTTTTTCATCTTGTTAAAAAAAGGAAAAAGTAACACAACTAGAAATCTGACAGGATTTTTCAATTCAATACTGACTCTGATTATAACCAGCACTTTGATTGCAGAACCAAACTGCTTACTCCAAGGCAATCCACAAGAATGGCAAGCAACACTTTTATGGTTCATATCCTGTTCATCCACCATTATTTTAACACTTAAGTATGTTGCTTGGATATAAAATACAGGGAAAACAGTCTCAGTTCTCTCTCTCTCTCTCATTCTTCTTTGTCAATGTTTAGCCTCCCAGAAACCAAACCTAGTGTGTCAGTGAACTGCACAGAAGAGAGCCTTCCCTAGATTTTGCTCTCTGGAGACTGAGCAACATGTTCCTTATATTTTTTTCTGAAAATACTTCTTCAGGAGTTTGAGCGTGGTCTTAAGAATCACTCAGCTGAGAGAGACTGACTCACATGTCCCAGGAGACACCCTCAGAAGGAACTAAAGAGACAGGTGTTTTCCATCTTCAGTGAGTGTTAGCTTAACACTCTCCCATTCACAGGCTGCAAACTGCAGCCCTTCCTTATCTCTTTGTGCTCTGGGTAGGAATTTTAGCAGGTAGATGTAGCAGCCTGTTAGTTTGCATCACTGTACCTCAACTATTCCACCTGCCTCCATCCTGCAGCCCTGGGCTCTAAGTTTTGCTCCTGGCACCACCAGATCCTTCATGAGGGATGAGCTGGGTGAGTGAGAAACACGTTTGGCTTTGCCAGAGCCACACATCAGCTGTGGCTGTGAGACAAGAATGGATGTGAAGTTTCATTTAGCAATGTGGCTGAAAATGAGAAACAGCAAGATCATCTACTCTTGTATTAAGGGATTGTATGGACAAAAGCACAAAGTATGCAAGTAATTCCCTTTCCTTAGGGGGTGGAGGTCATTAACAGCTATTTCTGAGTCTGTAATAAAGCTGTTTATGTTCACCCTCTGGCTAGCGCCGTTCCAGAGCTGTCCTCAATCCTTCAGCACCAGACACGATCCAATGCTTTAATGAATGAGGGGATGCTCTCACACCTAGGAAGGTAAGGTATCATAGGCAAGGCAGAGTTCATAACAAATTGAGTTAAAATACATTTTCACAGGTCTCCTTTATCTTAACAGCTGAGCACAATCTGCTGAAGCAAGGAATAGCTTTTTAACACATACTGTTGTGTTAATCTGCTATTAAAATAACATCCACAATCTCCTCAGGAATTATGACCTCTTGCTTGTAGCAGAATACATATCTGCTGAACATATAAAACATATGTTTAATGATGAGCTATAAAAACCTTTTGATTTTCAAAGTGCATAAACAGGACTCCATATGATTTACACCTTCACAGGTGTAATTTTGTACCTGAGTTAATAACATGTTAAAAAGGCATTATTTAACCACATTTTTCTCTAATTTGCTCACACAGACAAATACATGGTAAAATTTTATAAATATGCAATGATTAATATTAGAGCCCTGTGAAAAATCCTGGTCCAAACCCATATTTTACCAATATAGTAATTTAGTAATTCACAATACACTTTCAAACCACTAATTCGTTTTATAGATCAAGCATAAATAATGTTGCTGTGTCTTGAGCAGGACTTTAAATCTGAGACTGGAGGCACCCTTTAAAAGGTCAGAAAATAACTCTCATAACAGTACTACTCCTGTTTGGGAAGGCAGAATATTTCCTCTCTTCCAGTGACCAAGAAGTAGTTTCATAGTAATTTACAGCATTTCAGGAGTGCAGAAAGTAAGGGGAACCCAAAGAAAAATTACATACTTGTGTCCCACTGGTCATAAAGAGAGGACACTGGCTAAAAAGAAGAGAACTGAATGTATGGCAGCTATTGAATGGAAAGGAAGAAGGAAGAACTTAGCAATTCCTTGCTGTACCTTTCTGTGTCATTAATCATTTAACTTTGTAGGAAAACCATCCCTGCAACTGCTGAGGGTAAGGAAATTAGGAAAGGTTTTCTAATTAATAAGATACTTTTGGACTTAATGAGATACCTTGGACTAAACTCTGTAAATACTTTCACATCCTTGAGTAATTTTTTTACATTTGAAACAATACCCTCAAATTCAGACTTTTTAGATCCTTCTGCAGCATTTAGGGAAATAGTTGTTGAAGTGAATACAGAATAACTTATTTCCCTTATAATTTCTTGAAAAGTATGGACAGAGTGAGTTTATTGATGTCACAGAAGTTTTATTATTATGGTTTTTTGAACCATTTTATGAAGCTTAACTTGGTTTTGCTATTGTAGTGTGGGCTTAGCTAATAACTACTGTAGAGTTCCTCAGTTCTGAAGCAGAAGAGAAAAACCCAGGCTGAGACTTCTATGTACACAACTCAGAATTACAGCTCACATCAACCAAAATCAGAAAAGAGGAGTGTGTAGGAAACAGTACACAAAATTCAGGCAGACTAGTAGGTGGCATAACAGGAAAATTAGAGAACAGAGAAATGTATGCCTGTATTTATCTGCAAAGGATAACAGAGAATTAATTTAGACAAAATTTATCCGTAAATGCAGTGCGATTATTGCCAAAAAATGTTAAGTTGCATTTTAATGTTTTTTTGTGGAGATTATCTGCAAGGTTATATAAATGCATGAGAGTTTTCAGATTTGGACCTAGATTTAGATTTAGAGGCAGCCCAGAAACACTGAAAAGGCTGGGTAGAGAAAATAAAATGTGTCTTTGTTGGAAGATGAAAAATGCAGAGTACACAGAGTTTTGAAAACTGCTTTAGTTTCATGCAGTCTTTATTGCCTGCCAACACCCCCTTTGCCATGTCCTCACTGCCCCAAAATCCCCACAACAAATGAAACACTCAGGAAAAGGATAACACTGTCTGTCAAAGCAGTTATCTGCAGGGTTGGTCTTGTGCTGTTTGGGACTGTCAGTGCCACTTAGTAGTGATGATTTTGGCCCATATTTGGAATATGGGTACCGGCCCTCCAGTTTGTCTGACAGACATCAGTTTCCCAAGCTCAGCAAACTCTGAATCAAGCCAAGTTCCAACACAGAATTTTTAAAGCTGCCTCTCAATTACTGTAGTTATGCTAAGAATAGAGAAGAGCAGCAAAACATCATTGCTAATGAAAATTCATTGAACTAGTAAGACAGATAGATGCTTTTAATTCAACGACTTGAGATGCCAGAAGATTCTCTGATTGAGGCATCTGGGAATTAAAATCTTCCTGAGCATAATTAAAGTGTTTGTCTGCCCTAACCTATAAAAGGTTTATCCACAATGCCAGTTATCATCTAATGAGAAAGGATATCTGCCAAAGAGAACAGTAGTCTATTTTTCTTCTGTATCTTTGCGAAGATGATCATCACAAGGACTTGGAACAAATACAAATAATCAACCTCCTATTATTATAATTGTTTGTATAAAGGGATTGCAGTTTAAGACTCGTGATATAAATCAACAGTCTATTTATGCTGTTAGTTATCAGGTGTACAATTATGCACATTTATTCCCTTGAGTAATTGACCTTAGCTTTAAGTGGATGCCCTCTCCATCATGTTTACTCTGCTATTCTTTCTCATCCTCTAAACAAAATAAGAGATCTATAAATCAGTGACATCAGAATGGCTTCAGAAAGACACCAGGCTGTTCTTCAGTCTTCCTGCTTTCGAGACTACCCAGTTACAGACTGGGGGGTGACCCCTTGAGGACTATTTCATTTTACTCCATTCTGTCATTGCTATGCCACCCTTCTTAACTGCCAGGGATGGGTGATTTTTAGGATTACCTGGCCAAGTCCCAGATGCAGTTTCTGCAACAGGAGGTGTAATAGGCCTACTGTGATTATCTAAACCAAGAGAACTTTATGATACATGAGCAGGTCAGCTTTAGTACAGGTGGCAGGATAAGCTTAAACAACACGCTATGCAAATAGAGAAATGCTTATGTAGGTACACAGAGAGAGCAGGCAGGGCTTACAAGTACCCAATGGCAGACAGAAATCAATCACAGAAATGTTAAAGAACAACAAAAATACTTTTAAAATATTATTTTACATTGCAGTTGAGAGGTAGCATACCATGTAAGATTTAAGACAGCAGACCTTTTCCTATGATTAAAAAATGAAAACATCCTCTGTAAAATTTCATTATTGTAATACTTGTGTCATTGCCACATTCGGGACAACTGGTCTTTGACTTGTGCAGCCTGATGACTGACTGAACACAACCATAGCTATTGGTTTGCCAGAATCAAGTTCTTGAAATGCTAGACAACACACTGAAAAGTGAAACCTTCTGACACTTTCTCAGATAAGACACTGTACTGAAGATGATGCAGCCTCAAAAAGGTTATTAGTTCTCTACATTTTCAAAAGCTTCCTTTCTCTCTCCCTCTCTTTCTCGCTCTCAGTTTCAAGGCCAAGAACTTTTTTGCAGGTCATTTTACCAACTATTTAAATGTGATGGACAGGAGTTTGGGCAAGCAGGAAAGAGCTCAAGCTGTTTCTTAACATAATTATCCTGAGAAATTGAAATTAGAATCCTATTATAATAACTCTATTTTCCTTTTTTGTGTAATATTTATATAAACCTTTATTTATGCTGTCAGTTTGGGAATCTCCTGTTTTCTGGTATTCTCTACCCACCTGCAAGCTTATTTTAAAAACTTCTGCTTCCTACCAGTGGCAAAACATTAACTTTTTTGTTTCTATTTAATCTGTTGAATTACTCTCTTGAGAAAAGGCACATAAGTAAGAATAAAGCAGAAGAATGCAGCATATTCAGCAGATGTGAGATGAGTCTATCCAGGTTGAAAGGATTCACTTCAAAGCCTTAAAAAAAAAAATCTGCCCTATAAGCTAGTGAAACCTGACCTTAGAAAGCTGATCTTGGCTTAGGAAACATTAAAAAGGAAAAGAAGAGGGGAAAAAAAAAGAAAACTGAAAAAGAAAATCCCAAAACTTTTTCAAGACCTCATTTCCTCCTTCTTAGGTCTAAGCCCTCAAATGAAATACATCTATATATTTTCCATCTGTCAAAAGTTACCCCTCCTAAATCAAAGTTTTCTCTCCTACTCCAAACAGTCCCTGCTAAGCACCTACATTACAAGTGTCACTTAATTTCTGCAATTCACTTTCTTGGGCAAGGCTCTTTCAGCCTTTATAGCAATTAGGCACATCCCAGGCAGTCTCTTGATTCGTTTTCTGCTGGGGTTCATAATCCCATCTATCAACAGCAACCACCTGCACTTGAAAAAAAACAACCCTTGCTTCAGCAGTGGCCTGGCCAGTCCTTGTTCTCCTATACTGTAACCAGGCAAAATGGTAATATCAGAAGAGCTGCCAAAGGCCTGCTTATAATAAACATGATTATGTCCTTCCCACAGAGAGTCCATATGCTTTTGATCTGCCTGAGCCCAAGCAGCTCTGTGTTTCTCTTGCAGTAATTTTGCAGCTTTAAGGATACTACGACTGTAAGAACATCCATCAAATGAAGTCATGACATAGGGCTGTGTTCTATAGCTAATGTCTTAGGGAGCAAATAGACAGACATGGTTGAAACTGAGACATCTAAATATTGCAGTTGTTATGTATTGAGATCCATAAAAAAATAAAAAAAAAAGAAAGAAAAAACCTCACAAAATCAAACACAACACTTAAGAGTCAAGTCCAAAACCATAAACCATGCTGGGCTGGCTGTGAAGGGAACAACACCTCACCTTTAGTTTTCAGTATTAATGGTACCTATCTGCACGTCATCCTGTGCCTGAGTTCTGTGTAGAAGCACCTCGATCCTGAAAGGCCATAGAGAAGCTCAGCTCTGTCTCAGGTTTCACCCCAGCCAATTTGAAGATGCTTGTGTTTAAGACTAAACCCTCCTAGGGGTCACATCTTAGGGAATATTCTTACATAAAGTTCCCATATGAAAGTTTACCAAGCTAGTTTTACAGTAAATATAAGCCTGCTTGATTTTGGTGTCATGTGGAGACAACCAGAAATTGCTGCTCTCATTTTGTTCCTGCAGAGAATCTAATAAGGTGCCTGTGGGATGTACATGTAACAACTTTATGGCATCAAACCACATAGACTGTCTCTTAGTTGCCTTGCAACTCCCTCTGAATGTCTGTTTTTATATGTTAATGTATATATTTTACATTTGTTAATATTTATATCGTATATATGATATTCTTATTTTATTATTCCATAATCCATATAAAGACCCTAAGTAACTTCATCAACAACTACAGTGACTATACCTACTGTCTAATTTACTGTCTGCTCTGATTCCAGTGCTGCCATATCAATCTTCCCATCATATGTCTAGGCTTAACTCGAGTTTCTATGTAATTTTCCTAGGCTGAAGATCTTTTCATTTACTCCTTCAAATAGTTCTTCTAAACCTGATCTCCTCAAGTGACCCCTTCTTGTTTGCGTCACTTTCCAATTTAGGATATTCAAATGCTTTGATTATTATAAAAGTTTTGTCCTTCAGAAAGTCAGATGGGTTTGGTAACGTTGTATCACAAAGTGGTGCCAAATCCCAAGGGTTCAAGCTTGACTTCTTCAAGGGACAAGGTAATGATGTTGAAAATGATTCCATTGTGCCATCTAAGTATTACACTTATTAATCAATCCTCAGAGCATGCTAGGAATGCTAAAATCTGCTAACACTTATACTTTAATTAACATTACTGAATTCATACATTGCCTTCAAACTAAAATAAATTTAAAGCTTCTCTAATATTGTTGGATTTTTGCTGTTCACTAAAAGCCATATTTGCAAATGCACATATTGCATCATCAATTATATTATGAATGTCTTTTAAAAGCAGGAGTGATACGTGTCCTCTGTTTATGCCCTGCTCGATATAAGCATTTCCACTGACATCTGTGGGCATCAGGTCTCATTGCCATTCTGTAAACATGGATTAAGCAAAAATTAGCACAACTGATATGCTCCAAAGAGGGACGACTAATGCTACCTAAACAAGGCAAAAGTCTAGCTCACAGCACAGGCTGAGTGTTCTACCCCTGGCGGGGTAGGGCCAGCCCCAGTGTCTCCCTCTGTGGAAACGCTGTACTGGATGTCATCCCCCCTCCAGGTCCTTCACCCATGGAAGTGCTTTGGGCTACCTTCCCATTTTCCTAAACTCACTGATTCTGCAAGGCAGGAGACCTGGCCTGATATAATCTCTGATTTTTTAAGAAAAATGGCTTTTGTAACTAAGAGCAACATCTCTGACAAAAGACTTCTGACCACCACCTGGAAAATGCAAATTACTCCAACCAATTACACATTTAAATTTCCCAAACAAACACAGATGGTATTTTCATAACATCAGAAGTGAAGGCCTTTCCTACCTCATGGTCAGAAATTAATAGATCATTTCGAGTGAAGGAAAAAATAAATACAACAAAAAACTTCCACAAATAGAAATCGTGAATACAAAATTGCACTACAAATGATTAATATTTGGCAAAATAATGAGCAAGTGAATCATCGTCTTTTCATCAGGTGTGTCAGGCAGCCTTAATAGTAACCTGTCAAAACAACATTAGAAAATAAGTGAAAAATGAGATCATATTTAAGTTGTTCAGAGAGGGATACATTACAAAGTCATTACAGTCTTCCTAGGAGCAGGTGCTAGCAGCTCCAGGATTTCAATATTCAGCTAAAAGAAAAGACTACATATGGAAAGAGTCATTCCCTGTGGCATACGATATCCACAAAAGGACAAGTATTTCAATCACACACACACACACACACAATTAATAGCAGATTTATGGTGACTAATTTAAAATATACTTTGAGATATCTTGAAATTTCTCTCCACACTTTCAGCATCATACCCAGATATACCTAGAACTGAATCTTCTGAATGAGCTTCTCTCCATTTCTCCTTTCTACCGAGGCTGAAAAAAGTCTCTCAGTATCTTGTGACTTCAAGAAAACAACATCCTGGTTACCAGACTGGAAAGTACACTATGACTCCTGCTTTTTCAGGTAATTTAGGGATCTGAGAATCACAGACTTAAATGTTTCATGAAAAATCCCACAAATGCAATAATGTCCTTAAACTGAAGTTCATCACAGGTCATTTTCTGTGGAATTTAGCTCTGGCAGAGGTGAATTCAATATTGGAATGAAAGTGAAAGGTGCTTTTTTTTAAAGGTCAATCTGGAATTAGCACTTTTCCTTCTATACATGTGAACAGCTGCAATTAAGACTACTTTATTATGTAGCTAAATAATTGTACCCACGTATGAGAGATCTCATCATCAGAGAGATAATAATTGCACCCATAGGTATATGCAGCTGTAATTTTACAGTCAAACCGTGGCCTGCCTAAAACTCAGCCCTGGTGAAAATGCAGCAGGCAGCTGCCTTCCCTGCTGTGCAAATGTTCCTCACCAAAAATATTTTGTCAAAAAGAAATTACTGTTATGTAAGAATTACTAAAGCCTTTGAGCAGCATCGTGGGGAGGCCATAGGACACAGTGCTGCATTTAAAGTAATTCCTACACAAATATGTCATCTATTTGGAACAATTAGAAACCTGCCATTAGTCATACCAGCAGTGCACTTGCTTCCAGGGCTAATGGCTTCAAAGTAGAGCAGCTTCTACACCTCCAGGGAGATTATTCCATTCTATATGGATACACCTCAAAATGGACTAGTTCCCTGAAAGATGGATGTATGAAACAGAACTTTGTGATTTTTTGCACTTTTAGAGGCCAAGAAAACACTTACAAAAGCCTGCCATGTGCTCACAAAAGCCCCCTGAAAACTTTATTACCAAGTTTCCCGTTCTCTTCTTAAAAGGGCAATATCTGCCAGCCAAAATAAATTATAAAAAAATATGTATTTGGACATAAGAATATATATTATTACCCAAAATACACAACTGAGGTAAGCTCAACGTGCTTCTGACTTTTTCTACCATTTGCACATAGGTTTAGGCTGATTAGCAAAGTATACCTAGCCATGCAAAGGACCCTTATTTTTAATTCCATGTCTTCCACCTGTCAAACAGGTGGATTTTTCAGGGAGCAAGCAAAGTTTGCCATCTCTGCACCTCAGGGCTTAATGCTACGAATGCAACAGCACTTCTGATTCAGGACTGGGACTGACGTTACTTTTTTTCCTCTGGACTCTAAAATATACCTTTTACACACAGAAAGCCAGCCCACGGTGAAATGTGGTAAGTAATCACTGATTTGGAAAACAGCCACTTGAAATGACTTTGCCACTACCCACTGGCTGAGTCACCGAGGTGGGTGAGTCAATGTAATTTTGCAAACATGTATTATGCTGTGGGCTCACCACGAATTTTTTTTTTTTTAATTTATTTTCCTGGTTTTATGGAATTAGGACACAGTTCAGGGACGAAATGTCTCATCTAGAGTAGGAGAGGGAAAGTGAGAGAAATCCATGATGGAAGATTTGTAAGAAGAAAAAACTGGAATCTGCAAAAGAAATTACCCCTTTAGAAAGTAACTTAGAAATAATGGTTATGGTAAGCCACTACAGAGGAAGCAATGTTTCCCGAAAAAGAAGAAACAACAAAAGATCAATGTGAAAGGTATGGGAAAATTAGTAAGAGTACCTTGCTGGTTTCCCTAATTCTGATGCAATTTTAATGGAATTTGAAGTGGAGAGAAGATAATCTCTGTCTTCTGAGACTCATCTGTCTGAGTGCTCCTATGCATGTGCTCATGCACTTTTTACAGAGATAATCAGTATGTTTCAGATTTTAAAAAAGACAAATCTGATTGAAAATATTTGATCAGTATTTTTTTCAGTATGAAACTACTGAATTGCAAAAACATCCAATTTCTGAAGGTAAGAAAAATAAATTTGGCTAGATTTCTGATTTAACTGAATACAAAAATGCATTTTTATCTTTATTCAGAAATTCTGCAGTTTCCCACTTACAGGATTTTGCTCCAAACCACATCAATAGATCAAAGATGAACCATTCAAATACCTAAACAATGGTAATATAAAATACTTTTTGACACACTCTGATTTCCTTTCCCTACACACCTGATATCTTTGATCAGAACATTGCCTCTGTGCTAGCATTTCCATTATGCATCAAGTTTTAGAGGAAAAACCCTTGCCTTGCCTTTTGGGGCAGGAATTATGGGTGAAATCCAGATGTAGGCAAGCAGGTAAATCAAACACTGGAACAGGCTGCCTAGAGAGCTGATTGATGCCCCAGGCCTGTCAGTGTTTAGGAGGCATTTGGACAATCCCCTTAACAACATGCTTTACTTGGTCAGCCTTGAAGTGATCAAAGGCAGCTGGACTGGATGATTGTTGTAGGTCCCTTCCAACAGAAATAGTCTATTCTATTCCATTCTGTCTGTCTGAGGCAGGAACACAACAGAAGAAACAGAAACAATGCAAAAGCAAACGACCGGGAACAGAAATCATCCTTAGATAAGGGACAAAATTTCTATTGGAAAGAAAATTATGATGGAGAATAGAGCCAAAGTAGAACCAAGACACTTCTCTTTGAAAACTTGGCTACACTGAGTATCAGAAAAAGCAGAAAGATGAACTGCATTCCTTCCTTTTAGAAATGGTTGCAAAATAAATATAAAAAGTGCTCTATTAGATTGAGCCATAACCTGTACTTGAATCATACATGAAATCTGAATTGAGCTATCCAATCTCTAGCAAAAAGAAATTTCTTCTTAATTGGCTGTGTTCTCCTATTCAATTTGTCTTCATCCAGCCTCTGTTTGGGAACTACATGTACCTAGTAGGTGATGATTTGCCAAAGCTTCTGAAGGAAAAAAAGAAACAAATTTTGTGTCAGCAAAATTCTTAGATAAACATGTAATGATGGAATTGATTCCCTAAAGATTTTGCTCTTGTCCCTGGCATTAGGATCCAGGTTAACTTATTTCAGCCATACTCAGGGCAAAGCAAATCTATGACCCTTTCATGAGGTGCTGCAATAATTGCTGATATGATGGTATTTCATCCCTGTGAGACTTAATTTGCACCTCAGTGTTTCTCAATTAGTAGATGCTGCAAATTCCGAAAACACACACACACACCATTATTCTCAACAAATAATAGGATATATCACCTGCTTCTGGAAAAAAAGTCTGAAAATAAAAACACTGTCTGAGACACATGCTGGACAGTATCTAGGAAAACTATATCAAGCTCTTTCTGTAAGGAAAAAGAGTCATGCATTAAGGGTCTTGTTTCTTTCATCATTCACCACTTTTACTCATACAACAGCACATACATATACAAGCATCCAGCTCACAGTAGTTTCCCATGCTATTAGAATGGGGCTGGGAATCAAACATAATGGTCAATAGTAGAGGTGACAACTATGTAAAAATATGGAGATGTAGCTTATTTCTCAGATTGTACATTTCAAAGCTGATTTATCAAACATTTCAGAAAATAAAAATGCAGAATCGTTCCAGTATACTCTTCACAACTTGGGAATTTAAGGCAAGAGATCACACAAACAATGGAGATGTCAAAGCTGGGGGCTCTCACTGCAGAGACATTAGATGATATCAAGGTAGAAGAGTGGTTTATTTAATTCAAAGCTGTTGTTTTGTTTTGGGTTTTTTAACACGTTTTCATGCAGCTGCATAACACCTGAAAAAATCTGCAAAGCCTGTCAGCTTTATACTAGTGCTGTATTTTGTCACATTGTCAATCTGCAAGTATATTGTAATTGTCAAAATGACATTGTTGAACCTGCCATGTGACACAATAACCTTGGCTTTTGCATATGCTGCTGTCGATTCGGGAGTGAGGCAGCTGGCTTGATCTGGCTTTTATAAACTTCCTCAGTCCTCACAATTTACTGTTACTCAGCATCAGTCCTGTAAGAAGTAACATTCCAGTGACTGAACCCATTTATCTAAGAACCTTCCCTTGACAGATCTCATAATTTATATCCATAAGGTGTCCTTCAAAATGGATAAAGATTGATGGTTGAACAAGAACTGTGCTTTAATAGCCATTGCATTACAGGCTTTTTCTTTAGGCAAATCCAGACTCTGATCTCAATTAAGCAAAGCATATCTAAATCCCCCTCAGCACAAACACTGTACAGCTGCACGAGCTGGTACCTCAGACACCAGGACAAGCGTGGGTTACACTGACACTGGAGGCTGAAAGCAGTCCATACACTGCATATCCTTATGTACAACCAAACAGTGCACAGGCTGTTATGAAGAAGGATTCTTTGTTTCCTTGAATTTCTGACTTCGACAGGATTTTAAAGTCTGGACTTAAACCTACCAACTTAACTTTGGTGAATGGCAAAATCTATGCACTTCTCCCAGATGATTGTCATTTAGGGTGAGTGTGCTCTTCCTATACCAGTGGTTGTTCAGAGTAGACTGTTTTTGGGTAGTTTCTTTTGCATCATTAATTTGGAACTAAGGCCATATCCTGGCAGTTAAGGAACAGTAAGTGTGAGCTCAATTTTCCATTTCTTTCCCAGGTTCCCAACAACTCTTTGCTACACTTACAAAATGGCATGTCCCCCAACACATGTTCTCTATCTAGATCTCCAAAATTGTCAATCAATAATTATTCTTAAGGCTTGAAAGATGTATCAGAATTAACACTAGAAAGTGTTTCTGCATAGTTATTTCCAGGGTCTGAACCACTGAAAGACTAAAATGATAATCAATTTAGTTGAAAATTCAATGTACAGGGAGTGATCCAGAGTGAATTGTTTGTAAAAACATCTCTCCATTGAGTACATAGGAAGACTATAGAACTTCCTGTCTTATTTTAGATACTTTCAAGTTAAGGCTTGTGAGTAATCGTAATTATTTTCAATTTGTCAATGGGACAATGAACTACAACGATGAAACAATTTGCTTGGGCTCATTTCTAACTCATCACCTGAAGTACTAGGAATTTAACATTCAATTCATGAAGGACTAGACTGCAGTGTATAAAACTTGATCATGGTGGTGGACTTATTCTTAAGAGCATTTCTTTATCTGTTTTGACAATTTTTTGTATGAATCCCTTGCTATAATGACACTATCTTGTCTTGATCTTACTTTCCACCTTAAAAATGTCAGGTATATGTGGAAACAGATGAGAGTAAAGCTAGCAGCCCTGGTATGATTGTCAGGCCCTGCAGTACAGAGGGTGATGGTCAGTTCTTGATTCCTCAGAGCAAATGCTTTGCTGCTCACACAGATCTTGAGTTAGTGAAGTTTCAGAATTACTCAGGCTGCCTCTTTCTCTATAGGGTTTCATCAAATGAGTAAAAGGATGAGTAAACAATTCAAGTACCATTAAGCAGGATTCACTGAAGCTGTTCTTTGTATGTACACTCTGGTGTTCTGGTACTGTTTCATTCCAGATGAGCAACTAAAAGAGAACCTAAAAAGGTACTTTTATGTATGCGCTGAAGTGGGTATTGAAAAACATCTACAATGCACAGCAACTTTTCCTCCTGTTTGCTGTATTAGCTGATATCTAAACAGGTCTGGGAAAGAGGAGAACTGATGGCTCCACTGGTTTCAGAAACAACTGTCCCAAATGAAGCACAGCTTCACTGAGATGCCCTCACTTTCATGGTCATCTGCAGGAAAGCAAATCAAATGTTAATATAACAGATTATAGTCTATGCTTCACTTAAAAAATGGGGACATGTCTCAGTTGGGAGAATTTAATTAAAGCAGCCTTCCAGCAAGATAATTATACACCTTTTTTTTTTTTCCACTGGGCCTTTCTAGTCCTTAAACTTCAGTTAATAATAGCACAATAATCAAAGATTTCTACATTTTTGGCCAACTAGCAATATGGTGAACCTGAAGAATATCTGACTACTGCAGCTCTCAAAACTTGAAATAAAGTTGACTGTTAGATTCATTCATCTTACTGAAAATGAGTTCTATTTCTAACTGAACTATAATACTACCACGTGTACAATAACTGTTCACTCTTCTGATGCCTTCATCCACCTGTCCGATTATATATTTATTTATTTGACAAAGGATATATGTAGCATTACTGTCATTTGCTGATGGAAAAGCAATCACATGAAAGTGAAGAAGGGAGACTGGTCTTTAATAGGGACAGATATATTTGGGTTCTTCCATTTTTATTCAATATTCTAGGCTGTATATTACTTATTCATACATTTGGGGTATGTAGCCTGAAAGTTAATGCAGAAACTTAAAGCTGATGTGATATATTTACATACAAAATATTAGGATTGCTTACTTTCTTACTTGGTAGAAGATTTCACTATCCACCTATTAAAACTCAGATGTTCCAACACCTTACTTAGACAATAAATTTCACTACATTTTTTTCCTATAGAAAAAAACAAAAGCAAAATAATGTCTGCATGTACATTAAGACAGCAATAATTAGCACTTTTTCTTTGTGCATCAGATAGCTTATGGAATCTATTCCTAACACATGAAGATGGTTTTGGAAAGGTATAACTACTCCAGCTGCCACAGAGAGATATAGATCTAATCTAATTTTACAGATGTGAAATCAGAAATATGTCTCAAGAGAATAAATTTCATAATGCCCTTGAGCAGAAGACGGTTATTGTCAGAATCATCTCCCATACCAGAGGAAGAGCAATAATGACAGAGTGGTTTAAGATTTCCCTTTATCACACATGAAGATATACAAATTAGGATTGGCTGGATCTCTAATAAATAAACTGTTGCTTGAGGCAACCAACCTTCAATCATCCATAAGATCATGAGCATTTCATTTAAGCCAAAAAAACAACATCTAAGCTCCTAAGGGAAAAGATTGCTTTTCTTTATGGCTGGGCTGCAACCTGTAATGCTCCTACAAATAAAACCCACATTTTTCTCTAGTATAGTCATTAATTACAATTGGAAGGAGAAAACCTCACAATGTTTCAGTCCTATCATCTCTCCATATTTCTTGGATTCCCATTTTTCTGCCACTTTCTTTCACTGGAGTTCTCATCAACAACAACCATCATGGACTTCACCTTGTGGAACTACAGCCTCCTTCAATTTTTTGTGGATGTTTGTGGTCACAGATGACATTTGAGGATAACCAGGGACCAACACATAGTTGAGAGGAGAAAGCAAAAAAATAAGACAGGTTAGACTATGGCACTAACACAAAACTGTTTGCAAAGGCACAGAAATAACAATAGGGTGTGGACTCAACTTCATGCACTCTGCATTCAACAGCCTGTCTTTTCCTTTTCAATCAGATGCCGTGTCTGCATCAGGAAATGGTGTTGAAATAATGCTCAGATATTTTATGTGTCACAATTCTATGTTTCTTTTGAAACACACAATTTCCTTATCAAAAAGAATAAAAATCCTTACTCCTTTTAGGAAAGTATATTATAAAATCTCATTTGACATGCATTGTTCTATAAGCTAGCAATGACTGCTGCTTAAATTACCTAAAAAAAATATCAAAGAATGTAATACCTGTTAGCCTTACATAAATAGTATTTCTGTTCTTAGTGACACATGAAGGCACTGAAAGAAATAAAAGTTATTCATTTCCTAGGAATTCACAGTTTTCTTCCTACCATAATGAATCACAGCATTTATTTTTACTAATAGGGAATGCAGGGTGTTTCTTAACAAAGCTGTTAGGTTTGGAACCCATTATCCTGTTTTTTCTGTGCTGAGTTATAAAAATTTAGCTGTCACTATTCTGAGAACATGTAGCGAATACGTGAACAAAGTTTATCATGTTGTAAGGCACCCCAGGAGACTCTACAGGCTCTTTTACCACAAATCACAGCAGATAGAAAGGGCTGAAAATATGGGAAATTGCCTTTCTTGTTATTTAAATTTTATAAGTGTATTTTCCTATACTTTAGATTTGTATATATATATACTCTATGTTAACATCATGAGATTCAGGCCTTTTCATGCATCAGGATGAGACACCAATAGATACACTGCTACTTTGAACCACATCTTTTAATAATCTTTGTACTGGCATCTGCAATTAAATGGGCATAACCACTAATGAACACAAAGGATAAATTTACATGCATAAAATCTCCCTGAGATTTATAGGTAGATTTATAAATTCTGCTCTTTGGGTCTTTCACTGACTAGATAAAATCTTTGTCCCCATTAATTGAACCTCCAAATTGCAAGCAAAAATCAGAGACAATTGTGACCTTGAAAGAAGAGACTTAAAATGGGATGTACATATTCTAAGTGGAACCTATTAACAATTTTGTAAGGGCAAACAATCATCATTAGCACTTTGCCAGGGGACTGACTTACTAAGTATGCTATTAACAATAAAACAGACAAATTCTAAGAACATGGTAAAAATCATGTGGAGAAAACCTAAGCAGTGCTCACGGATATACACACCTTCTATAAAATTAAATCAATAATAATCACGATAAAAAGACAGCTTTATAAAATATGCAGTAAGAGCTAAAATAGCTTGTAAAAATAATTTTTACTAGCAGTCAGTAAAAATCAGCTGTCAGTCAGGTAAATAACTTTTTCCATCCTTTCACGCTGTAAAGAATGGATTTTATGTTTCCTGAGGAGATTTTTCTCTCAGGTCAAAAATTAGAGGAATGAGAGTTTGGGATTCACTATTTTGAAAGAGACACTCCAGAGCCGAGAGAGTTTCATAAAAGGCAAATGAAATATTAAAATAATCTGAAATCATACTAGATTAAGACAGCAAGAAACCTCACAGTTGATTAGGACCATGCAGTTGTTGGCAGCTTGTAAAAACAATTTTATTCTTGCAGATGAAACATGAGTGTATGTATTCTTATTCTTTCAACATAATTAAATAATTACCACCATTGTTTTTTACTGCGGTAATTTTTCTCATTATTTGACAGATGTGGGACTTAGTCCTCCATAAACACAAATGTATTTATCTTCACAGCATCAGTTGTACTGTACATTAGTTTATTTAAATAATGACCTATACTGTGATCGATTCTGATGTATTTCTACATTGCCTATGAGTCAGCCATTCTGATTTAGATTATTTCCCCAACATTTTCATAACTATCTCAGTCTCCTCCAGTGGGACACACACTGCCCACAGCAACCTTACTTTCTGATCTTGAAAACAACACAGCATACTTGTATAACTTGTTCACACCTTCCTTGCTCCAATGAAAGTCGTTCCCTGTTGTACCAGCCTTTCCCAACCCAGCTAGGAATTCAATAAAGCAGGTCTCCTTCTGCAGGGTTTGAAACCTGAGTGACTACCAAAGACTGATCAGAGAATAATTTAGGTGAGAAGAGGCCTCTGGAGGACACCTCTTTCAGCCTCTCACTTAAAAGAAGACAGATCAACCGGCATATCAAGGGCAGAGAACAAGCAAACAAACCCTGCAGGACCCAGCAGACAAGTTTGAACACATACAGAAAGGTGATATACCTCCTGCACTGTTATAAATCCCGTTAAATGTAAGTGTCCATGTGTTACTCTTTACCCCAAGAAATGTGCCAGGAGATGCACTGAGAGTACTTAAGAGCCCTGCATTTGTCTGCCCTCGCAATATATTTTCTCTCTTGATGGATCTTACCAGCTCAGTTTGCTGCTAAGCTATCTGCAGCCTCATGGCTTCTGCTCACCGAGGGCCACAGATACCCCAACCCTACTGCTTTTTCTTTTCCCAAAACACTGTGTTAAAGAAAAATATATGAAAAATGCAATTAAAGATTCTTAATGTATGGTAATAAAGTATATATTGGTTATACCGAAGGCAAAGGGTTGTTCTCATCCCCTAAGTGATCTCTCAACATCTCACCTTCTGAAAAGTCTCACAGAAGTGCCTTTGCACAACACTTTCCTGTTCCTATCCAAAATATAGCCCTGCTGCTCATAGCTGGCTGTATCCCACACAGACCAGCTTCCCTTCCCTTTGAAGCCAGCTCACCATAGACATCCCTTGGCCCTTGGAGCCCCACAGCCTTCTTAAAAATCGCTCCCGTTGCTTTTAAGTGTGCCATTATAGCAGAAACAATATCCCCTTGGTACAAAATTTTTGACGGCTTTCTTTAAAACTTTTTGAGATGACTAATACACAGGTTTCACTACCCACAGAGAAAGTCTTTGCTTGAAAATTACAGCTGAATCAAGCATACCCAGTTTAGAAGCAATTAAAAAAAACCCCAAACCTCAGTAATCACACGAGATATACCCCACGGGCTGTGCTTTGCAAACTATTTCTCTTCACAGGGTGGATCAGAGTGGGACAACACCTGCACAAGTAGCTGCTTTTTTCCACCTTCCTGCTCCCCGCTTTTCCCACCCAAATTGCCCCTCGACCGCATGGCAACATGAGACATGGCACACATGTCTCACCTGCCCAGCTCTCCTCAGGCACCCAGTCACTGTCCCCTGACACTTTCACCTTCTTGTGCCCACAGACGTGCTCACTCCATCGTTTTCCCAGGACCACAGTGAGAAAACTGCCCTGTGATTTCCCTGATTGTCTTTCCGACCTTTTCTGAAGATAGGAGCAGCAACTGCTTCCTTCTGGTCAGCCCCGACCCGATCCCTGCCCGCTGCTGCTCACCCATCCCCTCCTTGAGGGGAGCTGCCAGCCCAGAGGCTCCCCTGTCTCTGCACAGGGGCACTGAGCACCACAGCCATGCCTACTGAGGCTGCAACTCTCCACATTGGCCTTCTACTGCAAATACATAGGTAAATTAGTTCTTTTTCTTAAGACGTATCCTACATTGCTGTTTAAGATCAGATGGAACAGACAAGAGGTTCCTTCGAATGGAATGCCATATATTACTTATGATTTCCTCAATTTACCAAAGGCTGCTTTTTTTAATCCATCCTCCAACATTAAAACTCCTTTAAATTTTTTTCTTATTATTTCAATTATGTTAAGGTATTTCTTAGAGAAGTATGGGTTTTATTGCATTATTGCCATAAAAGTAATAAAAACATTCATGCATTACCTGTTCTGGACAATCACACTTGGTATAAAACTGACTTTATTAGGGACATTATGAGGTAAATTGTTTCCTTTTCCTTATTTTCTTATTTTCCCCTTTATGAATTACCTTTTCATCTACAGGTTCAAGATGTTTAAAAATGATAAATTCCATGTAATCTTCCAATCTTCCAATAATCTCCAATGTAATTTATTTCAATTAAAAATACGTCAAAAATCTAAACAATCTGCTCAAATCCAGATGAATTAGAATTACTTAAATCCTTTATTCAGATTTCTTATATTCCAAGAATAAGAAGAAAATCTCTATAAGAGCAGAATGAGTTTACCAGGCAGTCAGAAGAGCTTTATTCTGCTTTCCCTGTCGACTTCAGTAGTTTATGTTAAAGTTACAATTCTCTTTCAAGATTGTATTTGCTTGTGTGAATGAAAAAAAAAATAAAGTATTTCTTTCTTGAGATGATTCTAAGAAACAGAGCTAGTCTTTTGGGAAAACATGGTTGTGTCCAATAGACCAGACTATTACCTTTGAATGTCTGACAATTTACTGGAAACCGGATCTATCTCTATATAAAGATTTATGTCTTATGTCACTATATTTACTTGCTAAATTATAAACATTGAAAATGTAATAAAATTACGAATGCACAATATTAAGTAATGAAAAAGAAATAAACTTATAAATTCATCATAATTATTTAATTATTTAATATATTTCTAAGCATATTCTTCCCAGTCCGAATCAAAACTGTTATTTCTGATAAAATAAAATATTAAACAAAATAGGAGGGAAAAAAGGAACTCAGAAATTTGAAGGTGCCATGTACAGTACCCTTCAATCAAATAAAAAGAGGTATATTATGAATGCCATATAACAATTCTTATTTTAGGATTGCTTAACTAAAAGTAATAGTCAAAGCCAGAAATTATTATTGGGTCATATGGCATATTTGATATTTTTATAGCTCTAAGTTGTCTTTCCTTTTTTTTTTTTTTTCCCTCCTTTTGCAGATCTCTTTCAATCATCCTGCACCTCAAATTCCTACCGAGGCCACAAGGATTCTTATTGCAGCTGGAGCAACTGCAGGATGCCTAAGGTTTGTTAGTCACCTCCTTCCCTTCTGTTGATGGCTGCAATTCCATTCGGGCCTGGTCAATAGAGCTCTGCAAACATCCCCATATTCCATATTGCACCGAAGCCCTGGTTTCCTAAAGCAGCATCTCCTGATCTTTGGGCTGGGCAGGTCAGGGAGGTAACACAGAGGAAACGACCAGGCAAACCCTCATCTGCTACCCCACAGGGACAGGTCCTTCCTTCAGTCTATACAGTGTTAAATTATAGCAGATAAGCTAGATCTGTTTATGTGTTCCGGTGAATAATGCCCCTGAAGTGCTGAGCGTTGAATGATTTCAACACAGAAGCTCTACAGTTTCTCTCTGAATTAGCTGAGAATTAACTTCTCTGGTGCTGCAACATTTTTAACCCTTTCCAAGGCACTGGAGGGATGGTAAAGTTGGTCTGCAGTGCTATTCAGGCCATATTATCATGGTTACCTATATTTAGCTCTCATCAAAAACAAAGAGCTCATTAAAAGGCTTTTAATTAAGTTAGAAATCTATTAGAATTTCCAAGTAAATGCTTGATTAGATATTGTGTTCCTTTGTCTTTATTACTCTCAAAGACAACCAATATTCTGTCTAGAGCACTTTAGTCCCAGGAGGAATGTTCCCACACCTCTTGCTTGTATCAGCACATGACACATATTGGAAAGGTATTGCTGAGGATAAAATTAAATAGTAGGGTTGTAAAAAGGTTTTATCTCTTAATAATGAGTACATTTATTTTTTTGCAATGACAGCAGATTAAGACTAGCTTGTTTAAGTAACATTAAAACATCCATAACTTTTATAGGTTTTGAATGGCAAAGACATCAGCAGGCACAAAAAGTGAACATTCCAGAGGATGACTTGCAGGCTGTTCTTTTACAAGTCATCTGTCACAGACGTATTTCAAGGTTGTGCTATCAATCAAAACCCACAAGACTCGTTTGAGTTAGTTATGGGGCTAGAGGCAGGTACTGGAGGGTGTGCTATCCTGTTACAGGTAAACAAGAGCCTTTTGTTGACTTTCTAGAGCTGAGATTAAATTCTAATTAATGCCCCTGTGAACAGTTAGCTCCAGTTTCCTTAATCCTTCATGAGGATTTGCACCTATACTGAATGTTTGTTTACTTGTATCATCTGCACAGAAACATTTACCTGCCTAAATGTTGATTTTCTTTTCCATTCAGTCTCACCAAATTCAAGAAAATTGCTTCCTGATGGAATGCAAATACAGGAAATAAACATTTTTGTTTTAAATCTCTGTAAGTAGATAAACTTATACCGAATACTTTGTGTTGCTTTGTTGCAAATGTTCTCCTTTAACCGTCATACATACAGAAACAAAAGTGAACTACTTGGAAAGAAGCCTCTTGTTTGGAATAATGAACAACTGAGACATTTTCAAAGTCTGTGTGAAACTTTGAGTCAAACAAAACTTTTCTCATTCACTAATAGTCCCAGTAAGAGCTCCAGTACATTTGAAGATAATCATTATACTATAGGGAGGGGAGAGACATTTGGATCAAGCGTACCTGAAATGCTACTGCTAAAAAGGCAAAAGGATTTTTACCAAATTCTTATAAATACAAGACTGCCTGATACAAAACAGTCAAAATATGGAAGTTCTGATTTTTCCCAACTCCACCCTGAGGGAGGAAGAAAATTATTATCTCTTACAAGAATAATGAGAAAAGAAGATTAGTATCTCTGCTCTGAGAGTCCTCAAGGAAGATTTTTCCTTCACACAGGACATCTTCATAAATGAAAAAAGCACACAGAGATCTGGATAAAGACAGCATGATACTCTTTTCCCCTCCACTCTCATCAGTCAACAAAACTAATGAAGTTAGAAACTACATTTCCAAATGTCTCTCTTTTGTCCTTTTTCAGATGGGTGTCTCTACTGATGGATCTACAAGGGCTGCCCTCAGCTGAGATAGGCCTGATGGTTTGGGCTAAAGGCAAGGTGAATGAGATAATAATTGTTTCAGCATATCAGAGTGGGAATATGGGAATACATTTGGGGCCTTCTGATGAAACCACTGATTGGGGAATTGGGCTTCAGCTTTTGAGCACTGAGCTACCAGGGTAAATCCAACTCTCACCTTGGTCTGAAAAGGTGTAAAGAAAATTTTCCCTAATGGTATTTCTTTCCCATGCAGCCTTGATACATAAGCTTCCCCACAGAACATAAATAACTAGGTTTAGACACTTATAAAGAACTAGTTTCTTCTTACAGGACTTAAATGAAAATAGAAGTTGAGCAGGTTCATACTTTTTGAAACGGTGTTGGCCTTTCTGGAAGCCACCAAAATTCAATTTGTTTGACACCCATTGGAATAGCTGAACATTCGGGGGTTATCTGGTCACTAGGAAGCTCTGGAAATGAATGTCCAAATCGGACAGTCATTCACAGAGGCACATTGGCACCATTTTAATGTGCATTACTTTGGGCTTTGGCAGTTCTTGTAGTAACAGAAGATATCCAGGGAGTGAAACAAATGCAGTACCGAAAGATTCTACTTCCTAGTGCTATTCAAATACCTGGCATGCCAGGACAGCCTGCAGTTGCAATGTCTATTTGGCCACTGTAATAAATAATGTGTAGGCATATGTACCTTCTCCCAGAGAGTCCAAGAAGGTGTTCAAACGGCATCTAATATTCTGTGCTGACAAGATAAAAACTCTATATATCCATAGCACAGTTACTAAGAATCACAGAATATTCTGAGTTAGAAGGGACCCACAAGGATCACTGAGTCCAACTCTAGAGTGAATGGCCCAGACAGGGGTTGAACCCAAAACCTTGGTGTTATTCGTCCCATGATTAAACCACCTGAACTAATCTCAGAGTCAATTCTCTCATTTCCTCAGATGCCCTTACAAGGAAACGACACTTCTGCCTCTTTAACCAAAATAAGTTACAAATGGAACCTCTCCAAAGATTCGAAACGTAGAGGCAGTGGTACAGCAAAAGGGATAGTATTCAAATTTATAGCAGATGTTTCACCATTAATTAACGATACTATAAAAAGTATCTTATAACAGAACGATGTGTTACTTCTGCACCCTTTCCTTTCGTAAAAAAAGCGTATACAGAAGTAATTTTCAAGTATTTGTGACATATGGAAAATTTAGATTGCTAGGATTAGGTTCTCTAATCAAAACAACCCCAAAACTCCCATGAGCAGTGGCACACAGCTCATACTCAGTTTATGTAATTGCCTCTCATCCAAAAGACTGCTTGTGTCTTATTATGTAAACAACAGTTTGATAAAAGACTTTCAAACCTTGCCCCCCTCAGAGGAAATGAATAGACAGGTGGAAAAATCACAAAGAAAGAGTGATTCTCCTACCTTATATCTCTTGGCCAAGTAAGTAATTATTATACACTGGAACATGAGTACTTGCCTATAAACACTTCCCATTGATGCTGTTATAGTGTTCCCAGCCAGCAAATAGCTAAATGGTAACTAAACCTTGTAATTTTGGATATATATAACACTCAAAACATATATAACTTCTATTTTTATAGACCTTTTTTCACCCTCAAGAAGCCTCAAAACTACAAATCAGTCTTGCAAACTAAAGAAATTACTATGATCTTATGAGCCAGAGAAATTGAACTGAAATTCTGAAAGCAAGTCTCTAAAGGTACTTGCACTCATTTTCCATGAACTTTGTAGTGATGGTTCTTCCCATGGGGATTCAAAGAAGCACAGCAAATCCAAGTAATTCCAAATAATGGCCTCCCAGGTGGTGTGTCTCAGATGCTATCGCACTTGACAGGAATTGATTGCTCAAATTCCTGGTCACAAATAAGAAGAAATTAAATGAGACAAGGCAGGAGCTGATCCCCTTTCATAATAAAATCAGATATGCCACATACACAAAGCTTCTCTTAATAAATGAAGAATACATGGCCTTCCTCATTCTCTTTACAAAATATAATTCAATTTAAGAGAACTGGGTTCTAACACACTATTTTTTCCTCGGCTGCCCAGCAGCAGAGGGCTCAGGGTTGTCCAGATGTGGGTAAGGGTCCCTGTAGATATCTTCTCTGACATCATGGACCACATTGATGATGAGGCACCAGGTCAAAGGAGAGCCACTGTCTGGTGCAAAGCTCTGCCTTTTTAGCTCTGCAGCTTTGGGACCTGTGGCTCCTTCGCTTGATGGAAATGTACTCTGAGCACATGTAGGCAAAGACCTGTCTCTGTCAACACAGCAGTCATGACCACCTGAGTCCAGGTGTTGGGATATCAGACACTCGGGACTTTCTACTTTCAGGAACATCTGCTCAGCTCATGAGTGGAATTCTATTCAGCAAGAAATGACAAAATACATTTAATTTTGTTACTTTTAGAATAACAATAAATTAAGAATTTCAAGTGTCCTGCCAGTGATTACTCACACTGGATTGCAGTGGCAAAAACTAGCTTTATGGCTACCTTTGCTATTTCAAGTACTGCTGTGAAAATTCAGTTATGAGGAAAAAAATCATAGTCATTACCCATAAAAAATCAAATACATGCAAGGTAATTGATATTGCTTTTTTGAATTTTGATACAGTAAACACAAAATCTGTTTCCATTTTTTTCTATTCAATTAAATTAAACACACTAGGAAAATATGAATTTATATATAAAGAATGCATTAGCTAGGTAGAAATAAAAAGTAGAAATGTGTAAATGCTCTATGAGTGTTGCACAAACTTGATTTGGTTTTAGTGATGTAAATATTGTTTTTAAAATAAAAATTTAATTTAAGTACTGATTGCTTAGAAAAGCCCAGGGAAACAAAGGTGCTTTGGTTTTGAATGACTATGGGACACTAATAATGCCAGCTTAATCCATTCATTAATAGAGAATATTCTCTATTAATTTCACTAAAGCATATATTTTCAAATAGTTTTCTGTTAAATTTAAAGATGAAAAGAGAAAGGGAGCATTTTCAGTGCATTGAGGTTGTGTAAAATAAATAAAAATGGATTCTCCCATCCCTCTGAATATGAATGTATAAACATATGCTGATAAATAAACACAGTCAGAGAAAAAATCGTAATAAATATCTTTTCCTAACAGGTTGCCCTGAGATTTCAGTACATACCCCCCATACCCACTAACATGTAGAGAATCTGCCATTCAAAGAGGACAGCAGTGAACACAGTCACAGGATTCAACCATGGATAGGAAACTGGATTTCCAAGGTGATACATTTCAGGCATTCACAAAGAGCGAAGTTGTTATGGAGGCATCTTTATAAGCATAATGAACATATCATTGCTGGCCACTTATGAAGAGTATAAATAGCAGATAGATTGATTTTTGTTTAAACAAACAAACAAAAAAACCAAAACACTAAACCAACCCAAACCCCATCACCAACTGAAAAACCCCATACATATGTTTATATCCAACTTTTATAAGAAATGTGTCATATTTGGCAAGCGTGCTATTGTAATCAAAAGCAGGGACTAATTTTAATTCATCTTCTCCCTACTAGCAATTGTTCATGGTTTTCCTATAGTCATTTCCCCTATTTTGTAAGGTGAAATGTCACTGTCTGCATGATTTGCCTAGAACAGCTAGAGAGGATGATAACACGGTACAAGCTCCTGAAATAAGCTTTCAATCCAAGCCACAAGAGATGACATGGTTGATCTGTTCTTAGTTTGTCTCTGTTACTCTACATGAAGATTCACCAGTCATTGCAGTATTTTGAAAACTGCCAATTATTTAAAATGTAATAAAATTCTTACTGTAGTTGTAGATACAGTACCTCACAGAGAATAATATTAGATGTGTGTTAATAATTAATAAATCAGACACCGAGGAAATCATTTGAGTACAGAAAGGGTTTCTGGAGTAGTTCATAAATCATAACAGCCCCTGTGGAAACCCTTCAAGGTCCAGCATGCTGTGTGGAGTGCAAATCAATATTTAGCAATTGCTCTGACACTTCCCAGCTGCAAAAGACAGCCTTTGGCTTGGTGGATAAGAGGACCAAAATTCAAATATGTTTTGAAGCCACTATCTGAGGGCAGAAGCGGTGACTTGGATCTTGGGGTGTGGCTTTGTTGGGGTTTTTTTGGTTAGCACTCCCTTCAGTTTAATGTTCACTGACTGACACTCTATCACAGCATGTTAACATAGACCTTGGCACCAGTATCTCAACTTGCTAATTTGGAGAAATGTGTTGCTTTAAAAATTGCTGAGATTACAATGAAATGTGCAATAAAATGACAAAGCCTGTAAGGAACTGAGTGGCTGGCTATTATAATTCATTACTGTATTTTTCCAGAGTACTCCTGAAAATATATTTGTTGTCAAACACGTAAAGAGATGTGTTGCTGACAAATGCCAGTCAAAAATTTACATCATTGATCTTGGAATTTACTGGATCAATACAGTTTGTCTTTGTTGAGCGCCGCAAGCAATTCCCTGTGTCAAGCTATGTTTTTTGAGCTCTTAAAATTGGCAGAGAATATGTCTTGGGAAAAAGGAAGAAAGGGACAAATGGTAAAAATATACACACACGTATACATTTACACACACAAGGGTGATTCACACTGCCTACATTTGTCAAGATCAAACATGTTTTCAAAAACGCATCTGATTGAAAACAGAGCATTGATCCACATTTTTATACTACACTCTGTGCTACAGTGAAGTTAAACCAGTGTAAAACCCAAGAATAGAATAGCACTACCTATGCATTTAACATTTGCAGTTCATGGCTTTGGATAGAGAAACATTGCTCCATACTAAGTAAGGGAAATGTGTACTGTAACCCACAGACATTTATAAAATAACACAAATCAAGAGATCCACGTGCTCATCATCTGAAAACCAAATCAAACCTGAACTACTAATTTTCAAAGCTGAGAAAGATTAATTGACTTTTCTAGAAGACAATATTTTTCACATATGTGCCCTTAACCTCACAATCTTCCCAACAAGCATCTGGGGAAGTCCTCACGTAGCAGGGTTCAGTACTTGTTCTCACAGCCTTGCTAACCTTGCAGAAAATCCTGTGTACCATGCAGCCAAAGATAACTTCCAATTCTAATAAAGCTAAACATTTGCAAATTTTATACAAATGATCTGCAACTACATTTACATCTTTGTCCAGGATGGATTTAATTTGCATAAATGACAGAAGGTGACCCAATAGTAGGACACCAGGATTTATTGCACTGCACCCACTACCAAACATTATTATTCTCTTCTATTCATTTGGCTCCATCTCCGGGGTAGGAAATTCGTCTTCTCAAAGAGGGACAGCACGAGCCTGACTTGAACACTCAGGATGAGCAGGAAGGCAAAGCCAGTGTCTCTATAACCTTTTTGCTGCAGCAAAAGGTAACTTGCATGAGAACTATGGTTCTTCTCATGCCCATTTCTCACAGGCTCTTTGATGCTACACTCTCCTATGGATACGGTTCTCTCTTGCACCCACCTATGCTATAAACCTAGTTTTCTGAGAAACTGCTAAATTGCAAAAATGTGGACATTTAATACAGCTGTTTTTTTCTCTCGTGGTTTCCTTCAGTTTTGCAGATTCAAATCTTGCAAATTGAAGTAGATTGTGAATCTCACACGTTACCAACACATCTTGGGAGCTAATTAAAAACATGTACGCTTTAAGAATACCTTTTTAATGTGTTAAATGTGCTCTCACTTCATGAAAAGATGCGCAAAGATGTTTTCCAAATGCTAAATCTGACTCACTCTCTTGATAAGTAAGCACCACTGTGAGTATATGTGATAGGCATGTGCTATATAAACACTCCCCACAGAGATCCAGCCCCCTTTCAATATGCTGAAAACGACAGCTCATCCGTTCTTTTCCCTACCTCCCTCCATGTTAAGTTACAGCTCCCTCACAAAATAAGAGACAAATTTATAAACTTCCAATTTTGGGCAAAGACCAAGCTGCAACTTAATGTTAGAATTGAGCTCCAATTTAGCAATCAAAAAGTCTAAGCGTTGGCATTCTCCTTCATGGATAGTGTACTGCTGCAAAAGACAGTCACAATCTGATATTTTTGTATGTGATCCATTCAAAACCAAAGCAAAGCAGCAACAAATTTTTGGTCACCAGGCCAGTGATGCTTATAAGCAGGGCATAAAATTGTCTTGTTTTCTGCTTGTTTTCCACCAAATTTCATTTTAAAAATTATTATATATCTTCACATTGTTTAGCAGATTTATCCTTCCATTAACATGTTAAACCTGTCATGTTTCTTAATCAATTTTATCCCAACTTATCTTTGATGATTTTAATTAATAATTTGTGATTTACAAAGATCTATCTGAGGGTAGAATCACAATTCTGAAGAACATGAGCAAGACACGAATTTTGCTGCATATCCAAATGATCAGGAAGAAGTCAGGCAAATACATCTGTCAAAACAAACAATTTACTAAAGAATATAGGCAAAAGCATGTCTTTTTCTTCCTATTTCCTGTCAACCACACCTTGCAAAAAAGTGATGACAGCCACTTTCTCTGATGCGTCAGACAGTTTGACATATATTTCTTTAGTCCTTATTTTATCTGAGACTATTACTTCTTGTTCTAGAAAACAATCTGATTTGAGGAAGGACATTTTCATTATGAAACACCCTTTGATAAAGCAAAATACCTTTAATGAAGTTGTTGAAGCTCTTTAACAGTAATGTGTTCACACAACTTTGGAGAGTTATTATCCTTTTTCATTTCAATCACTGATTATTTGAATGGCTGGTGATATTAACCTAGTGGAGATTCAGAACACTGAGAATATGACAGCAGGTTAGGGTACAGGCCTAGCCTCTAGGATACTGCCATGAAGTCAAAACATAATGATAGTCACCAAAACCTACTGTTACCCCTTTCTTATTTAATTAAGCCAGAAATCTCAATCTTCTTACCCGTGCCTAAAATTAAAATCATAATTTTCTCCCCTGTTGTCAGCTTAATACTGAATAGTCTGGAGTTTCCTGAGTTAGGAGGCAGAAATCCTTCACCTCTCGTGAGCTGCAGCAGAGGGTCTGGCCTGGCCATTGGCTACGTGGTGCTTGTCGGGTCAGCAGAGAACATCTCTGCTACTTGAGGCAGCACCAAGTCAACTGTGCCTTACAATTGCACCTTACAATTACGTCTGTATTAACATCTCCAGTTAATTAACTTTACTGATGAGAAGTCCCAAATGCAGGACGTGGAAATGACTTGTAAGAATTTACGATTACAGAATGTGGTCCACCTATTGGGACAGTATTAGGATTACTGGGTTTTGGAGGTGGGTATGGTTGAGCTGCTCAGCCCAGCTACTGGGAAAACTCAAAAGAAGGAGAAGCAGTAGTTCCACAAAATGCTTTTCTATTAAACTGTGTGCATTGGATCAAACAGTGTCTGAAAATGAGGGCCACGCTTGATAGAGCTGCTTACAAGGATAATGCCAATGTGAAACATACTCCACATGCCCCAAACACCAGAAGATTAACCTAGTGGAGCCCTGTCTACTACCTTATTGGTCTACAGGTTTAGCATCTTACCTTCTTTTTTTGTTTTCTTTCTTGTATTTCTTTCCCTGCCATGCAAACCACCAGTAGTGGTGCCATGACAAATCACTGGCCTTATTAGCTCGTAACCTTATTGTTATCCACTGGCTGTAAGTTCTGAAAGGGAAGACTCAACTGCCAAGTTGGACAGGTAAGCAAGACCTCTACAAAAACAAAGCTTTTCCCTGGACCTGGACACATAATGGGCAAACTGAGGGAATTCACCCGAGGAAAGATAAGGGTGAAAAGCCAAAGGTATTATAAGAAAGCATGGTAACTAGCCACCAAACTGTGGTATCACCTCTGCAAAATCTTTAATGATTTAAAACACATTCTCCAGAGCAGATGTTAGGATGGAGATAGCTCTGAATGATACAATCAATGAATAAGTGATAAAACGTTTCTCGTTTGCGGCAGTGATCTGAAATAATAACAAAGAGATAGCTATTTTAGTCTGAGTTTTGCTTATGTCATTAAAATTTAAACCTGATTAAAATGAGCCAGTCTGGTTTTATAACCTGTCAGTATGACAAAGGGACTTTGACACATTTGTCTTCTGGCATATTATGGGGATTTACATTTTGCACCTTACAATTACATCTGTATTAAAATGACTGCGCACGCCGAACATGAAAAGAGTGATTCATAATAATGGCATTAAAAGCAATAAAGAGTTAAGGACACTGTGAAGGAAATGAAGCAGAAAGGTAAAAGAGGCTTTGTATAAAACAGAGTAGAAGGGAAAGAAATATCTCTTTGCTCTTGCGTCTTTATTATTAGTCTAAATAATAAAGATGTAAATGGAAAGACTTTCTGCCAAAAAAATCAATACAGAAACAAAAAAGCCACCCAGAAATAGTTTTCAATCCCCTAATCTCATTTTGCACTAAACACAGTGCATCCTGGGGTGGACATACATTAAAGTGAATTCCACATATACCCATAATTCATTCTGCTAGTTTGGCTTTCTTATGGGACTTTGATCTTGAAGTCTATAGAGAAAACAGAGGTGAATAAGAAATTCTTTTCCTCTTCTGTAAATGTTTTTCTCTCATTAGAACAGTTTCCACTCCAAACAAGATGAAAAAAAAAAAAAAAGAAAAAAATCTAGGAAGAATATAATGAATTAAATTTAAATAGAAATTAGGATTTCAATCAGAACAAGAGGTAGTTAATAATTATGGTCTTTTTTATTTATTTTAGTCATGCTGTAGATTTTTTAATTTTGCTACAGATAACTATTAGACAAATTGTTATTTTTAACATCAGAATATCACATCTCTAAAATCAATTTTTTTTGAAATGACAAAAGGTTTTTTTCAAACTTTGGAAAATCCAGGGTTGAGTTTAAAAATCTCAGAAAAATGAACACTTTTTAATTGATCTGCAAAATGTATTTTTGGGGGTTTTTTTTGTTTCTTTTGCTAATAATAACAAAAATAATTGTCTTTCAATGAAGAATAGTTTGGTTTGTGAAACAACAAGAATAGAGGAAAAACTGTAACAGGAGCTGAGCCTGTCCCTACACTATGATGTTATTCAGTCAAATACTGTGAAAAGCATAGGTTTGGTTCCCATTTTGGGGAACCACTAGAGCTGCAGCAACTGATACCTGTTGTTAATCTCTCCACCTAAGCTGGAACCCCAGAAAACAATTAATGCTATCAGATTTTGCCTATTAAAATGTGTAGGACTATTAAATCTTTAAACTTTGGCTTTGTCATTTCCCTGTAAGATACAACATAAATGATTGTATTTCTTTGTGTTCAGCTCGAGCTTTCTCCTAAAACAACTGCACATTTATTAAAAAGTAAAATCAAAGTCAACATATATAGAAGTTAAACAAAATTATAATTGCTTCTAATAATATTTGCACGGCATTTAAAATCTAAAGTCAAGGGTTTATGATTTGCCTTTTTATAAATTCAGTGTTTGAAGATAACTAACAGGATATAACCTGAAGATAAGTCTGTTGGTCAGGAAAGCACAGAGCCAGCACACTCTCAAAGAAGACACACGTTTCATAAAACATAACAAAGTGAAGGGAGCTATAAATAAGAAAATAAAGCTATAGTCTGCAGTTAAAATCCTTGCTGCTTGCAGTACATCATTCTGTTCCTAAGTGTCTGTTGCTGGGCTAGAGTTTCTAAAATTAACATTGCAATAGCCTACATAGGCACCAAAACGCACACAAGAAAACATTGCTGAACTGGTTATTCTCAGTGCTAACATATGTTTGCTATTTTCCCAACGTGTTTCTATCCCTTGAAAATATTTATCAGGATAAAATTTTGAATTGGCTCTTTGAGCAGTCAATGTGCAAATGCTAAGACAGAAGTGTGTGTAGTTTGTGGTGAAAACTGAAATACTGATGAGTTTTAGCAGTTTTCCAGTATTTATAGGCATCATTTTTACACTTGCTAGGGTCAGCACCACTTAAAAATTAAAAGATATTAATGCACAAGCATCTAATAAGAACATTAGGAAAGCAAGCTTAATTGGTTTATAAACCTATGAATTTATAAGTGACAAAATAAAATCCCATTTTTTACTTAATGCAGAAAATGAAGAAATTAAAAATGGATTGTTGATATATTCTACATATATACATATATATGTATATATATTTATATATATATATGTATATATACAAAGCCTAAGTATTAAATATATATATACACAAAGCCTCAGTGTTTGACATGCTCACAGCTTTCCACTAAATGGTACATTTCTGTACACAACTCTGTTCCCGTGTAAGCGTGTAAGGAGGGCAAGGTTTGATGCCTTGCTGATTAGGAAAGGATAAGCAGCTTCCATTAAAAATAAACCATGGAACAGTAGACAATATGACCAAGAAATAGGGCAACCACTGCTCACAGCACAGCAAGTGGCAGCAAGATTCACAGCCCTCTGCAGTACCTGTTGTTAGAAGCCTTTCATGGAGCTCTCTCCAGTAACACCTTGTCGCTCCGTACCAAACACCTGAGGAACACCAGGAATTTTAACAAGCACAGCTAAAAGTTCTTGGGAATGACAAAACCAGAACCCAACCCGATGTCTGCTGGCTCTGATCTGTGCAGCAGGTTTTGGAAAACACGCCGTGCTCGGCCGTTACAGTGGGAAAGGTCAAACCGGGTGGGTACAAAGTGACGCTGAACGTTCCTTTTGGTGGAGCTGCACGCAGGTGTCTGGACTATTCTCCTTTCCTGTGAAGTCCACAAGTACTCCTCTCAAATGACAACTGAACCAGCAGATGTGGAAATACTTGGCTGAGGTATTCCTGTGGCTTTAGACTACTTTCTTTGGTAGCTTTTATACAGCATTTGGGAACGTACACATTCGTGTTTCACAAACACAGCAAAAAGGCCAATTAAGCCAAATTTCACTCATTCTGTTCTACATATGTACACAGAAACAAAAGAATACTTTTTGCCTGATTACTTGAGTATATTCAGACTCCTCTACATACTGAAGAATATATATAAAAAAATACTAAAACAGCCAATGCACTCAATTGGTTTAAATAAAAAAAAAAAACCAAAACAAAAGAAAAACTTACGTATAGGAATGGGTGAATTTACAGTGAAAACACATTTGCAATGAAGGGATTTTTTGACCTGGAAAGAAGCAATATGTGAAAGAATCAACAATTATCAGTGTAAACAAATTTGTCAATTTACCATGGAACTGAAAATCCATAGGACAAAGTAATCACTCATATTTCTTGTTTCTAGTAGAAATGGTAAAAATACACTTATATTAAAAGTACTCAGTTAAGAGCATGTCATACTTCCATCACTTTTTCATCCACATGCTCTCATTTTTGTGTTAAAGTGCTATACCTTAACTGGGATTTTTAATTTTTTTTTCCACAAGGATATCTGGGCTGACTTTGCTTTAATGTTACAAGAGAGATATAACCTAGACTGCAAAGTACAACTCTTCTGGGTTACATTTGGTAGAATCCAGCCATAACATGGGGCGTGGACTCTAATGCAAAGACCAGATGCCAGAAGATTTGAAAGAGTTAAGAGCAGAAGGAAGAGCACTTTAAGGAAACAGAGAAATTGTGATAGCTGATTCTAAAGCAGGTTCTATATATTTCACCTTACATGCAAAATAAGAACAGTTGGTAAGCAGCAGCTTGGCAACAAAGCTCTTTGCTTGTATTTTGGTCAGTATTTATTGGGCTGTTCTCAGTTTCTTCATATGGGGACAAATTAGGACATTTTACTTTCTTTAATACCTGAGCCTCTGCTCTTTCAGATATAACATTTGAATTATTGTGACCCTCCCAAAGCAAAACCCCCCTTTTTTTTCTTGTTTAAAATATTAGGTTGAACATTAGACTGCAACTGTCTAACTCATGGCACCCCAGTAGCTATAAAAAAACCCTTGTATTAGTTCTGTACAATGTCATCTATCACAACCTCCTAGCTCTTCCTGGCTATGACTGATCTTATTCTGTCTTTTAACAAGCTGGTCTCTTTACATGACTTCCAGAATATTTAGAAGCCTCTTCAACCAGGAGATGTTATAGCCTCCAGGAAAAGAATGTAGCTCTTTTAGACCTGTCTCTGGGTGCTTTGCAGAGCTCAGAGGCAGATACACTCCATCCCTGACACTTCAGGGCTGTGTTCTGCTCCATTCAGTTAGCAGATGTAACATATCTTCATACTATTTCCACATCTCCCACACTTCCCAAGCCACACATCTCAAACCCTGTTCGCTGCGGAAGGAAATAAAATACTTTCACCTCATAATTTGCTCATTACTTCATGGACCTATATATGAGGAAGATTCAGCTAAAAAGCCAGAGAGATCATAAGCATGTGAGCACTATTGAACTAGTTTGGCTCTTTCCATTTCCCCAGAAACCTTACATATTCAGCTGAAAAAGAGTAAGTTGTTACCCAGTTAATAGGAAATGGTGTAGTTGCTGGGAGATGAATTTCCTGGAAGCCAGAAAAAGCATTATTATTATTAGGAAAATGGGCATTTATCTTCCCCACAGGAGTTCTAATTGTGGCTATGGTCCAGTTTATAAGCGTCATGCTGTGCATGATAAAAACGTGTAAATGAAAGGATAGAAACAGCTCTCAGGTTTTATTACTGCAAAATCAAGGGACACAAAGAGACTTCTCAAACCGGGAACTTCAAACCGAAAGGTACTTTTTCTCTGTGGAGCTCTCTCATAAGGGAATTATTAAAAACATCCCCTTTTGAAAGATATTTTTGTGTAACCTACTTAGAATGGAAAAGCACAAGATTGCAGATCACTTTTGACCTTGTTGAAGGCACAATAAGTGAATAACGCTATAGTAACGTTGCAATTTCTTAGTAAACAGATATTCACAAGCCTGGGAAGGCTAAGCTTTTTGCTTTCTTATATTTATTTTCACACATAATATAGAAACACCCAGAGGCCCTCACTGCAACATAGGAACTATATATATATACACATAATAAAGCCTTGATCCTGAAAAACTCCCTGTCTAATATAAACACTTTAGATAAACACTGTAAGAAAACAGACAATATCACATTGAAGGTGGAAGAAATGAAGGGTGGAAGCACAGAGGGAGCCACACTGCCCAACAGTCCAGTGATTTCCTTTTTGGCCCATTTGTGCCACCCCAGTTCTGGTCAAGCCATCCCCCCAGACAGCATTTTGGGACACTCATGTGTGCCAGAGCATGGGACTTCTGGTATTTCAGTTCAGCACTGCTGGCAAGGATCTCCCTAAAGAGGGACAAATTGAAACCCAGCACTTTCCTTGGCTAGTCACTGGCTAATGGCGTGGCTGATCCTGGGATTATGATGGACTTTCTAGTGAGAAACTAAAACCTACAAACACCTGGAGGAAGTGGTTACTCACAGCTGCTGCCCCACCCCTGTTTTCAGGGACTAGTTGATTGATTACACTCCCCTCTCAGAAAATAGTGCCTGGGAGCCAAACCCTCCTCTGTCCTGCCAAAAGGGATGGGAGTACAGGTTTTCTGCACAAGAAAAATAATCTAACTCGAAGTTCATAGACTGCAACTGGGAAAAAGAGGGGACTGATTTCCATCAACCCGAGGAAGACACTTCATTGTGCAGAAAACTTTTTGACCAGTGAAAGAGAGCATGAGGGCAAATAAAACCTGTAATCCAAGGCTTAGTCTCATGTCGGAGAGGATCTTGGTTTTTATTCAGTGTCATTCAGTGACTGTTTCATGTGAAAAGCAAAAGCAGAAGCTGAGTATCTGTGCTTCCAGCTTTGTCCCAGCTGTACAGCACAGTGCTCAAACCAGGCCACTGTGTATCAGTGCTTTGAAAGGCATCAGATCAAACCTCTCAGGACCTGACTGACTTATACAAGGAATATTTGCCAAGGTATTCAGGCAGGGGAAGAACTGAGCTCAAGCAGATATAAACAGTACAAAATATATTAAATTCCTGAGTCTGAGAAGTTGTACCAATATCCAGTACCTATATAAACCCTGACACTTCCCTGTCAGGCAGTGGCTGAATGAAAGTTTTCAGAGCTGTGATTCAGTGCCTTCTCCTGGGTGACACGTTCAAGGTCTCCCAAGACATAACCTTCTGCTGAAATCCTACCTTTTCACTGTGTCTGGGACTACAGAATAAATGAGAATGAAAATAAGCTTAGTGATAAAAAGTCATGTAACATCTCTTACATGCATTGAATTACGAGTACCGTGTGGCACGGAGTTTGCTGACAGAGCTCAGTGCCCTTTGGAAAACAGTACCATGACCAGCCCACCTTCCTGGTGAAGACTGAGGCACCTGGTCTTGCCCAATCACAGTGTGTACTTGCTCTAAGTGAATGAATACTTCAGCTTAAATCCTTTCCAATTCTCGTTCCTTAAATGGCTGAAAATCAGATTACTGATTTGAAACAAACTCCAGAAAACCTCGTTCAGGCTTGTAAAATGATGGGTTCATTTTCAAATGGCCTCAGTAACTACACGGGTTTCATGGGACCTGCTCAAACTCCTTTCTGGTTGATTTTGCTTCGGCAGCTGTCGGTGTGGCCGGAGCAGGCTTGCTCTGAGGGCTGTTACCCTCTGTGCATGCACACTGCCCTTTTCCCTAGAGGGAAATCCCAGTGACATATGAGGGGACAAGGGAGAGGGAGGAGGGACTGGCTGGCCCTCACAGTGCTGGGCAGTCACCCCCAAAGGAGCCACTGGTGCCGGGGCTTGCAGGTGCCCTGCCACGAGAGTGTCTCTGACCGCCAGCGGGGTGGGGACATTGAGGAGGACTTGCCACAGGAGACACATGGCCAAGGCAGCCCCGTGAGAGGTGCAGGACAGGCTGCACAGCTGCAAACAGAAGGGCATCCATCTTATGCAGGTGACAGCACTCATGGTGAGGAACTCTGTGGATTTGGGAACATATGAACCAAGTATAGAGTCTGTTGTCTTGAGAATGTGGTGGAAAAAGTAATTTCCCATCTCTGCCACCCAAAGGGTATGCTTAAAAAAAGTCAGCTTTTACCAGATTACAGTTCTTTGAAACAGTGAATTAAATTTGTCCAAACAGGGATCCTGAATTTCACAGCCCATGGTGTTTCTAAATGGCATATGCTGTTAAAAGAGAAAGCAAGTGAGCAAGCGCAGAATGCCTGACTGCAGAGACATGGGATAAATTATGGATATATTTCTAGCATATGCTACTGTTGTGACACTATGCCATGTTGTGCCAGACAGCAACCAGGTCACAGCATGGAAGGAGCAAACCTTCAGAGGAGCCTGTTCTCAGAGGCCTTAGAGGCATAGTAAAGCCCAAACTTTCCAAGCAGCAGGGAACACTCCTAACCTTTGGGCTAAACAAGGCTGGAAAACAGATGTTTTTTTCCTAATTTTGTCACTGTAAGTTGTTCTAAGTATCATGTGACCCTGAATCTGAGAAAATAAGGCTTGTACCTTATTTCATGCCACCTCAGAGAGTGACTAGCTATTTCTTACAGTAAAGAAACCGAGTTCTTCCGAAGTTATTCTTACATATGAAACATCTCTTACCTTAGCCTTAAAATTTCTCTGAAAATAGTTGCAAACTTTTACATAAATAATCATAAGGGAAGAAAAAACCCTCCAAGTATATTGTACTTATGCTAGATGGAAAATTAGACTTTCTATAATTTCCTCCCTTTTTTTGACATTTTGAAGCTTATTTCTCTATCTTTAAAGACTGTTTTGTGCTCTGATAAATATCTCACTATCAAGCATCAAATGAAACCTAATTTTCTCCTCTATTAAATATACTTACTATAAATGCAGATTCAATATTTTTGTGTGTGTGTGTAAAATTTAATTGCTGTAATATTTATGCAAGGTCAAATGCAAGTAGCACATGTTGAAAAATGTTATGGATTAATATGACAGCCTGTAACAACAGAGATGGAACTGCTTTAACTTTCTTTTTTATGCCACTGACTCAGCTAGAGCAGCTAATTATTCTGCAAGTATGTCAATTTATCCTAATTCACCACTACCACAGATCAGCACCGATGAAGACTTGCTAAAGAACTGCTGGAGTGTACTTGCCAAGTTTCTTCTACAACAGCCTCACATGGAGAGTAGCACGTACAGCAATCAAGTGATTATTTAGAGATATTATTTCTCTGCTATTGGCATAACTAGGATAAATCAAATTGCTAGACAGGTTTAAATTCTTGTAGCCATACTTTAAAAAATCGTGCCAAACACGTTAAGAAACAGAGTTAAGGCAAGAAATTACTAGAGGCAACCACAGGAACCAGATCTTCAAATCTGCAGAAGAGGCATGTGGTAATATATAGTAATTGCCTTACAGCTTGCTTATATTACTGGCCATTTGCAAATTACCTCATCATTTTGCATTACATACAAGGGAGGGTTGGTGTGCATTTTCCTAAACAAATCAATAACCACTCTATTAGCTTTGCGAGGAATGAGAATTGATACTCCTAATCCTTCCTTGAAGTTTTTGGAAAATGCTGGTTGTTAGGCACCTTCTGATAGAAACCCCTGTCATACACTTGAGTGACTCCAATCATAAGCATGAGACAAACAGTTTTCTTGAAAGAGTTAGCTATTTCTGAACCAGTCTTCTAAACAATTCAGTCAAACAGATTTCTAAGAGGCGAAAGCAAGCTGAAAGAAATTAATATAAAATTCTGAGTTTTTGTTTACTCTTCAAAAAAGGACAGATAATTTTAGAAGCAACAACAATAAAAAAAAACCCCAGTGCACTGGACAGAATGATTTATAAGCAGAAAAAGCTGCATTTTTAATGTTTGTACAGTTTGTGTGATGCATCTGTTCATCAGGTTGCCTATTTGCCTGAAAGATATCAAGGTGTGCTCACATTGTCTCATTTCTTCCCCAGAAATTATTATCTTCCATTGCCTCCTACTTCCTATAGCTTTCCACAAACTTACATAAAGAATTTGAAACAAAGAAGCGAGGTTTAGTTTTCTTTCTTTCACTCTTCCCTATAAGGCAGGAATAAAAGCAGGATATTTAAGATAAGAGGATTTTAAATGGGGAAGAAATCATTGCTTACATCCTAAGGTGCTAGCTGAGAAGAAGTTGACAGCAAACACCATATGAAATGTGCATGTGCCCACTCCAATAGTAAAAAAAAAAAAAAAAAAAGATTACAACAGTTTATTTCTGTCATAACATACAAGCTGTTAGCAAATTCAGACAATTCTTCCTGTGCAGTATCTCCAAGTCCAACCGTTTTCCTCACCACGCCTAGTGCTAAACCCTGTCATCTCACACACCAAATGTGACACCCTGCTGGTCCCTTGGCTTCTCACAGCTACACCTTCCTCTCCTTCTGGTTTGCTGACATATGAGATGTCTCGCTGTCAGAATAACTTTCCTCACTTGTTGTTGATTTTACTCCCTTTTCCAAACCCTTATGCTTCATACCCCAGTGCCTTGCACATAAAAGGTTTTAATTTTAGCGACCATATTATTGTAGGGAACAGGGTGCACACACCTGAAATAGTAACTTTGCCACTGGCACAGGGAAAACACCGTCTTTGGGAACACCAATAGCAGCTACTCGTGATAAACAAGGTCTGTACAGACTGTAGAGACAGAAGCACAGATTCCAGGAACAGAGTATTCAAAGGAAGCACCATGAAGACAACTCTACGCAAAAGGCTGCAAAAAGATGCACACCTGCAGAACAGTTCCCTGAAATAAAGACCTGGTATGTTTGCCAAAACAGGGACTCCTCTTGTGCTGTTACTTTGCATGTGATCCGTGAAGCAAATACTTAAACACAGATAGCTTGAAATTAAATTATCCGTTTGAGGGGATGAGGAGAAATGTTTTCTCTTAGAGCAGACTGTGAGTGGTTACAACAGAACACAGTAGGTGCTGTCTCACTTTTACAAATTCAGCTTGCTTAGAAATACGTATATTTTTATTGGATAAAGATAAAAATAGCTACTTCAAATACGTGACAGTGTCTTTCATCTTCTTTAATGGATGTCCTACACCCTTTGGCAAACAGTGGTGACACTGGTAAAAGAAGACTGAGTAGCTTAAATCCCATTTCTCAAAGGTTAAAAGGTGGGTTTATCTGAAATTTTCGTACTCAGAATACATCTATGCTGTAAAGAAGAAAGTGATGCTAGAGCTCTCAGTGAATTTATGCTGAAAAAAGTAACTCCTCCAAGAAATCCTATAAGCCTATTGTTATTTACCAGTATGATAGATGATCTTTTAAACATACCTTTGAATTATTCCAGAACAATGAAGGAATTATGCATGTATTTTTTTAGCCATTATAATGAGGCATATGGGACTCAGGGAACTGTGGGGAGGGGGAAAAGCAACAGAACTATGAGTTTTGCTGGCATCACAAGGAGTGGGGAACACTTTACACATGTGGTAGCTGTTGGTTTGGCTTAACATGGATGTCCAAGTGTCTCCAATCATGGCTACTTTCGCTTACGAGAAGAAGGAATTTGGGTAAGAAACATTATCACCCTAAGATATTTTAATGTGTCTTCGAAATACCACTGCTGATTTCTGAGGCTGAATGAAAAATACATTTGCAACATATACATAAAGTGTGTAGAAAGGTCTGGTCAGCTTCCTTCCCCCTTTAGACTTCCAGGCCTGGGTTTGGTCACTTGGACATTTTGGAGATGGCACTGGAAATCCCTTTTCTGTTTTGTACACGTGAGCACAGCTGTCATGACCACACCTGCCCCTCCCAGCTCACTGGCAAGCAGTGCATTGGAAGGGCACGTGTGATTCCCAAAGAGCTGGACGGGCCCCGCTCTTGGCACACTCTGTTCTTACAGCGTAGGGGGACGTTCTCCTTTCCTGGAGAGTGTAGGAGTTGAATTTGCCATTTTATGAACATGAAGAAAAAAAAAGAAGAAGTCAGAAGAACTGATAATGTGTTGTGTGTGGCTGCAGTTTCAGACTTGGAACCCGCTCTGCTCTCCCTCACTGCCACCATCTGCTCTTCCAGCCTCCCCATCTGCCTTCCTACCACTGCTAAACACTCTCTTGACTTTCTGCACACACTCAGTATCCCTACCCTATGCTTCTCCCTCCTCTCCACTATGCAAAATTTGCCAAGACTCTTTCCAATGAATCTTGGCCATCAAAGCTGCTGAATTGGACTTCTCCAAAGCACCATTGTCTTTGCAAACTCCTTCCGCTGCCCTGGGAACATGGGAGCTCCAGCTGTCCTACCACATCCACCCAGCTCCTCCTTAACCTAGAAGTTCCCATGTTCTGTAAGCTCTCAGCAGACCTGCCATCATTATCCTGGGTAATTTTCTAGCCTTGTGTTATTTCTTACCTACAGACCTCCTGGTCCTTTTGTCTGTTTCCAATTCTCCCTTTAATTTTCAGCCTTGAGATTCTCATTTCTCTGCCACAGCTCCCTGCCCCTCATAATCTGCTGGCTAGAACAGGACACACAGACAACACTGGAAGATTTCAGGATTCTTTTAACTTTTCAACGCAAGTAAAGCCATACCTTTTCTTTCCACAAACCTTATTTTGTAGCCAAGTTTGAATATTAATTTTTAAACAAATGGGGATACTACAAATACCTTATATGTGCTATCACTTGAAAAACATAAAATCATAGAATAATTTTGGTTGGAAAAGACCCTTAAGATGATCAAGTCCAACCGTAAAATGAAAAATAACATAATACTATTAGTATTTTCTGTTAGCTACAAAACCGGATGCAACATCATCTCAAGTGTGAATACTTCTCTCAAGGATATACATTAAATTAAAATTTATGCCATATTTTAACTCTGCTCATATCAGTATATTGTTCCCAAGACTTTTGCTGTACACAATACACACAGAGAAAGCTTTCACTGTCAACCATTTATCTTGAAGCCTTTTAGTTTCCTCCCCAAAATGCCTTTTTTCCCTAAGAATAAGCTGCTAATTTATATTTCTGTGAATAGCTTATTTCAAGGTCTTCTTAAGCACTATTTGTGTCACTGGGATGTAACCAGCTTTGATTTTACTATAAAATTATAGGCAGAATATCTCAGTTTTGGAGGTCTAAGGAGAAAGGACACTTAGAGAATACAGCAAGTGAGAAATAGCAAAAGTTGTCTTTCTTAGCATAATTCATGTTGGTCACTATGAGACAGAACTATCCTGAAGACCAGAGGGCTGCTCCTGTGAAAGTGCTCCTGGATGTAAGTACAGTTGGGAAGGTAGCCTGGGTTATTTTTACATTAATGACAGAACCAAAATCTCTACAGCTCAGAGGCAATGAGAAGCTGTGATATTTGTTGTAGGTTTTAATTTGGTATTTATACCGTCCTGGAATGCCAGAACAGAGAAATGTGAAACTGTAAACAATGGTTGCAACTAAAGCAGTCAGAGAGGTGATGAATACTTGCTTGCAGGAACGTGATTTCATTATGAGCTCAAACATCTTTGTAATTGATTTGAGGATTAATAGTAATTTAAAAAATTACAAAGTGCAGACTATTTAAAGGCTACATCCTTTCACTTCTAAATTTCTTCTCACCACCATTAACTTTTGATCTCTGGGCTTAAAGCTGATCTACTGGAGCTGTTTCTCTCCAAGTTCCCAACAGCTGAAATTCATCTCTGTGAGGCGAGGCAGCAAGAGGCTTCTTCACCTCTTGCATTTCATTAAAGGATTCTCTCCACCACAGTAAACAGGGTACTGCAGTCAATGAGAACTCAATCCTACCTTAAACTAATTGGTTTGGAAACAACAAAATGAGATTAATTCTACCCAAGGAACATACTTTATTTCAGAATTATAATTATGGCACTAATGTTTTTGACATGTTTGGCTTTAACATATTCAGGACAATACTCTTCTACTTTTATTCAGTACTGGTGATAACTGAAGTAAAGCTTAGGAGCTAAAGGTTGGCAGTATTAACTAGTGCTTTGATTGCAAAGATTTATCAAAAAAAAAAGCATAAGAAACAATAAAACGAAGAAGAAGAGTTAATTTGATAAAATTTAGATTATTTTTGTTTGGCTAGTATTCTTACAGCTTAGAAACCAGAGAATGTGGTGTAAGTATCTAAGTATCAACAAATTTATTTATTCCCTTGCAAGTCAGACTGCTGGAGAACATATTTAACTTACGTCATTCCCACAGTTATCCTTTGCATCAAAGACATGATTATTTATGCAACAAGATGTAACTGGGGAAACAGTTTTTCTGAGATAATCACCCCCCTGGGACATCGCATGGCTCAGGGTTCATTACCATTGAGAGGAAAAGCGTATTTTGTTCTGCAGTTTTAAATTCCAAACTGCAGTTTCAGCCAAGCAGCGTGTTTCACGTGGATTAATACATCCCTTCAGGTAGCTCACCTCCCCTGTCAATCAGTGTTTCACCCACCTAAATAAAATTCTTAACCCCTTATTTACCACGCTGCAGAAAGTTAATACTTTTCGAAAAGTTGTTTGTTATTCTAATTTTAATGAAGACAGATGAACAGAAGATACCCAAAGGGTATGCTAATATTAGTACAGAAGAGATTAATCTACAGGAAGTGCAAAAGCAATGCTGAATTAACAATAAGACAATTTGCATGTGTAACTCAATTGTTTAATAAAATGAACACTGATAAGTACAAGTACTTGTTGCCTATTACCTGAATTACCAAAAGAAATATGCATATTTTCTTTTGAACAAAGCACCTCTGTAATTTGAAGGTACCCCAGCAACACCCAGCATGAAACAGCCATTTCCAGCACAGTTAAAACAAGTTGCAAGCAGCCCATGCAACTTAATTCTCAATGAAAGTGAAATGCAATGAAGAGCTCACAAGGAAAACTTTTTATACACTACTGTGTAGTCTTAGAAGTAAAATGATAGAGGCTTGTTTAATTAATCTTCTCAAGAAACAACTCTTCTGACTGATCATTTTGATAAGCAGGATCTCAAACAGAAAACATTTGCAGCCTCTTGCAATTTGACATATGCATCAAAATCAACAAAGAAAACAAATGTTAAGAACCTAATGCAACACTTCAGGCAGAAAAAACCCAACGTTACTTTCTCCCCTATTTGCTGAAACAGAAAGTGAAATAAATCTTATCAGCTGTCTACATGGATGCTCATTCTACCCAGAGGTAACGGATGAGAGTTCTCTATGGAAGTGACACATAGTGACTATGCACACACTTATCTTTCTCCCAGTGGGATAATTGTTTCAACTCCAGACCCTCCATACTTTCTCCTTTTTGTACTTTACAGACACAGCTTCCATCTGCTCCATGAGCTAAATCTCATTTTGAGCATACAGAGTGATTAGGAATATCACTTTTCCCTCGTTCCAAAAGAAATAATTTGAAACTCTCATCCTCTGGCCTGTCTCCTTACACATCTGTTTGTCCTTTGGTCTAAGGCAGTATTTTGCTTTCATAAATATTCTCATGCCTTAGATTTACATTGCTTCTTTTAGATTTTTTGGTTTGGTTTTTGTTTTTGGTTTGTTGTTTTTTTTTTTTTTTTTTTTTTTGTTAGTCTGGTTGGTTTTTTTAAGTTTAGCTGCTCATTCATTAACTTTGTGCTTTCATTTCCCTCCTCTGATCTGTTTCCAGCATTACTAATTTAGTTCTGGTAGACTGTTTCCCTCTTTTTTGCTTTTTTACCTGTGCCACAGGCAATTATCATTTCTCAAATACGAGATTTGAAGGCATCTTGTAACACCCCACTATGATGAATTTTATTCAAAAATAAGTTATTAAAGAGGGGATATAATTTATGAATGTTACATCTCTGGATAAGTCAATTTTAAGCCTCTATATTCTTTTGCTACCATAATTAACATACTACTTCAAAGACACAAAAAGGACAAATGATCCATGGAGGCCAGCACTGCTGGTGAGAATTCCAGTAAGAGATTTCATGTCTTGGAGTCCAAATGTATTAAATGTAGTACTAAAGAAACTGGCAGTTCTTAAAATAATTGTCAAAGACAGAACAACAGAATGAATATCCTCTAACAGCAACATCCTGTGCTCTCCATGTCTCTGGAAGCAGATTCCTTTATTGCATCAATTAATGTATTTGTTGCCTTTGAAATATGTTGGTCTATGGGACAAGCAATGCAACTTTGCCTTGGTACACTATCAAACTACTTCCTTGGATTATTAAAATACTTAATGCACTTTAACCACCAGTTCTTAAAAAGATTTTCCTGACAAGAGGAACAGCTGGCACAAATAAGAACAAATATTGGCCTTCTGGCACAAAAACCCCCATCACTTTGCCCACTTCCTCATTATGAATAGTCAAATAAATGATTGATCTTTTCTGGGGTCAAAACAAGAATACTCAGATTCTACATACCAACCCCTCAAATGACAGGGAGTTGCATTTTACAGCCAGTCCAAATGGAACTGATATTTTCAATTGTCTTATGCAGCTAAAATTTTGCACAATACAAGGAAATATAAAGATGATACAGAGGAAGTGTTCCAAATAAATTATTTATCAACCTATTTCCAAAGAAGTTACAGACTTCAGGATAACTGGCCCTTCTCACTTGAGAAAAAACAACATATACACAATATGTCCAATGGGAAGACAATCTTATTGCTATTAGCATTAGACTTCAAGCTCTTCTTGAACAGGAAGAACCTATTTTATTTTATAGGTTTATAAAGTAGAGTGCTGAGGGGTCCAGTCTAGTGATCTTGCCTCTCCCTCTTTCCAAGGATAGTAGTACTTGTGCATACATTATGCCTCTTTTTATTGAGCGTTAAAACCAAGGTGTTTATAATTAAGATGCTACTAGCAGTTTATGAGAAGACATGAAAATGTGGAAAAACCCCATCAATAAAAGATTAAGAGAATGCTTCCAGATAGAAATAAAATCAGGAGAGTAAACACTGAGTGCATCTCTCTTGGCCTTTGAATGAGCGATATAAAATCACGTCTGGTTTAGCAGTCTGTACTGCTTGCTGTCTTCTGACTTTAAACATATTCTCCCTGTTGCACTACTGAATAATCAATGAATTCATTTTCTTCATCAGTGGTTGGCTTTCTCTTTTTCCCAGCTGTCATAATAGAAGAACTTCTCTAAGCAGGACCACTTTTCCATTAGATTTCAACCAAATGAGCCACATAATGCTTCTTCATGGAAAGGCAACCAAGGAGATTCTCTTTGTATGTAGACAATTTCAAACAGATAAAGCTGACAGAAGTCAGGTACTTGTTGTACTCCTAATCTTTTTCCTCTCGTCTTAAAAAGAAATAATAAGTATTAAGTTAATCTATTACTTCAAGGGTTCTAAAATGTAGTTGGTCTGATGGTATAATTAGTAGCAGCAGCAGCACTAAGTACTACAATTACTTTAAGCCCTGTCTCCCAAAACCAAGTATAATAAAGATTCTGCTGATTGAACTAAAGTGCTTAAAACTGTGGAAGCCACAGAAACAGCAGGTGTGCTTCACAGTCCCTGTCAACTTTACATGTGAGTTGACTGAGATGGTCACTTGAAGGATGGGCAGGTTTTATTATGAAGGCAGGAAGAAAGATGTAAGAAATTTCTCCTTTCAAATAGCAGGAATGGATCTCATCAGAATTTTGAGGCTAGCCAAACAGCTGCACAGAGCTCCTGGTATTGGCATGAGAGTAAAAATACCCTTAGCAAAAGTAATCCTGCTGTAAACTAAAAGAAATTGTCCCACTGACTTGCATATATTAACATTGTGATCACCATGGTAGCTGGGACCCTGACAGCCTTAAAACTGTATAAAATATCTCCAGACGAATACACACACACATATATATTCACACCTTCCAGAAGGTATAAGGTCTTTGATTCTAAATCTTAATTCTTGGGGCAAAATTAACTGTAGCAAAAAAAAAAACCACCTCTTTTTCTGGGCCAAAAAACTTACTGCTAGTATTATGAAATTCTTAACCAAAATTTGAGTTGGGTTTTTTCTATTTTTTGAATGGTGCTTTTGATATACTGGTAATAAAAAGAAACACATTGCAACTCATTTTCAAGGGAAAGTCAAAGACTAGAGCAACTACATACTCAATTGGGATTTGTGGTTTTAATTAGGCTTATAAATTCTGAAATTAAATCCACAGTTATTTCCTTTTTGAGGAATGCTTATCATATAGAAACACAGATATTAGTCATAGATGTGCTTGAAATAGATGTCATATAGAAGCCCTGCTGTTTCTCTAGGCCATAGGCTGCCACAGCCATGCCTTGGTCAATCCATGAAATGGTTTAAATGTTCACTTCCTGTCTTTTGTGTAGGTAAATTTTGACTGAAATAAATGTGAAATGATTTCTACATGTGTACAAGAAAATACTACCTGTTCACATTTGACATTATTTCTTTGTTTCATATGAAGAGGAATACACAAAGAATTTTAAATAAATCTCTCCTGCCCGAATCTTTGCTAGTAAATTTAAGTTATTAACTGCTCATGTTGATGGACACAGGAATAAACAGACTTAATAGCAGTCCAACAGCATATTTAAGTAATTAGCTGCAATGAATCAATCCAGTAATACTCTAAAAATACAAGATCTAAGTAGTAAAAATTTGTTTTGTTAACCTGGGCAATTTTCAGTGAATACATATTTAACAGGAGAGCACATATTGATTTGATATGCTTCTCAAGTTATGAGCAGATAAAATGAACAATTTGTTTAATTGCTAAATGAAGAGTAAAGCAACGTGTGGGCCAATTGTCTGATCATCTGGGAGCCATCACTGTGTCTCGTTTGCCTGGAGCCTGACAGGGCTGTACCTGCTTGTTCTACAGCATTACAAGTGAGTCCCACATCCAAGGAAAGAGATGTAGAAGGAAGCACTTCTTTGATATTGAAAATATCCCCAGTTTTCTCAAGGCTGATATAAAAGCAAACCACAGAAATAAAAAGTAGTCCAATAGGGTGGTTTATCTGAAAGCAGACTGTGCATTCAAACAAGAATAATATAACTAAAGGCATGCAGAGTTTTCTTCTTAGTTGAAAGCAGCAAGGTAAGGATCTGTAGCTGATTTAACACAGCAGGTCAATAAAAAGTCAAATGAATTTGAGATGTTTTGAGCACTATAAACAACAGGACTGTCTGTGGAACTATCAGCCTCATACAGGGCAAAATGTCATCCCTGAATATGCCATTGATGGCTGCAGGAAATAAATTTAATTTTTAAGATTTAAATGAAAAGACTCCTGGAAATGGAGCTAAATATGTTCTGGTACTCAACAGAAGAAAAGTGCAGTAACTTTGGGTGGAATGGGTTATGAAGTGTATAAAAAAACCCAAAAATAAACAGTTAAAGGTGTGCAGAAACCAACTGTATCACCAACACAGAGAATTTGGTGAAACCGAAGGAGTCTCAAACTTCAGGGTCACTCCAAGCATCCCTTTAGTGGGCTTTAGTTTCAACATTTCTGTATCTGTATTCTACCAATACAGAGAACTGCCTGTGGTTCATTTTTTCTAGGCTGCTGTGCCTGAGCTTTTCACTATTTCATAGTCCAAGATGCAGTTCATGATTTTAATAACTGTCCTTGTTTAATTACAGAATATAGCTGTCAAATTACTACTGAAAAAAAGGCTAGGAAAGAAGAATAAAGTAATTTATATCTTTAGGTGTGACTCCTCCAGGGAAAATGATTTCTGAGCGTTCTGTGGGTAGATTTTGTAACTTTCTGTTTGGTTTTATTCTTGTGAGTCACAGTATAGTAAAAGTTTCTGGCAAGACACGAAGAGCAGAATCCAGTCATTTTCTTTTTGCCAAAGACTGCTTTGCTCAAGTAGCAAGAAGGAAGCAGGGTATAAAAAAAAAAGTAACCTGTAGATTGTGGAAATGATTGATGACAAGTGTGCTGAGCGCAGAAACACCTTTATTCTGCAGGGTGCCACACTCCAAAATTCCCCTTGCTGTTGAATAACAGCTCATGGCTGCCACAGGAAAGCCCCTCCCTGCTGGGAAATTTTGAAGCCAGACAGAAAAGTTCTGTGTCTTTCTGTAGAGGAAATTTATATCTGAAATGACAGCTATGACTACACCTTTGAGATAGCTTTCAGGGAAGGAAATAGAGTGCACCTGGGTGTCAGTGCATGAAATAGCATGAGAAATGGATAGTTATTAATACAAGGTCCTAAATACTTTAATGGGAAGAAAAAAATTACCATCCATGGATGCTTGTTTCACTTTATTAGAAGCTTTATTGCTTCAAGGACAGAGGGAAGCTCCCATTACAATATGTTTCAAAGGTGCTTCTCATTGTTCAGCAAATCTATACCCAAACAGAAAGGAAGCTGCTTTGCTGCTGAGTTAGATGGTTGTCATTTTCATCATCTTCTAAATCTACAAATATGTCCAGGGTAGGAGCAGCAGGAGCAGCTCCTTCCCTGCAGGATGGCCTTTTGATTATGTTTCACTCTAAAAAGACGTTTCCTACATGAGTTTTTAACTGACATGGCAATTATTTTGGCTAAACTAGATGTGAAATGTTAGTTCAACAAGGAACTCACGTTTTAGCCTGTGTCAGAACTTCCACAGAGAGGAAAAAGAACCCAGTGCTGGAGAAAGACACCTTTATAAAAGTGTGTGGATAATAAAATCCATGACTAGCTTAAAGAAAAAGACATAATTAAAGGAAGAAGGAAATGCAAAACTGGATAAGATGGAAGACTTCAAAAGGTACATTCTGAGGAAGGTGTTCTGTCACGTAAGTTTGAGAATGCACAAAATTTATCAAATGGCTATAAAAATCTTCAGTGAATTATAAGAAACTACGAGATGGAAAAAGGCTAAATAAGAAAGGTCTGAGCTGCTCAAGAGCATAATGACTTCAAAGGAAGGAAGAGCTGAATTTAAGGTGGAACTTTAAAATGAAATTTAATTTCTGAAGACAAGAAGGTGGACTTTCATTCAAAATCAGAAGAAGAAAAATAATAAAGGAAAGAAGTTCTGTGCTCAGAATTTCAGAGGCAAAACTAAAGTAGACACAATTTATGCAGACATGAAGAAAGGAAGTTATTCTCCATGCCAGATGGCCAAATAAAAGGTCTATACCTCTTTACATCCTAGAGACGAGATCTAAAATGTGAGTCGGCCTTGTGCCGTCTATCACAAGCAAAGTCAGACAGCACAGGGCCTTCTGCCTTGCAGTGACTCAGAATGCTGTGGTGCAGATCTGTACAGGAGGTGGTTTTTAGCAAACCTCCTTGAACTAGTCCAAATGCTGCTGGCAAACAGCTGAGGGGCAGGAATGGCCACTGCTGGGCACAGCTCTGAACACACCAGCCTCATGCTTGGGCTTGCTGTTCATTAGTGTTGTTTTCCATGGAGCGATTCTCTATAGGTGCACCACTAACATTATTTTTACTCCTATTTTTGGTGCAGTAGGAGTTTCTTTGGAGCTGGAGTGCTGTCAGTCCTGCTGGAGCAGTGCCGGTGATCTGCGAGGCAATTGATTCAGCCTGTCAGTTTACTGAACAGATTGGGCAGAAAGGAACGCATCAAAAGCTGGGCTCCAGCGCTGCCGGCTTCTCAACGCTTTATTTCTGACCCAGGTGATTCGTTTTGTCTCGCAGTGACGTCCCCTGGAAAGCAGTGGGGTACGGATAGGGCTCAAGAGGAAACTCGTGCATTTCCCTTTGTGTATCTCTCGGGATCATGAGCTTCCCTACTTTACAGCAGCGTGAGAAATGGCTTTCTCCCAAATGTGCATCACATAAAAGTATAAAGGTTACTCTTTGATGTGACTTCACAACAGCAGTAGAAAAGAAGATAACGCTGAGGACATACACCTTCTAGTTATTTCCACCTACAGTCCTGTACTTAGTAACAACAGCCCATTTCCCTTAACCACATGAACGCCCTGTATCGGTCCCTTAGTTATCCACTTTTCTTAGAAAACAAAAAAACTCTGCCTGAACCATGAGGATTTCAAACAGCACAACATAGAAAAAGTACAAAATAACATAAAGGTACATGGACAGCGCTTGAAAATTTTAGTCTGAAAAGCAAATCCTATACAGTGCTTTATATGAGAAATACAGGTTAATTAACCTGTTTGCATCCAAATGACAGCCCACTTTGAACGCAGTATATTAGGTTTTTCAAATATTACAGACAATACCACAGAGGTTATTTACCTATATTTGTCACATATGTTGTTTTATATTGTGAACATTTTGAGATTGGAGCTTTTGAATGGAAAATATCTCTGAAATCACTGTTCAAAAAATCAGGGTAATAATTTCTTGGGTGTTAAACCTCTGTTTTATGCGGCCATTTGCTATTTTCACACATAATGACAGTGATGTTAAATGTCTGCACACTTTTGCAATCTCTTTCACCATTTCATTATCAATCCTCTTATCTCCTGCTGCTGTTGAATGCAGTTGCTGTTACAGCCCGATACGCACAAATGTGAAATCCTTCCAAGAGGGACAATCCAATCTCTGCCTTACTCTGTGGTTTGGTTGCCTGTATGCAGCCCTGAGCACCCTACAGGGTTATTCTTCTGCTCCAGTTACTGGGGAAAGCTCTGCAGAAAAGGTGAGTCTTGCACACCAACCTGATTGTGACAGGGCTTTTACTTTCCTTTTTTTTTTTTTAATCTTCCTTGAGAGGGGGGGATCCTGAACCTCAGCATTAATGGTATCACTGGATGGTTCTACCAGAATAATTCACTGTAACACAATTTCTGCCATGTCTGGTAGCTTCATTAAGAACTGAAAAGCAATTTTGTATTTATATTTTGTCTCTCACTGAGAGCCAGTTCTTTCACAAGTTACATACTCCAAGTCATCTGACTTCTGACAGATCTCCCAAATGTGAATGAGGACATAATTCTGCCTTTTCTTTTTAATACAATATATTTCTAGCTACAGAAAGCTAAGCTTTCAGATTAGAAGCTTCAACATCACAATGTGAGTTGAATTTATGCGAAGGCTAGTATGTTCCAGCCAGAGAGAAATCGTTGCATTGCATTGTGCTAGTGAAAAGGGAAAGCCTAGGCAGAAATATATTTCAACTTTATGTATTTAACCAAAAATGAAACTCCAAAACCCAATTATTTTCTTACAGATTTACTACAGAGTCCTTTCTTTGTAGCATCAGGAGCAGAATCTTGCAGAAATGACAGGTACCTTAGGTCAAGGTAAATAAATTGTTCAAATGAAAGTGGAAAGAACTGAGAGAAGCTCCAAGGCAAACAAGTTTACTTTAGAAACTATTTCTATAGGCTTACAGATGGATTTGAGCTATTAAAACCAATATAAAATTTTAAAGAGACCGAAATGAAAACTGTGAGTTTTCTCTGATTGTTTTGTCTTTAAACCAAAATCACAAATCATGCATTGCAGTCCTGAGCCACAGAAACCAACAGCAGAATTCTGAAGAAATTTAGCAGGCCAGGATTTCAGTTTGGATAACTCACTGAAAGTCAGTTAAAAAAATGAAAAGGGTAGGTACTATGAAACTCACGGGAAAAGTAATTTATGCAGTACTACTTAATATTTGCATCTCTCTTCTTACATACAATAGGAGTTTATTGAAGGCTTTTTATAGTGTCAAATTCCAGTACTTACAAATTTACTTTCTTCTATTTAAAGTTTAAGCCTGTTTAGATCTGGAGGCTTTCATCCAGTTTTCCACAAGATTTTGGTGTCTTTCAAATGCAAATCTCATTCAAATTAATCACAAGTCAGCATCATTTATTTTGTCAATTGATGCCCACTACTCAGTGTATTGCTGAAGGAAGAGAAAGAAACAGCTGCAGGGATGAGAATCAAGGCACTTTATCAACCCCTGAATTGTTGTCAAGTTAGAATTGTTCATGTATTTTTTCTTATAGATCTTTTTCATCTGTTTTCTTTTTGTGTTTGTTTTTTTTTTCATTTAGGTATTTAAGGAGTTACACTGCACATTAACAGTAGCTAATTGCTGTCAGCCATCTTATGTTGCATGCTAGAGAAAACATCAGAGATCAAGTCTCAGTGCTCCTATATTTTTTCAGTGTGTAAGAAACAAATCAAGATATATAGTAGTGCACATACCTGAAAACACTGTGTTGGTACCAGTACAAATATTATGGCCATGAACTTAATGTTAGGATCTTCTCCTTGATTAGAATCTCACTTAGCACTGCTAACACCAGTATAATAGTGATGCAATATTTCCAACTTCCATTTGTTTCATCAAGAAGAATGGTTTAGTGCAACTACAATATTGCAAATAAATACTAACGTAGGTGAGTGGGATCAGAGGAAAATGTCTGACACATTTTTAAGCACATACAAGCAAGGAAAAATCTCAAACCCGACAACATCTCTGTGTTCTTATTCACAGAGTTTAAAAAGACAATGATCTCTGTGGGCTCACTGTCTCAAGCTGTGTCAGCTTGCTCTAGCACTCACCCGGTCACAACCCAGAGAAATCCCACCTCTTGTCTCTGTTTCCTATCCAAGGGGGAGAGATGGCTTGGTCTCAGGAAGACAAGTTCACCTGCTTCCTTACTTCATGTTTTCACAGGCATCAGTTAAGGCTCCCAAATGTACAATAGACTTCACTCACACTTATTTCACTTTTCTTTCCCCCCCTTCAAATACACTGTTCTCACAACTCCATACAAGTGGCAGTAAAAGACACCTTTGTCTACAGCCTGAGCAGACAGACTTGTAAGCAAACAGATACTCAGAAACTGAAGCCATTTCCCACTCTAATGAAAATTCAAGACACTGGACACGGATGGGAACGTTCCAGCTTGCTTGGGAGAGCACAGCCCCTGAGATGCCCGAGAGCCGCACGGAACGCTGAATACAGGCAAGTGCCAGTGGGAAAGAAACTGAGCACAGCCATAGGAAGCAGCCAATGTGTCAGATCAGACATTTTCCTTATTGCAAACTATAACAGGGTACTACAGGCAGGGATCCTGCAAGACAGATTAATCATTCCAGCTGGAACGACTGTTAACACCATTCCAGAACAGAAACCTTCCATGAAGCAGCCCAAGCATGGGCCCCAGACACAGTGAACTGCAGAGGAATGTCAAAGAGTGTCCTTCCAGTTACAGGCTGGCAACAGCAGGGCTATATGTTGCCAGGCTATATGTGAAAATATCACCAACACAGGTACTCTAAATGGAGTTGGCTTCCAGAAAGAAAAATGCCTTTTATTCGGCTACATTATCAGTCAGAGAGTTGTAAGTAAAATCAAATTCCGTTCTGATTCATTTGGCACTCGTTCCTGTCTGGATTTGTATACCCTAAGTGGTCTCTGCACTGTTCTGTTGTCTCCATCACTGCAATTTCAGACTGTTTAAACATTCTTTGAACTTTTGGTGCCATGAAGTTTTCTACCTTAAGCCAAATTGCTGAAAGCCCTGAACAACTGGCAACCCCTTTGAAAGGCTTCAGAATGCCTGTGACATTGTAAAATCACCATGGCTTCTCTTTGGAAAGGCAGGCTTGCTTGGAACGGTATCCACTTTAAATACCTCACCTGAATGCTGAGTGAAGTGTTAGGAAGGATTGTAATTTTAATTAATAGAAGGAACACCGACAGATCTAAACGGCTGGTCACCAAACTGCACTCTGAAGAAATATGCATTAAAAAGTTTTACTGGATATAAATTGCTTTTGATTTGTTTGTAATATATTATAATAGATTTATATCCCATTGAATACTCTGGTTTTTTGAGGTGTAAATTGGTGAGTCTACAGTGAAAGGTGCAAATATGAATAGGTGGGTGTGATGAATTCCACACCAACATATAACCAAAGAGACAGGGTGTAGTAGAAGTTCAATAAAGCCAATTTAAATCTTTCACATAAGTTCAATAATTTTATTTTACTGCTATTGAGTATATGATGTTTAATTTCAGTCATTAATAAAATGGGCGAAAAGTGATTGAAGAAATTACATAGGTAAAATGCAGTTAAATATGTGCAGAAAATTGTATTTGTTGAAAATATTATATTATATTATATTTGGTGAAAATTTGACTGCAATAAAATGCTGGTGAGCCTGGAGCTGTGAGGGAGGAAGGTAAGGGCTCCCTGCTGACCAAACGGGTGCTGCTTGCAGTCATGACATTTATCTGATTGTCTGTAAGAGAGCTCCACTCAAGCCTGGCACCACGGGACTGAGCAATGCAAAACCAAAGGCCACAACAATGCACCAAAGCCTCAGAGAGTGACCCTCTCCTGAAAAATCTGTATACATCAGTAAGCTGCAGTTCTTCAGTGAAATCAAGAGCCAGACAACAGCTCCGTTACCCCCTGGCCCTACCACACACCCAGATGTAGGCTTGAAACATCCTACCTTTGTGAACTGCAGTCAATATGGATTTAAACTTGATTTTTTGACTTTAACTAAATATAGATGAGACATTTACAGTAAATGGACTCTTTATTTTAAAAAAAGAGTTTCAGAGATGGCCTCTCTCTGGTCTTCTGTTCATGTCCTCTCTAACTGTTACATCCTGAATCCTGGTATTAAGATCCTTAAATTACCTCAGAAAATGAAGACTCCCAATCCTAGACCTTGTGTACCGTGGATGCTATTTTTCCACTAGGGGGACTGTTGGAGGTGCAGTTTTCTGTAGAAAATACGTCAGCCAATGAAACAAGGTGGAGAAGAAAACTAAACTTTGAAGAATGCTTTTCAAAATCAAAGCTTCATAAAATTTTGTACTACATAGAAACTAATCACCATTGTTTCACTTCCTTCTTAAGTGTAAAGCTATCATTCCATAAACTGTTTCCTATTTACACTGGTCAAAGGATCAAAGGCATGTCAATGAGGCTGCAGTATGCTTTCTGGCTTATGCATATGGAAACAAAGATTCCTCTACTGAAAAATTTTTGCATTCATCCACCCATAAAAAGTCACACGCACTTACTTTTGATCAGTACAAAGCACAATATTCCCAATAGAATAACAGTCTATAAAATAATATGAAGCAGTTGTTAAGGTACTAGATGAAGCAGAAGTCCTCAATCTGAAAAATTTTAACAGAAACCTTTTACAAAAAATGGAGACCTTCACTGTTTCATACTGTTCTGCGGGAGTAATCGGTGCTTTGTGTCCTCTGTCAGGGACAGCGCTGTCAGTTCATCATTGCACAGCCGAGGGTCTCCCCTCTATGCCAGCACAGAGCAGCTCTGTGGGAAGGACATGACATGGCAAGGGAACTGAAACACCTCAGCCCCTGCTAACAATAGAGCTGCTTCATCCACTTGCTACAGTCAAATGCAACAAGCAATTGCTCCACAGTGAGACCCCCTCGGATCAAAAGAGCTCAGCATTTTCATTCTGGCTCCTCATGACTTTGTGCTGAACACTCACAGCAGCACAAAGCCAGGTTATCAAAGCAGAACCCTACAAATGGGACCTACCAGCTCCTGAGAAATGGCCTGAACAGCCTTAGAGAAACCAGCAGTTTGTGACACGAGTGTTTGCACAACATAGATTTCTTTCTTGCTGTGTACCTTTAATTTGTATTACAGCATCCAGAGAAGAAAGCATGATCTGTGTTCATGTATGCTCAGCGCCCATCATTTACACCAGGATCAACTTAACTTCAAACAGTAAAATAACAAAAAACAAAAAGATATTTTTTATAAATATATTTAGCGGTATTACATTTTTAATTGCCAGTACCCTGTTTAAGCTCTTAAGCATTAAGGCTGGAGGATATCAACACCTTTATCAAGACACAGGCATTTGAAATGTATATGCAAGTAACTGTAAAAAAAAAGGCACTAAGCAAAAGTTGAACAATGTAGTAACTGAAAGACAGATTGTCGCATCCCATTTTTTGAAGGTGGGGAAGCACAGTGAGGAGGCAAAGTGATATTTTAGATTAGAAGTACTTTTTTTAAAAAGCCTTCATTTTAAACTTGCATCGTACATGACATTGCAGGGAACTTGACGTTCAATAAAGGAAAATGCATGCACATGGGAGCATTTTCTTAATTGGACTCTTGAGCTGAAAACTCGGATATATTTCCAGTAGATGAAATGCTTCATATTAAATGTCAAGATGTATCGAAGAAGTGACACTTAAAATGAACTGAAGAAAGAAATAAAACGGAAGAAATTTAAGACAGCGTTTATTAGCTGAAGATATTCTATGCATAGAGCAATTCACATTTTCAAACTAATTTCTGCCTATCTGGGATAATGATTGGGTGCCAGGAGTCAGGAATACAGTGCAAAACCAGTATCAGAGGGGAGAAGGAAACTTCTATGGCAATAACTAGAAAACATATAACAGCTCAGAGACCACTGTCTTCAGCAGGTCTAATTAACACCCCGTTTCTGTTCTATAAATGCAAGCTAAGGCACCATTTTTTTCTGAAAATATATCCCTAGAGCCATATTCAAGTTTGCAGACAATGTCTGGCCCAAGCAGACAACCTGAGAAACCACAGGCACATTTTCCCTCTTGCCCTGTGCCCCCAGCTGTCTGCCTCCACCCGCTGCAGGACCTTTAGGTCCAGTTTGGTGGCCAGATTTAGGCCAGTTCAGTGCCCAGCTTTTCCTCTTGGCTTCCCTTCTTAAGGGTGCCTTCTTCCCTACCACTTTATGACTTCTGGATCCTCTCACCCTGTGCAGAACTCTGCACTTCCAGTCTTACTAAGAGCCTTCACTTTCTATGGTGATCCTGGAAGGTCAGGTATTCTGACCTCACTTTAACATTTTTTTAAAACATTTCCAAAAATGCCCATCTGTTCAGTGTACCATTAATCTCTTGCTCCAAATCTCTTTCACTCTTCGAATTATTTCCTTTTGCTCATCACCTATTTCAATTCAGCTTCACCAGCTTTCTCTTTTCACCCTGTCAGACACTTTTCACATCCATCTTTCACAATCCTCCCTCCCTTTGTAAAATGATACAGTTTGTCCTATCACCTCTGACAACCCGTCCTTTCTGTTATTGACATCATGGCACCATCACATCCTGAGATCCAATTCTCCTCCTGCTCCTCCTCTCATGCTGCTGAAGCATGCGTGAGAAAGGACTCTGATTTTCCTGGCTTCCCGTGCTTCACATTGATTCTCCCCTTTCTCATCTCTGCCCTTTATCTTTCAGAACACCCCAGATTGATCCTTCTGCTGTCAGCCCTCATTACCACTACAGCTCCCTCTTACCTGCCACCACACACACACATGCTCCCCTGCTCAAACTCTTACTAACAGTTAATCTGAGAAACTAACACTCTTCTCTGCACAGCTTTCTTGATCAGTGAACCCCCTTGTGAGTCTAGAACTGACTTTTAATGCCAATTTGAAAAAAATCCTCATAGTTATGATTTATTCACGTAGCCTAAATTTGTTTTTAACTTTAATGTTTTTATATCTGGCCATCAGAACTGATGCAGCTAAATAGGTATAGCTGATTTTTGCTGGTCCCTGATTTATTTTTTTCTTCCTATTTTCAATATCTTTAGCATTCTGAATACTGCAATTTGTCTTCTTCTCAGCTAAGCAGTGCTTGGTAAAGTCAAGGAAAGTCAAAACCAGAACTCCTACTGTTACTAAACGTAAGCCTTAGATACTACTGCAGATTTACACTCCTACTGCTGGAAATGACAAAGCGCAGAAAAAGGAATAAGGAGAATAAGGATAAAGCAAGGAAATGCAAGGCAAACTGTAGGCTGCACCAAGACGAAGGGTGGCTCTGGAACTAGGGAGCTCACAATCCCCCCATCTGCACTGACAGTCTTCCAATGTTTTTTCTCGAGGCTGCAGCATGGCCTCAAAGTTTTACCTATCACTGGGTTCTGGGGAGAGCTGCTCCCAAATGCCCCTCTTCCATTTTCGTTCTCCATTACCAGTATACCATGCTGCAAAGATGAGGATGCAAAGAGACAGGCTCCGTAGTAGGAAAATCACACTCTAACTTCCAGACAGATGAGGTTATTTTTATACGGAAAAAGGAAGCCACAAAGTTGATTTATTTTAATAGATGCCCATCCCAACCAGATGGAAGTAAAACCACTGGCATGTGGTCGGTAGCAACATGTCAATCAATGAGGATATTTGCCATTATTTATACCCAACACAGGTGTGTATTAATTATGTATTTGCTTGAAGGATAAAGCACAAGAAGATACCTACTGCAACAAAATTTTCGGTTCCATGTTCTATCTTCAAGCCAAATTGAAATTCTTTTACTAGATGTGAAACTGGCTTGTGCACAGGAACACACAAAAATATCTACTAAATGTCAGCAGCAACATAACATGTACATAATTTTAACATGAACAGGGAATCTGCTTGGCATTAACTTCACTAAGTCAATTCTGGGTCAGTTTTGCTGTGGAACAGCAATTTCAAAAAGAATCTGCTCTCAATATGAATATTTACTCACCAAACCCTCCCTCAACTAAAAGCTTAAAAAAGGTTAAGGAATTTGGAAAAGACTAGGGAAAATTGCTGGTTTTGTAAAACCAAGTGAAAGACACTGACAAGAAAATAGGAGTGTTCTTATTTCTCAGGACAATCAGATCGAAGTCAATTTGAAAATGAAAGAATTATATCTCAAATACTAAGCAGCCAAGAGCAGGTAGTACTTTAGTTAAATAACTGAATTTGGAGTTGAACAGCTTTTACCAGTGCCATAGCAGACTGTGACTACCAAACACCATTGTTCCTGGGAGAAGTTCCCCACAGCTGGCTGCTCCAAGGCTGCCTGCACAACCACGATAGAACTCAGCCCATCCACAGGCAACACCTGAGGTGAGGTACAGTTCTGAATTCAGCTGGTGGCATCCAACTCTGCTGTAAAATGCACTTTTTGATTTCCCTTACTTCATATAAATATGCTGGTTTATAACTCCTTTTGTTTTTATAAGTCAATATAGTTTATAATTCTTTCCAGGAGCAATTTTTTTTCTAACCTGCAATAAATACTGGCCATTTTTTTTATTCTAAACTTAACAATGTTTAAATCAGAAATAATTAAAAATCTGATATATGAACATGAAATTTTAATTGTAGTAACATTTCACTTCTAAGCAGATTATTTCCCAAAAGCCACTCATTTAAGTATAAAATATACTCATATTTCATAATCTTTAAAAAAGGGTTCTTTTTTTTAAATCTCTACTTTAAGTGGAAAGTTAAAAATAATCACTCTAAACCCATGGCAAGCCGCTGTGTTTTGCCCATAGGGTTACACATCTGATGAAAAGACATGTTATGTGAGGAAGCACTTTTTTCCAGCTCCATCACCTGTTTGTTGTGCATCAGTAACCATGTTTGTGCCATTTGTATGTGTAGGTAGTATGGGAGCTGTCATTATAATTGCGTTTTTCTGCGAGAGGCACAGTGATTATTTGCATTTTTGCTTGCAAGACTCTACAGGTAAGTAAGTCTGCCTTTGGAAAGTGCGTGGGAGGAGAGTTTGTCTCCCTGTTCAGAGGGAGAGCAGAAGTGAGGACAGATCTGTCCTCTGTGAAGGTCTGTGCAGAGTGGTGGCGTTCTCCAGATACAACGTAAAACACCCATCCAGCTGCCCCAGCCCTCAGGGAGACCTGCAAACCCACCTGAGCCTGGCTGCTGACTGGCTGTGGTTCAGAGGGGTGAGATAAATGGTGCCCTCAGCCAACAAAACACTTGCAGTTTTGGAGCCTGAGGGTATTGGCATCATAGGGATTTCTGAACTTTCATGTGGAGACCTTGTTTGGCTGCTTCCTCAAAAGCAAAAGGCTCACAGTCCTTTTTTCTGGGACTGCCTTGCACATGGCTCAGCCTTTGGTGATAGAAAAACCTAATTAGCTCCTTCTGCAACACTTTATAATTGAGATCTTTTCTGAGCTGATCCTTGAGACTGCCCAATCATATTTCATTCCTATTTATCAGTAACATGTTTGCTAATGCATTACATGGCACCATTAGCATCCATATACTCTGAGATTAGTCAGTGTTTCCATTATGGAATTATAACTCATCCTTACAATTTGATTCCAGACAGAATTGTAGCTTTCAGCATCAGAGCCCAGAGTGATTTAAATAATGGAATTGGGCTATAAAATCTGTTTAGTTTCCAGTTTATATTTTATATTTCAAACAAAATGCAAAAATATTGAAAGATTTAAAATTGGGCTGTTGCAAAGCACATTTAGGATGCGGTTTTACTGATATCAAAGACTGCTGCTTTTGTGCATTTATCTTTTTTAAAGAATGGTATTTTTATGTTGAGTATTCTACAAATACTTTTCTCAAAATGAAATTTCACAAGAATACTTACAATATAAATTTGCACATCCATCTATCACTGTACAGATAACTAATACCATTACATGGGTAGTTGATAAAAGAATATTTTGAACATATAATAGCTGTGAAATTCTGAAGAATATATACAGAGCTCTGATATTTTTCAGTCGACAGAACTACACCATCACATTATATCAAAGACAGCATTTTACATTCGAGAAACAGCTTTCTGCAGAAGAAAGATGAGAGTGCCAGGAAACTCATTTAATAAATGAACAGCAATCTTTGACCGAGGTTTTCCAAATTGTATGCTTAAATACAGGCTCTAAGTGCCCAGATATACATCATTCTTTCTACACAAGAGGGGAAAGACATGATGTTTGAAGTCACAGGGAGAATTCCAGATGTTTCAGCTACTCTCTTCAGTAAATGCTGGTATCCAGGGATAAACTCTCCTTTGATTTATAATTAACTCTGATTCTATGACCTACTTAAAACAATGTACATAACATACACCTTCCCTGTTGCATTCATTCCTTTTATTCTGGCTTCAATCAAGTTTTATAAAATTATTGGCTTATTGCATCTCTGAGCTCAAATAATTTCATACATGTATCACAGGATCACAGAGTCTCAAAGGGCCTCCAGAGGTCATTTAGGTCAACCTCATGTTCCAAGCAGGGCCACTTAGATCAGCTTGCTCAGGGATACGTCCAGGCGAGCACTGAAACCCTCAAGGGTTCAATTCACCACCAACTCTCTGGAAAGCTTCTTCCAGTACATGGTCACCCTCATACTGAAAATACTTTTTTTTAAAATCTAATCAAAATTTTCCACCTCCATTGCCATTTTTTCCTACCCTTGAGTATTTCTGGGAAGAGCCTGCCTCTGTATTCTCTAGACTGTCCTGCTAGGAAGTTGAAGACAGCAATGTGCCCTCCCTTAACTTATGTTCCAAGGGCTGACCAGGGTTCTCCTTGAGCATCACATCTTTCAGATCCATGACTACACTGCTAACCCTCAGCTGGACTCACTCATCAAAGTCCTACTCACACCGGGCAGTCCAAAGCAGGAGACAGGCCAATGGGACTCCCAATGGGAATCATGTCCTACATGTGAAAAAAATGCTGTAAAAGTTACTTTTCTTTTTACAGATCTGCTGTATTTATAATGTACAATGTACATTATATATACATTATATAATGTACTATTCTAAATTTATGCTTATATTTACAATGGTTATAGTAAGTATTTTTTTTTAAATAGGGCTTGTGTTATGGATTCAATAAATGCATCACTTGATTAAAACAGTTAAATCTTCATTATATACCCCCAAGAACGCTAGCCAGAAAAATGAGGTGTTTTCCAAGAGGAAGTATGTGTGGCAATTTTACTAAACAATTTTAATTTAGCATTAGAAACCCTTATGTTTTAACTTTACAAAGCAGTACTAAAATACTAATGTCCACTGAACTAGTCAAGAGAAGAAAAATAAAATTAAATAGACACCAAAAAAAAAAAAGCTGCTAATGTTGCAGTTTGGAAAGTCACAACATTTAATTTGTTTAGACTTCCAAAAATCCATTATACATTTGCCTTACAGAACTAATCCTGTTATAAAATTTATTTATGAAGTTTTATAGGGAAGGTCAAGTTACAGGAGTCATACACAAATAAGAAATTGCAGAGACAGAAATTATTACCAAAGTACCACAACAATTATCACTGTCTGAACACAAAGATGACAATCACATTATGCTGTAGGGATTATTCTTCAACGTAAGATGAGAAAGTCCCCAAGACTATTATGACAAAGCAAAGGATGAGATGCAAACATGAAAAGATGTGTTATTTCCATTTGACAAAAGTAGGAGACAGGATGCCAAGCACTGAAATAAATTGCCTAAGGCAACACGTGAAGATACACGTGCTGAAACCAAATCTTCTGAAGCCCAGACTTAGGTTTTACAGTAATTCAAGATCTCTGGTTTCAGTTTCTGTGCATTAATCCACCTTCTGAACAGCCATGATTCTTTCTCCACTTAGTCAAATGACAGAACTCAAACTCACCTGATAGTACAGGGCTGTACTTAGGAATGGGTAGGTCTCTCCTGTCCCCACAGAACATGATAAACCCCAGTGGTGAGGTGGCCCCAGGATAAGCTGGGACGTGTGGCAAGGCTGCACCAGGTGAAGGACACGGCAGGGTATTCCCAGGTGTGGGCACATGGACAGGCTCCTTCCTGGGGCTGTACCAACAGGGACACTAAGAGCCATCCACACTCCAAACAACAAAGTGCTCATCACTCTCACCTCAGCTCCATTGCCCAGTGCTCCATTCACTGCCTCTCCCTTATCCTGAGCTACCCATGAAACAACTTCATTACCACAATACCAGGTTGTTAGTTTATCCTCTCTCCTAACCTTCTACCAAGTGAATACCCACTCAACCCACCTCCCTTCTCCAGGAAATTGTTTTGTTCCCTTCAAATATCTTTCTTAATCTCTCTAGATCTGCAGTTAACCACGTGGTATATGCACATTTATATAAACACACACACACTAAATCTATGGCGTATATAACAAGGAATATATTTGGTACAGGAGAAAAGAAAAGCTATACAAATATTAATTTTAGCCTGTGCTATTAAAAAAGCCCTCTCAAATATTCTCCTATGGCATAATATTTTCAAGCAAAAACCTCAGAGATTTTCCTTTCAGTTTGTTCATGTGTTTTACATGTTCCTTAGTATACCTTTTCATATCCTGAAACTGAAAATAGATGAAGTAAAATCTATTACTATAAAATAACTGCCTTTTATTGTTTATAACTAGAAAGATACAAAATCTAAAAAAACCCAGCAAAACCAAAACCAAACAAGCAAAGACACACCGATTTTAAACAGAGTATGAAAATAAGCAGTTTATATTTGGACCTCAATGTCATATTACAGAAATCAGGTAGTTATATTTGTTTATGAAAACTTGGAGAGTCTGGCTCAAGGTGAAGTCCTCCCCAGAGTGTTAGAAAATAAATAGTTCCCAGCACAGAGAAAGTCTCCTGTCAATCTACAAACAAGTGAAGCTACCCCAGTCAACACCTGCGCAATGACCACACATTGAATTACTCCATATCCAGCAACACATAGAAAGAAGCCCTGCAGACCACCTTTGTAAAAAGTAGGTATTATAGGAGAGATAAAAAGAAAAGCTGCAAAGAACAAAAGCAGTATGATGACACTAATTAGTGCATCTACTTTTCCACTACTGCATGTGTTGTACAGCCAAGCTCAGACACAAAGACCTGTAAAGCACTTAATGGAGTTCCACAGCTACAAATTTTACCCCTAATCTGAAATGTCTTTGAAACTAAGACCGTTATTGCATCTAAATTGTTGGAGTATTATCATTTGGGTATTACATTTAAGTCACAAAATCAACCTTCATCTGCTGTTCTTATCACAGCCTTAGTACCATGGACACAAACACAACTCTTACTTCAATAGCAGCAGTGATTGTTAAATACTGGAAGATATCATGTAATTGATTTTAAGCTGATCAAAGGAAGCATGAATCCATTCCCAGTTTTATCTTCTATGGATGTTTCCATTTTGCCAAGAATTTGAACACAAATGGAGAAAATATTTTCTCTCCCCTCTCTTCCCATGTTTGTGGAAAAATGGGCACAATGTTTGCATTAGATATGTTATTTTCACTCACAAATGGATTTAATTTTACCAAATGCTTAGTTAAATTTTAAACCTGGAGGAGACTGTTGCCATTGAAAAACTGTATTATGCAAGGCAACAATTTTTGTTCTAATTCATTCAATGACCTGAAACACTATCGCATTTCAAAGAACTGATGCTGCAACAGGAACTGAAGCATCCGATGGAATTGCAAACGTGCTGTGATGGACAAAGCTGAGCAGGACACTGGGGAGAGAAAGAGCTGGCAAATAAAGACACCCTGGTTTCTCCCCAGCCCTTCTCCACTCCCTACCCTCCCTGTGCCTGGGGTTTGTGGATGCAGCCCATGAGAAGAGAGGCTCCCAAGGAACTGCCTGATGCCTGGCTCCGTGCCTTGGCACACCATGGGCCTCAATAGCAGCAATCTTATCTTCTATTTGAGGAATATAGGTTCCTCACCTTTGACAGTGTTAAACAGTCATCTCAGTCTTTTTAATTAACATTGTGATAGCAGTAATCTAAAGCAATTTTCTTTGGATGCAAAGAAAATTAAAAATTGGAAGAACTACTAGCAATTAACAGATGAAGTAAAATACCATGTATAAAAAAATAAACTGTGACTATATTAGCAAAGACATTTGCTTTCCTGCGTCTATGACAGATGTTTAAAGTAAATATACCACAGTAAACCAGTAATGGATATTGTAATTACTAGGTAAAAATTGCTTTATCAATTACATTCACAGAAGTTTGAAGCATATGTATATGATATATAGCAAGATATTGCTGATGCTGGAAGGAAAACAGATTCTACAAGGAGGTTCTAACAGAGTGAAGAGGAGTAAGCACATCCAAATATGCTTTTCTTCCACCTACTAATGAAAATGAGACTTTTCAACTTGGAAACTAAATAACAGACAAATACAATAATGACCCAGAGAGATTCTGGTAGACAGTAGAGTTGTCTGCATTTCGGAGGCAAGGTGGACAACCCCCCCAAACCCAAACCTGTTGGCTACAGTACTATATTGCTCACACTGAGGTTGTTCCATGGGACCAGGTACAAACATGGCAGTTGCAAGATCCATGGCAAGACCAAATTTAAAACGTTCAGGGTTCAAGTGCCTTAGCTATTCTGAGATGCAAAAATGTTCTGAAGTCATTCAACCACAAATCAGGTCCTGAAAAATAACCCCCAGAAAAACAAAACTGAAAAGCCTTCCTGCCTCTTTTCCTGACCTAATTCCACATGTAGCACAGTCCACCAAAACCCCAGAGACCTACCACTGAATCCTAAGGTTCTTTTGGTGACTTCCCATGTGTGTTCTCCCTATTTTTTACCACAGTTACCCCCTTTCTCTAGAGGTAGTAAGAATTACTTACACAGGGAGAATTAATTCCATATTAGTTGAAGACAGCCCAGAACATACAAATCAGCATTAGGTAAGATTACATTAAAGATATTAGTTATAAATCATGTAGTAGTCTAAAGAGCACTGAACAGTGTTGAAACACGAGGCTATTTAGCATGTTGCCCTAGAGTAATAAAAGGGTTTGCTCAGACAAGCATGTGTCACCTTCATTCGGGCAAAACTCTTTAGTGAACTGAACACTCCACAAGTATTAGGAGTTTTGGTCAGGAGGAACTGGTACAACAGGCCTGGACAGACTAGGACAGCTAATTTACTACTTGGTATATCTAATACAGAATTCAACAAAGGACAACTGGGGTATTTCTAAATGGCTTTCTGTGTTTGGCTCAACCAGTTTACAATGAAGATAAAAGTGATAGAAATTATTAGTTTTGTTTGCATTCAAGTTGATAAACAAAAGTTATGTGTGTATTTGAATAAATCATACATCATGAATTATGAAATTATACAACACTGGGATGATGAAAACCATTGATTTCTGTCTCTGCCTAAGGGCAGACAGAAAGAACAGAAGAATGAGATTTATAGCATATTCACTAGGAATACTTCAAAAACGATGTACATTTTTCCTATGAGAGCAGATCAATACAATAATTTTATTTTTAAGCTAAGACATGGGTACAGCTAGGACAGCCTTATCTTTTATCTGTCTGGTCTCACACATATGCAATGATATTCACATAATGTCTACACCAGCAAGATACAGCTTTTGAAAATATAACACTTTGCTGTGAGCTGCTGGCAGCAGAGATCACATTTCTGCACTACATCTTGCACTTAGCACAAGCATCCTGGGGCTAAGTGACATTTGCCGTCTTCACTCTACAAAAGAAAATGCTACTTTACTTCAAACAATTAACGACATGTTGTGAAGGGCTGATTGAAAAACATACATTTCCAATTTTATACACAATATGGAACAAGGAGGAGAAGTATTTATAAAAGAGTCTAAGGTCTTCCCTGGAATGAAAATATTCATCAAAGTCAGCGTGTTGGGGATTTTTGGTGTGGTTTTTTTAGTGGCTAATAATCAGGCCTGTAGGAGAGCCTGTCAGTAGGTCTGCTGTGTCTCTGTGCCCAGTCCTGGGGAACAACACTCCACCCTTAGCATCATCACTTGACACCTCAGTCAAAAAGGGCAGCAGGTTCCAATGGGGAAACATCCAGCACTAAGGTTAACATGGAGCTGCACACGGTCTCGGGAGAGGCACAAGAAGAACACACCAACTTACCTGCTGGCAGAACGATATGTCTGATCTTATTGATAATGCTCTTGCTGCCGTCACAGCCTCAGGACAGGATTCAGTCAAAGTCTGCGGGGGGAGGGAATATCTTCTCTTAGATCAAGAAATGCACCTAAAGAATAGACAGGCTGCCAGATATACAAGAATTTTTCAGCTTCTGTTGGATACCAAAATCATGGACTCAGAAGCAATACTATTCTTATGGAAATTTATAATCTCTCCTATTTTGGTCCTTTCCCCACAATGCCTTCAATGTTCCTTAGGAGATACCTGTTTTCTCTCCTGTACAAACAATTGCTTTCTCTGTAACTTCACCCTCCTTCCCTTTACTTAATTATTCAGTTAGCAGCACTTGTTTTTTCTCTCTGACTGACTAATATATCCACTTAAACTCACAAGCAATTTGTTTTCAACTTCTATTTAGCTTTGAAGCTTGCTGCTAATGTTTCAGAAGAGTCTGGTGTGCCTGAAAGCTCATCTATTTTTTTCCGGGCATTCTGGACTCTAGCAGAGAAAACAGGTCTGGAGATGCTTTTGCTGTTCGTTCTTCATTGCTCAGTGAAGAAACTGTTTTCATGAGGCACAGATATGGTAATGTTGCAGATGGTAAACGGAATTTTTGTGGTTGGGAAGTTACTAGGTAAGGGCCACGCGTTGTTTATCATTAATTAGCTCTTAAGGAATGTTTAGCAGTTGCTAGAAACTCTTCTTTATAAATGCCCTTAGGTTCCTTAAATAGAATTTATAAACAAAACAGCAATTAAACATATACACAGAGAGTTTGCCTATATTGTCTTGGAAGTCAAAGTTGCTTGGTGGAGGCAGAGACTTTAATTGCTTTGTATTTAGGGAAAAAAGTGACATTTCTAAGTAAGCACTGTGATTCACCACTACCTCTAGTAATTACAGACCCATATCCAATAAAAAAAATATTGAGTATAATTTACCATTAATGGACATAGAGACACAATCCCATTTTTTGTGCCAGTTCATAGTCATCTGAACAAAATAGAGAACACTGCTAACAGCACGGAAAAAAATCACTAATTTCAGCAGGATAAATATTAGATCTTATTTTTGTTTTAAATGGAATTTAATGTAAAAAGAGACTACTCTCTTTTGGAAGTCCGAGGACAGCAATTACAATCTTAAATATGTCACACTCTTCTTAGTTCTACAGAGTTAAACTTTTTAACAGAAGAACAGGCCTTACATAAGTTTTGATACTTCCCATATATCAAAGAAAAGATTTTGTGCAGTCTCACAGCAATAATCCTAGCAGATCCTAGGAGTTTTGAATTTCAGATTAAAACCAGATTCAGGTAATCACAAAACCTGCTCAGAATGATTAACACAACATTAAATTCTTTCGTTGAAGAACAAAGAATATTCTACATGCACCTAACAAAAGCTTGAGTATCCCTGGTATAATTTCATATTGTTACACCACTGTATTTTCTATATGGTTACGTTATTATACTACACACAACTGATCATACACAGCATTGTAGTACTGGAACTGTTGGAAAGCCAAGGAATAAACTAATTCAAAGGAAAAGAAATTATAGTCTCAGGCCAAAGAACTAGAAATGTGCATCCCTGCTGAATCCTGCCCTGCCACTTCCCAGGAAAGGGACAGGATGAGCCTGAATGACAGCTCTCCTGCAGTGCCCTGTGTTTGGGAGAAGAGCCTTTACAGACACATGGGGGGAAGGTGCTCAGGTGGAAGAGGAGTTACAGACTTTGCTTTTTGGAATGGAACAATCCATCAGCTCATGTTGAGTTTAAGTGGCCACCCAGTTTGAGCTTCACGAAGATTTCTAATGAACATCCTCAGGCAGCTGCATGCTCCAGCTCAAAGGCACTACACTAGGAGGACTCTGCTGATGCCACTAACCAATGTTTGCTTTTTAGAATACAGTAAAAATAGCTGTGGGGATAAAGGAAACAACTCCATCCATTTCCTACTGTATCTCTCCCTCTTTATGATCAGAGGTTCCAGATAATCTAACAAAGTGCAGAAAGTGGAGTGAAAAGCAAATTGAATCTTTGCTATAACTGTAGATACGACTGAAGTCAGCAGGACTATTCCGAAAAGGAGCTAAGGTCTGCCTATTCCAGTACAAGGATTTTATAAATGTGGATGATAGATCATTATGCATTATGGTGGTAATAGCAATAAGAAATAATTTACAACTACTGCCCTGTTTATGGCCTCATAATAGTATGACTTAAATGCTGCACAGACCTTGGACTGGCCCTCAAAGAAGAATGAAAAGTTTTATTCTTTATGAACCTTGCATGATGGCTATTTTATCTGAATCAGCAAGCTGTTTAAAGTATGGGATGAGGACGTTTTCCCTCGGTGTCTCTCTTGCTATATGACTAATGTGCCCTTTTGATTTCTATTGTATGAAAATCCACTGGGAGGTTTAGGGTAGTTTTATTGCAGAAACCTATCAGATCTTATTGGCCTTCTAGGCTGATTAGTAGTAGGTTGTTTCTCACAGCTCTCCTCTGTTCTCTATCATTGTACCTCTCCTTGAGCTGCTCCAGTGAGTTTTACAATGCTAAATCTTGTTTTGCAGGAACATGTAGGTTGGTTTCTATAGCCTGATTTCTGTGTCACGAAGAATTACATAAGATGTCCTTAAAAGTGACAGAACTGGTTGCAGTAGATGTCTCTTTTGAGTTAATAAACTTTATTGATTTCTTTTTTTTCAAATAGAAAGTCAAAAGCATCTGGATATTACAAGCCTTCCATGGAAACAAATGCTCAGATTTTTGGATGTCTTCCAGCCACTTTCTTATGCTAGACTGGTGGAAAGCAGGTTTGAAACTGGTGATACCTGCCAGGATTTTTCTCTTCTATGGCTAGAATAAAATGTCTGAAGCAGTTGCAAGGAATGTGTGTGAAAGTTACAGGTTTAAGTGATGTGTGCCTGTCCCATCCTTAGCTTCAGAGAGGCACTTTGGTAGCAAATACTATCCAGGGGAAGCCTCACCCTTCCACTTGCTAACCAGAAAATAGTATAATATTTTACATCACAATGATACAATGTGGGACTCTGAAATTTTTCCACAGTTGCTTGTTCTTAGAGTCAAGGAAACAGGGCAAAGCTGAGGTCACCAATACAGAGCTGCAGAGCTAGAGAGGGACTTGTGTGTGATACCTCACAGTAACTCACTACAATCTACATTTCAGCACTCTTCAGAGCAACCTGGTACTACAAAAAACTTTGTTTGCTAATCCATATAATCTATCACACAAAAAGAATGAATTCCTCATTCCTCTGAATTCAAGGGATAGGACATGTGGGGAATAGATCTTCACAAAATCCAAGGTCTGAAGCTCCTTACTGTATAGTTAGAAACTTAATCAGAAATGTAATTCCTACAGTGAGAAGCTTGAATGCAAATGGTCTGTTCTGTTCATTTGTATTATTAGCTGGATGAAAATCTTTAAGATAACTCATTTGCTTAAAATATAAAGGATGTCTAGCACTCCATAAAAGCAGCTTAAACTTGGCAGAGTTTTAGTGGAGGGGAAAAAAAGGATAAGGGAACTCAAAATATTCAAAATTAACTTTCTTTTTTAAATGGAAATTTGCTGTTTTCTTGTTTTGAAATAGTGTTATGGGGCTACATTCAGCTACAATTATTTTAGAAAAAAAGATCTAAGCAAAGAATATTTCATTTCATATCAGGCCAATTTTTCACACTATTTTTAAGCGTTCAAACACCAATACAAATTACAGACTTTTTCCTCATATTTAATTATTATGACCTGGCTTTATTCAAATGCATTGTTGTGTTGCAGGTTCATTCAGCATTCATTTCTCACAGCCTTTCCTTCTAACAAGCCCTTGTTCAACTCATAAAGAGAACATAAACAATTAGCACAAGCAGTAATGTTCAGTAACACCTGAAATGTCTTCCAGTACCCCATATTAATTTAAAAGTAATAACAACAAGAATGTCAACGCATCTTAAAAAGAAGTTATTGCTACTCTGTGTGCAGCAGTCTATGATTCATGGGTTGGCACAAAGAAAATCTTTTGCTGAAATACTAAGCAGGTTATAAAACACCATTTGTACGTTACTTTCACAGTGGCTTTCATCTGTCATTATAAAACCATCCAATTAGGACAACAAAAAGGAGGGTTATATATTTTAAGTGCTGTTTCTTCTCAAATTAACTGCTTCACTTTGACATCGAACATTTTTGCCTTATAATTTTTCTGAAGCATTACATTTGATTTTTATGTCAAAGAATTGCACAACATATTTTATTTTTGTTTTAAATGGGAGCTATGGGAAACCTGCCCAGATTTACTCAGATTTTGTATACTTGTGCTAGGATAATACAGAATTTTCAAGCAAAGCCAGCATTTCAATCTATATCAGCTACACCAGAAGACCGCAAGCAGAGCATGGTAGGTTCCTTCCCACTGCAATTCAAAGCAGTTTGAATTTAGACTTTTTATGGGCTTGTGTTAGACCATTCATTATCTTATTAGATTTTAAAAAGTACCACAAAAACAGGAAAGTTTTGAGGTAAACATCTGCTTTTAGAGTAAAGTGTCATTTACTTGTACACTTACAGTAGGCAGAATCATGCTTTATAATGACAGAAAGAGCAACAGATCTCCAAATCCACAGGCAGGTTCTGGTTTGAATTATAAATATATCCTCTCACTAAACAAGTCAAGGCTTTTTTCTTCCCAGTGCGAAGGTGAACAGAGCACCACAGGACCAACCATGCTTTTTCATTCAGGAGCTGCTTCATACATTTCTGAGATGTTTTGGTGTATTTTTTTGGCCTTTTGTTCTGATTTATATATAAAAAAATTTTTAGACATCTTCTCTTATGTTTTCCTATCTCGTGTTTTTGCCAACTCTGTCAGGAAGTGGATTTTTCTTGATAGTGCTTCAGGACTAGCTGTGAATAAATCAAGACCTCTCTCCAAGATTCCTTGGAGGTGGTCTCCTACTATAAAGTATTTCTCGTGGCACTGACAAAACATTTACATATTTAAAATACATAGCATGTCCAATGAGGTAAGGTGGATTCTGGTTGTAGCCACATATTTTTGGCAGGATCCTGCCCGTCACATTACAACATAATTTTTTCCAGTCCTCATATCACTTCTTCTCCCTGTTATCTCAAGTCTCTACCTTAATTATCACAAAATAGAGGATAAAACTAAAAAAGATTAGTAAATGAGGTCCAGAGTGAGGAGCACACATTCTTTTCACATGAGAAAAGTAGTAGAGAGTCTATTTAAGCCAAGATAGCAGCCAAGGTGCACCATAGCAACAAAATATGTAAGAGCCAAATAATTCTACAATGGCACAGCACATCCTTGTACAGATCCCTAGATTTAATGTATAAACATGCAAAACATTTTGCACTCTTTCCTCTGCTTAACATTACATTTTGTTCTTCTGCTCTTTCAAGTTTATAACTGTCCTAACCACCTGGTACATGGTATGAAACTGCTTTCCCTGGGAGAACACGGCTTAATTAGCCTCTGCATGGTATTTATCCTGCTTGTTTCTGTGCCAGTTAGAGAAGGAAATCATCTGACAAAAATGTCCCAAATGTGATTCAGTTTGAATTCCGATTTGCCTCTCTCTTGCACACACACTTCATGAAGTGTCTCTCACTTGCACAAAGCCCTTGTGCTGTCAGCCTTATTCACAGCAGAAGCAATGGTAAACTGGAGATTTATTGAGTTGTCTGTGACGGCGAATTACATGCACACATTTCTTTTTTCTCTTTTTCTTTCTTTATTCCTCATTACAGTCATTGGGTCCCCTGATTTTCCTAAAAGATTGTTTGTGCTTCAAAGTCAGAATTTTTTGCTATGAAAAGCTGTATTTAAAGGATTTCTGCTGGACTGATAATAAATGAATCAAAACCAAACAAGCAACAATATTTTTTTTTGCCTTGGCACACTTTTAGGTCCTCTATTAATAATAAAAAAAAAATTCTTAGAGAATTAAAGGCAAGTGTCAGTGTTGAGTCCTCTGGGATTCAGGGACAGAAGAGTGTATTCTTTCACTAACATCACCAATTTCTTTCAGGGAATGATTTTGCAATGTTTCTGGACCCAAATGTTGCTCTCCTATAAGGATATTACATTGATAAAATGATAGAAGCTATCCCTTTTCCTTGCTTTAAAATTCTTTGACCTATCTATCTATCAAATATTTTCCTATATTACTTCCATTACTATTTGAAAACTAAAACCAACTAAGGAGTTTATAGTGTCACAGAAGACACTGCATGTTACAGTCCAATGCCCCCTCTAAAAAGTTCAGAATAAAGTACACATAAAAGGTTTGAGGCAGTAGAATAATTCCAAAACACTTTTCAGAGTCAAAAGCAATTTAAAACGTTTATAGCACCTTTATATTTTTGCTGTGAGTGCTCCAATTTGGGCATCAGTCAAATTGAATGCTCACAGCTGAGTCCAGGGCAAACCGAACTTATTTACAAATATAACCAACCATCCAAAAGGAAAATAAAAAGAGAAGTCATGAAGGCCAGCTGGGGAAGAATAACACTCCCCCAAAAAAATTAAGTTTTGATTGAATAAAAAGCAGCAAAATTCCTGTGGTTAGCTATGGATATTGAGGTGAGATAAGAAAAAGTTAGAGCCTCTTGCAATGAAAACAGAAAAACTGCAGCTATAAAATCTCATCAATAGCTGGATATTTAATTCCAGTCAGTAACATTTTCTTTCCAGAATGATTTCTCTTGTGCGCTTGTCTGCGCACACCTTTTTTTTTTTTTCCATATGGCAACGTGGCATTGGCAAAACTTTTTGAAGGGGCAATTACTTTTTTGCAGATTGCTAAGGAGGAGTTCACTCCAAGTCCACTTTCTTCTGCAGTCAGCAGGGCCCATGTCAGCACAGGAGTCAGGGTGTATTTCAAGCCAGGCAGTAAGAGGAAAGTAAATCAGGTTGCTGCATCCAAGTCCTTAACCCAGTTAGCCAGCCCAGCTCCCACCCACTCCATCCATCTGAAGTGTCCTGTTCTTCAATACCCTGACACTCTCAGCTGTCAATTTTGCTGTCCAAACACACCTTCTCAACCTTCTACAGCTCCATCCAGTCAATTTTATTGAATCTCCATGGTAAGTGGCCACCCAGTTCACCTTTCTGGTCTCCACAGCCAAAAAAAATGCCCCTGCCCATCTGAACAGTTACTACTGTGCCTCACCAGTTATTAATTTATGTATTCCTTTAGTAAATAAGTAACTGCTTGAAAACATAGATTTATTTGCTTGTCTGTAATTTAGCAAAAAGGCAGTCTCAGTGGTGGCCAGGAGCAATAGGTAACATATGCTGGTCTGACCCCCACAACAGTGTCTTGGTAAATACAACCTGTATTTTATTTTGTAGACAATGTATTACCCACAAGCAATATTATAAAATTAAAACCCTCAAATTATAAAAGAATTAACCTACTCTATAAAAACAGTTACAAAATAATCAGGCACACTTTAACTAACTACAGCTATGAAAGATGGCACTGATGACATTCTCATTCATGCTGACTTTAGCACGAAGATAACAATTCATCTTCCAGTCTGATTTCAATGGTGACCACGAGTGTGGAGAGCTCTAGCTCTTTTCCCTGAGGAAAGTTTGTTCTATCAGCAACAACCTCTCACAAAGTGAAAAAAAAAAAAAAGAGGAAGACACTTCAGAAAATTGTTTTAGAATGTGGGTAGGAAGGCATTAATGCAACCAACAGGAAAAAGCAAAGTTTCAGAAGGGATGTGTTCCTTCTGGCCTTACCTCCTCAACAGTCAAATCACCTACATCTCATATGATGGAGTCCTATTTTAGAGACTCTCATCAGGCATTCTCTTGGTTCTAGGGCGAATCTCACTCCCACCAGAAGCAGCACATTCACAATCCATGCTTCACCTTTGCACTGCACCATCATAACATTCTCAGACTTCACTCAGAAATAATGGGAGCGCCACACATTGATGTGGGGTTTATTTCTGTATTGTGCAATTCATTTCTGAGATTGTATTTTGTTACCTAAGAAACAGTCACTGGGTAAAATTTGACTGATTATGTTGTCAGGTTGATTGTCAGTACCGTGGGTAGAGTTTCATGGAGTATATGCACATGTGGGATTCAAAAAAATTAAAATAAACACTTGACAATTTTAGTTCTTTATATTAGTACTATGGAAAAAAGCATATGAAAACTGGGAGAAATTACACTTTCTAGAAGTTTATTAGGATCTGTATTATACATTGAGGTTAATTTAGCCAAAGAAAGAAAAAGAGAATAGGCTTTCAAGCAGAAAAGAACTGTATTTTTAGCAAAGCAATCTGTATTGGAAGGTTAATAACACAGTAACTTTATAAACTCTGCAAGATTATCATAAGTACTGAACTTATTTTCAAATAACAGCATTGCTCAATGCTTTCAATTGTCATTGCCTTACAAAAAATACTGAAACACAGCAGCCTTATTTAGTGAATTTCCCGTGCCAGAATCTCTACACGCCTGATTGTTTGGGCACTGGAGATATGTGCAATTTTACTTGCAGCCCACATTATTTAGATTGAAAGCACTGGCTAAACAAAAAACCCAAATAGCTGGTTGAGAGATGAAAGCCTTATCGTTAACCACTCGCAGTACAGATTTTCTATGACCAGTCCCCTGTCACTCATGTAAAGAAAGAAGCAGTCCCATCAAATAGAGCTAATCCTGTAAATATGGTGGTAGGGTGAGGAATATAAAAAAGAGGAAGAAGAGAAAGAACGTCACTTTAATTATCACACACCAAATAAAACAGAATGTTGTCAGGGCTCTGATAATATTGCAGTGGTTCATTTGTACTAACAAGTATACTTTCTTAAAGGTTTATAAGTAAGTTGGGGTAAACGTGTGCACTGGAGAATGGATTTTTAAGCGCAATCTAAATGTGTTTTCCCTTATTATAATCTCCCCAGGACTTTTACAGATGCTGTTGTTTCACTCTCCTTATGATAGTTCTAAGTACGATGGGGGATGTGCTGAGCAAAGTTACGACATATTACCCCTTTCCCTCACATTGTGTCAGACTGCTAGCACTGCAACTGCACTGTCAGAAACTATGCTGATAGCAACAGACACTTCTGTGATAAATAACATTTATAAAATAGGGGTTTGGGTGGAGAAGGACGATTGTTTTCAAAAACTTCAGCATCAGTTTTCCTACCATAGGTGCAGAATGTTTGAACCAAGGACAGAACTGCACTTAGCAAACCCAGAAATCTCTGGGGAACAGGTAGTCACTGGTGACTCTGTAACAGTGGAGAAGAAAAATCAGTCTTGTTCACTAAGTGGCACACTTGCTCCCAAAAGTGCTCTTCTGGTTGGCGAGGAGCCAGAGGTTTCTGGTGCAAGTCCCTACAAGGTCAGTTATTTTTTTCTCTCATTAAAAAATGGTGTCAGAACCACTGTAGCATGGTGGCTCGACAGCCCAATGTATCCTGGTTAGAGCTCTGGCCTTCTGCTCTCAAGTACCAGTTGGGGATCAAAACGCACAGCAAAACCTCACTGAATTTCCAGGTCTGCTGCACTGGAACTGAGAAGGGTCTTTGGGTTTTGATATTATGAATACATTTTGCTTTTGGGAAGGTAAACAGACCATATGTTTGGAGAGATGACTGACTTCTGCAGGGATTTGAAAGATCACAGATCTATTTTGTTGATTATTTCCATAATGAGGATAGAGTGAATAAACACATTACCAAAAATCCAATGTACTGCAAGAGTGTTCCAAATGAGAGTATAACTCTGTGCTGTACAGCATTTATTGCTTGACATGATATTTTAATGGACAAACTACCTGAAAAGAATCCTATTTTTCAAAATATGTTAATGTTTCAACATTTTTCTCTCCTACTCTGTAATAAATTTCTTTCAGACTTTTCTTCATTTTATTTGTCTCAGGAGAGATGGAGCTTGGGGAAGAATAGGGGAAGAAAAAACCAAACAAACCCAAACTCTTCCAGTAGCACAGTGAGCCCAGTGACTTGTGCAGTCACCTAAGAGATTAGAAATAAAAATCATAAGCTCGTCCCCTATAAAGAAGGAGAATGAACCTGGTTTCATATCTGTATCTTGCAGTAGGCTTCAGAGTTTGAGATTACAGAATTGGTCTTGGGATTGTCCTGTGCAGAGCCAGGAGCTGAACTCAATGATCCTTGTGGGTCCCTTCCAACTCAGGATATTCTATGATTCTATGAACTTTTCCTTGAACCATTTAATCAAAATGTAATCAGTTCCATTATGCAGAACAAAAAATTTTGCAAGATTGAGTCTAGGTCTGATACAAAGTAGGGTTTAACTCTGGTTTCAAGGTTCAAAATAAACAAAACTGCTCAGTACAAACTAAACCCACAGGAAAAGTGCCGGGACAAAAAGAAATATGAGGAGCTGAAACCCAGCTTTGTGGTTGATGAGGCCTGAGAGAAGCAAGAGGGATGACAAGTCGTATTTTGTCATTCTCTTCTATCACAGTGTCCAGAAGATGCTTGCACTTACCAGAGGGTAATTTTCTGCCTGTGAGAAGAGACTGGCTGCTCCAGGGCAGTGCCTGGGTAGGAGGGGATCCCTGTTACAGGGCTCTGTGAGGGACTGACACTTATGAGAAAATTGCCATAAAAGAAAGAGGCATTACAGTGTATTAAGCCAGTGGCTTATATGATTGTCACAATTAAACCCTGCATTTCCCCAAGCCTTCTCACATAAACACTGCGTTGCCACGTGGTCTTCACCTTCCAAGGCACAAGTTCTGCTGTTTATTTTACCTCCTGGGAAAATTTGCTTTAAAGAGGCCTAGAAAATGTTCAACTCTTAGGGAACACCATTCAGGAATGCATGCTAAAGGCCCAGATATGGTCTAAATGAGAGGAAGGTTGATGCCATAAACTAATATAGGAGGTCTCTGCTGCCCCATGGGGACCAGGTCAGACTGGTTTGCTTCAGTGTGCTCTCCTCTACAGCACAGGTCATTAAAGGAATGCAAGCAAATTGAGGAGACCAAGAACCCCATTCTGAACAGAACAAACGTTAATCACTGTTTGCATGGAGGAAAGTGCACCGTATATTTATATTTTCATCTACAGCTGCAGGACAGGCCATGACCTCGGTTTATACTGACTGCAAATTATACTTAGAATACATCAAACAAGCAAAAAGTTCACAGTGCTCTTTTCACACAATTAGTTGCACCGCTGTGTTATGCAAAATAACTTAAAAGCTACAGTCGATGACTTTCACATAGATCAAGGCTGCATCTTTAGATGTTTTACCATTTTTTCCCTCCTTGTTACCTGAAGGCTCTTGTGTTAAGCGTGTCCAGACAGATGTTTGCCAGCTGTTTTGGCCTTTCTAGAAGAGGGCTTTACAACCTCTCCAATAAAGACTGAAGGGGGAGCTCAGCTAAACCTTTCTTTACAATGCTGGGGACGGGCCCATTTTCTACTGCTGTTTTATTTCTACAGCTGATGATTAAATAACCCACCATGCAGTTGCCTTATGGCAGTCAGTACAAAATTAAATATTTCCCCATGCAGAGTTCATTAGACATCAGAGTTTCCTAGTTAATTCGTTAGGCCTCTATGAATTCCCAGGGAATATTAAAAAATTATAATTTTGCTCTATTCTCCTCCAACCTGTTACAGAATACATTTCATTTTCTCATATCTAAAGCACAGTGAATGAAACTATTAGAGGAGAAAACACATCTGGATCTCATTTACATTTCTTTTCATGCAGATCAACATAACAGGATGAATTCAGTTCTTCAATGTTCCTTATTCAAGAAAGGAAAAAATCAAAATGAAAGAAATTTTAGATTGCTCCTCCTACTACATAGCACTAATGATTTTTTTCCCACTTCACTCCGCTGCTTTTAAGGCAAGAGTTCTATTTCAAATTACACAGCACCTCCTGGAGAAGGGAAAGAGCATCTGGAGGAATGAAATAGCTGCCAACTCAAATTCACACCGTAAGGCCCCAGATATGCCCCTCCAACGCTGCCTATGCTCAGCTGAATGAATTTAGCCTTGCAACTGCTTTCCACAGGAGAAGTGCTATTTTCACCTGCACGCTGTACAGAAGTCCTAGTTGAGACATGGCAAGCTGACTCATGGGGTTAATATCAAGACCAGGCAAATATGAAAACAGTTACCTTCCTTGACCCTAAGGAACACGGTCAAGTCCTGAAAAAAAAAACTTCTACGTACAGTAGCACAGATTCAATTTTTAGGTTATTTCACTTTTTCCAACAAACCACGATCCATTTAGCAGATGTCGAGGTGGGAGAGTGGGCTGAAACCCATGGAGCCCTATAAAGATTCCCCCATCACATTCCAGATGCCTGCAGGGAAGGAGCAGATGAGAAAGGGCAGGAGTCAGTGAACTCGTGTCAATTCTCAGGTTGCAAGAGGAAGAATAAGGAGGATAAATGTTCTCTCTTTTCTGAGTCGTTAACTATCTCCAGTAAGTTTGGCACTTCTAACACAAACTCTTTTATTGGTTCCTACACACCCTCCTCCTCTCTTCAGGGAAAAATAAAAAGGAGATAAATTTGGACAAAACTGATGTTAGAAAAAAATATAGTGCAAACATAATCTAGAAACTGTCATGGTAATAAAATGCTCCCCAACAGATTTGATAGGGTGGGGAAAGGCTCCACTCAGCTGTAATGGATATAAGACCTCAAGGAAGATTTACCTGAGAGTATCACACACTCTGCCTTCACACAGACATTTTAGACATCTCAACAGCATCATAGTACATTTTGTACAAAACACTGAGCCTCCATAAACATGGCTGAAATTATTTTTGACAAAAATATTGAGGTTGTTAATTTTCCTCACTGTCAATACCATCATTACTTGTTCACTCAGAGGATAAGGTCCCAAAGTACTGGATAGGCTGCTAATCTTGTTTGCAGATCAAGCTCACTAGTGGTTGTGCTATCACCTGTCCCTCCTAAACTGCTCTACCATCAATGAAGTTAAACCCCTGATCAGTACCCATTTCCCAAAACCATGTTTTTGTGAATGTAGATACATTTACTGGAGTTAAAATTTTATTTTGGCGAATACTTAAAAGCAAGAAAGGTGGGCTCAAAACTGAACACCAACGTTAAACTGAGGTCGGTGTCTTCTCTCATAACTAAGAGTTTGACTAAATATTGAATGTTGATCTGGATGTTAATACACTTCATGTATGCAAGTGATGCTATACACAGAGAAACAAACCTGTGTGCATAAACATGTGCACATATCTGAGTTCCTCTGTGTGTGTATCTGCATGCTTAGTCATTCAAGTGTGTGTGTGTGTGTGTGTGTGTCTGGTAATAGACACAAAACAAAAAATGAAATAAAGCATCTCTACATTTTCCAGCACAGTGGATAACAGAATTAATCTTTAAGGTATATTGAGCTCTTTGGAATCTGATTTAGATTAATTCAGACAATACATTTGCTTAGTGTTTCATTTAACTTCAGCAGTCCTCATTATAAATAGAAGTAACATACCACATGCTACATAAATCCAGCCTGAATCCCAGCTAGGAAGCATTAGGCAGTCATGCATCTTCTGTCTTTTCACTGAGCTCTCTGTAGCACTAATCACCACAGTTTGCAGCAGTATAAAACATGTAACTGTATGTTTTTCTAATTTCAAAAAGCAAGGCTATTCAACAGAGCAACATTTCTGACTACTAATGCTAGGCTTTGGTTTTTCAACTGGTATTACCCTGTTTACACTCTAAGTACCATTGGCCAAGGAAAGTATTGGCAGAATTGTCCTTGTGCCATGACAGACTGAAACCTGTGAGAAAAGATTAAAAAAAAAGGCAATTTATTTCAAATATAAAGTGCCAAAGACTTTCTGACCCTCGTGTGGACACGCCAGACAGGTGAAAAAAAGGGGTGTAAATTTGCATTTTTCCCCACTTGCTTTTCCACAGGTCACAAAAGGGCTCATGCTAGAGTTCCATGCTCTAAAAAATAATGCCAAGGGCTAACAGGCATGCACCAGGCACACTGAAACTATGGGGTCCTACGGAACCATGGACCCATTCTTCATACCCTTGATGACTGTTAACTGATACAGAAAGCTATTTTACAGATTGTTCTTGTAGGAAAGAGGACCATAACATATAAAAGCAGGAGCTTCTGCTTGCAAAGCTGTGATAGCCAGGTCTCTCAGTGCATGGAGAGAGTCCTGCCTCCCCAAAGCAGATTTTAGAATCCACTGTAGCGTCTCTAAAGGGAACTGAAAATGCTGTGTCAATGTATCTCTGCTCTTACTCCTGAAATCCTATGTTTTGCACACACCTGAGATACTGACAAGAAAATATGCACTATTTTGTCTTCGGTGTCTGATCCTGATATATTTATAACAATCTCAATTAGAAGATTTTGATGGCTCTGTTATGAAATGATCTCTTTGTAGCATCCCTCAAATTTATGCACTTCATCATTCCTGACTCTTCTATGCCTTTTGTTCTTCTTTTGTTATGAAGAGAACAATAACAGTGGAATACACTGACACAAATTAGAACAGCTTATTCTCATTAACTTCTCTAAGAAAGAGAACAGCGACTGAGCAGTATCCGCAGCAGCTCTCTCAAACATTGATTTATGCTGTGGTACTGCAGTTCATAAAACACCTGCACATGAGATTGCTTGCCCAGGAGCAAACATAAGCAATTGGCCGGATGAAACCCACTCCTCTGCTAGGAGCCTAAAAACATTTAATGTCTCGCTACCACACGCTGTGCCCCTCCAAACCTGGCCTCCTGCTCTTCCTCTTCAGCGCTAATTTGTCGCAGGGACACCTCTGTTTGGTGCCTGTGTGCTTTGTGCACGGCGGCACCAACAGTGCTGCCAGCAAAGGGCTGGTAGCTTATTTTTGAAAGGACACGTATCCAGTGGAAATGGCTTGATTTTACAGGTGCCTGCTGTCCCTGAAAGCAGTTCATGGGGCACAATTAAATCTTGGTCTTGGCCTGCATTTGCAGCTGTTACATGGTGGGAACCTGAAACGTTCCCAGGTCGCGAACATTTCAAAAGCTCTCAGCCAAACAAAGCCATTAATTCTCAAAGATTTGTTTCCAGGTTTTCTTGCCTTTCTCCATAAACAACTGTTGACAGGTCTCTAAAATCCATTCGCACTGAATTGCTTTGCTAATTTGCATATGCAAATAGAAGCAATTCAAAGTTAAGTGTCGATTTCCATAAACATTACAATATCCGGCTTGTAAATATACACGTGCATGTGAAATACTGAGCCTAATTAGACCTCAAGAGTATACATAAATAACTTTTATTGTTTTTTCTATTTTGAACCTAGGCTTTCAGACACTTGAACTCCAAAAACAAGGGTTTATTTGTTCCATTGTGAGAGATATTCTGAGTCTGATCCTTTAACTTTAGGAGCTCCAGAATGATGCTAATTTAAACTAATTTACAGGATGAAATCATTTCTCAAGAGCTCCTTTTTCCACAGGTCATTTTTGTTATTTGGAACTGAGTAAGAATAATATATCAATACTAAATAAGTCTTCTGCTAACAATTTCAGGTCTATGTGGTGATATAGAATGAATAAGGCTCATATTTTATTTCAGGGAAGTATCCACTTAGTCTTCTAAGCAGCAATATACTTCTGGCTTTAATAATGAGAACTTTTTATGAATTACAAGACACCCTTTGTTGCAGGTAGATAAAAATATGAAAAGGAAATAAAGAAGCATAGATCTGGTTCTACAGATCTATAAATACTTAATATTTCTGTGCTTATTAGCTATCACTGCAGACGTTATGATTCTTACCTCAAAGTTTATATCAGATTCAACTCTAATGAAATAAAAGTTAAAAGTCGTGTAATTTGATCCATCTCAAACAAAGCTTATTCTCGTTTTTAGAAGTACAACTTCTCTTTTCTTCTTCCAAGGTTTTAAATGAAAACATGAAAACCTGATCACGAAAACATGAAAACCTGATCACAAAAATGCACCATTTTTATAATTTCATGGAAGATGTATTTTCTTTATATCAATAAGAAAAAGCACATGCAGACATATTTAAAAACAAAAGCTAGTCAATGACAGATGTGTGTAGAATTGATCATTTACCAACATTTAATGTTTGCATCCCTTTTGTTTCTATTTACAGATGTAAGTACCGTTTAGAGAGAGCAAATAAATAAAGTATGGTAGAAAATTCCTATCCAGTTATGAAGAATTGAGCTTGAAATTCAATCTTAGAAAATTTATACAAACAATCAGATCCTGTATAAAAAAATGCACTTGATTTTGTAAATGCTTTAGGGCAGGACTGCTCCTTTTTTTCACAAAATAACCTGTGCAATGGGATACTGGAAATGGACACACAACTTTTAGGTTTTACTTGGCCAGTTTGTACTCCCAGTCAAACAAGAAAACCTCAACTACTGTATATACAAATACCAGTGTTAAATAAATTAATCAGCACCTAATTTTCTAACACATTAACAGTATCTGTGGACAATTTTTTTTTCCTTAAAGCTGCTTTCTAAACATTTTTGAAGAAGCAAAAAAAATCCAGCTGTTATGATGATAAGAAGAAGGTTTGAAGACTAATTTTGGAAGTATTTTGGAAAGAGAAGAGAGAAAGTACAGAGGCAAAATACAAAATGAGGGTCAGAGATTCTATGGAACAGGTCTAATGCTTGAAGAACAAGTTGGTGAAGGCACACATGGACTGGAAACTCACTGAGAGAAAGAAAGAAGGCAGAGAAGAAAACAAAATCCACATCTAAGTATGTTTCTGGAAAGTCACCATGGCCTTGGAGGTATTTGGGACAGAACTGCAAGTGTATGCAATGTCATCATTATTTTAAAGAAAGATAAAGAGAACACTGCTTTCTGTCTATGGCATGTCTCCCACGAAGTGTATTACAGATACAGTTGCAAAAACCTTGGATTTCTCATTTTAATCAGGACCTGCTAGGAAATGAGGTTAATATGTGGCATTATACCCCCTGATCCACCCACAAAGCTCCAGCACATCCACATTTCACAACACATCAGAGCTCAGCTCACCTGACAGAAGGCAAATATGACAAGTTTTAAAAATAGCAGCACAGCTAAACTGCAATTTCCCCCTCTAACCAGCATGTCCTAATCTCGCAGCTTTGATCTCCTCTTCATCTGGGAAACCTGACACTAAACACTGCAGGCAAATTTGTTTCACCTGGCTGTAAGCGCTTGCTTTGAGACAAGGCATGAATGAGACTGAAGGTTTGTCTTTCTCCCATGCCAAAGTTTAAAGTTGTACCACAGAGGGGCACCCACTGCACCACCTGGGAACTTCTAAAAGGTAAATCCCAGTGGGACTGACACAAAAAAGGAACCAAAACATTTACAGTTCCAGCAAGCTGAGAGGCATGAATGACTATGCTTGTCCTCTGTACCTTCACCTTGCAGCTTTGCTGTGGAAGAGTTTGACCATCCAGCCCTGAATGGAGTATACCTAAAGCACCCTCTGGCTTCTGACAGCTCTCTGGGGATGTTTCACTTGAAACACAGTGGCTTTCTAAACAGAACAGGATTAATAAAATAGTAACAATAACCACCATCAGGACCCATTGCCTTAAAGTCATTGATTTTCTGGGTTGAAAGTGTAGCCCCGCAACTTTTACTGGGCAAACCTCCTTCAGGTAAACACCAGCATAAATAAAAAGCAGCTTCTCAGAGAGACGTAAAATCTCCATACTGTAACTCCCATCATTATTAAATACAGTAAATACAACTGAAATAAAGCACTAGGCATTTAACATGTTTGCCTGTCAGATGCAGAAACCCACTCCATATTCCAGCACCAAAATAGCAGTGGTCTGTATGTTCCCAGGCCTTGGAAATTAACTTTCCATCACCGCCCCCCACAACCACCCCCCAGAGGACTCACATAATTGTCTTCCTTTTCTAAGGATTGGGAGTGATAGATCCTCAGAAGCCCTGCTGCAACATTTTCCAAATGCTCCCCAAAATCCATGACAGTTCTACAATCATCTCCTTGGAGGGCAAGCTGGAAATCTATTCATAAAGTATGAAATTTGGTTAGTCCCCAGTGGAATCTCTACACTTCAAGACAGAGACAAATATTTGACTAGCTAATGACTAATTAAAGACTAACGTGCTAATTAGTGTTATAATGGATTTTTTAAACACTTACAGAAATAATTAGACCAGGTATCAAGATACAGCAAGCATGGACATGACTTATACATCGAGGATAAAATCTGAATCAACACTTCCTTGCAGCTACCTGACATTTAACACCTTGGTATAACTGCTATCAATGGCTCTGCTTTTTCAGAAGTTAGTTTTGAGACATCTCAAATGGGGCAGTTAATCTTTAGTTTCTAAGTAATGTCATAATAGTACATTTTAAATCCACAAGGTACTGCATTTCAACCAAGTAGAGGAGAGTTTACCCACACAAGTACTCTGATACATCAAAAGCCAAAGTAATCAAACTTAACAGCAGAAAGATATTACGAGGAAACTGCTTTGGGACAGCACATTCCAAATGATGGAATCATATAATTTTGAAAATTAAAAGCCTTAATATTTGAAATTAGGGAGAGTATAAGATTTATGAGAGGATTTTCAGGGTGACAACATCTTTTAGTTCAAAAAGTTGAGGGTCACCTTTTTCTGGCATCCCTTTCCCAGCCCTTTGTGTTACAGTCTGAAATCTCTGTACCTTTCTGGCCCTGCTGAGCTACGTATTGTTTGCTTATGCCCAGATTACCACAAGCCCTAAATCAAACTGTTGCCTTTATTATTTTTCTCTCAAATCATCAGCACAATTACAGTATTAATTCTTTGATATTTCCAGGTCACTGAGCAAAACCGTAAAAATTCATTCTTGAAATCACATTATAGGAACCTTACTGGAAACATCCTCTTTTGTAATGAACATTAATGAATTAATCAGTTTTTATTTCTTTTGCTGATTAGGTGGTCATTTTGTATATTCTGACTTTTCAAGTTTAATAATACTCAGACCAAAGCTAAGTGGTATTTTAGAAACATACCAATTCAGCTCAACGTCCTATATTTATTTTTTAATCTTAATCAAAGTATACTGTTACAGAAGAAAGAATGATACAGTATTTTGTTTGTTTGAACATCCAACAAAAAAAAACTTTGTATGTTTCTAGTTGCAATTTCACCCTTTCCCTCAGCGAGCAAGGTAGGACTGACAGCCATAAAATCACCAGGGTCATTCTGCTAACACAACAGGAAAAAATTGTCATTGCTGATGCCTCCAGATTTACTAAAAATCATCACCAGTGGCCTGGGGAGATCCTAATTCAGCTCTTCCAAAACTCTTCAATATATCTCAACTAAAACTACTGTTCTTAAGACTCCTAATGTGAGGTTTGTTTAGAATCTTCTTGAAGTATTACATGAATGAAAAGTATGTTAAATTCGTAAAAGCACTCCCAAGATACAAACCAGAAATCATTATAGAGAAATAGCAATTGTTATTCCCCTAATGGTTAAAATACACTGCCAGGATTTTTTAAAACAATAAATGACAGGCTTTTATTGCACTATGACAACCATGGATTTCTTCCTGTACCATTTGGTTTCCCCTGTCAAGTTATTATAATCACCCACTTCTGGTTTATGTTCACTCTTCCTACCTTATGTGCTATTTTATAATAGATATAATAAACAAATCCAAATGGGAATGTTGTTTCTTAAAATTCTTATCACTTTCCCTATATTTATTTTATAGATATGTGTCTCTGTAGGTATAAATTTATCATACCCATCTACCCAAACCCATGGTATAATGAATTACATTTTACACTTCTAGGGTTTCTTACTGCTAAATTTGGTTTCTTAAATGTGCATAAACCTTGCTGACTTGTCTTCATGGAATTTAGAATCAGAACTATGAAACAACTTGAAAAGATGATGGAGGAAAAATGTGTTTTTCTAGGTACCACTAAATTTCATGCTTTAAAATTAAATTAGAATATAAATTCACAGCTTTCACCCTCCAATATATTTAGATGTAGTTTCAAATATTAGGTTCAATTATGAGTAATTTGAGGCTAGATTGTCTCCTTGTTATTTCTCTGAAAGCTTTCTTTGTCTTTCATAACCTGTGGTGACAAGGCAGAAAAAAGCAATTTTTTATGAGCTAGTAGCAGACACTTTTTCTGCTCTAATTAAAAGTCATAATTACATTTTTGATTAACCCAGAATGAACAATAAAACAGATTAGTTATCAGCTTGCTACATTTTGTGAAACAATATCGAAGCTTAGAAAATTTTAAATTCTCTGACATTCTTAGCATAACTAGATAAAGTAAAATGTAAACGCATTTTATGTTTAACAATCTCCAATTTTGACATCTCACTTGAAAAATGAGCAGAATTACCAATTCAGACAAACTTCTATCACTGTGGATTTTTATTGGTTCACAAGCTATGTGTTTTGCTTGCATTGTTTTAATTTCACAGTAAGATTTTTTTTAATAGGAAAAGTCAGTTATTGAATTTTTGAATGTCAAAAATGAAATATCTTAGAAGAGTGATTTGATGTTTTTAAAGAGGGCCAATACTCAATTTTTTTTGTTGTTGTTGTTTAATGGACAGATGGTGTCACACAAAGAATAAATCAATGATCTGACATGATCTAGGATATTCAGGACACAAGTTAGAAGGGCAGACTCTGCCTCAACATGCTGTTGAACTATAATGTAAGATAATCTACAAGGTGCTACCTCCTCTGCAAAACACAGGTTACTTGATTCCTCTCATATCTGCAAATCCTTTCATAAAGAGGAACTGGAGCATTTGGAGTACCTGAACATGTAATTGGTTCTGTTTTTCTCCACAAATAATGATTGCCAATCACTTCCCAACATACACAGTTCTTATCACAACAAAGAATAAGATCCAATTTATTTTCAAAGAATGCTAATGCTTCTCTTGGGGTAAACTGGTAATTCAACAGCAAATGGTAGAGCTGGTGCTCATCAGCTATGCATAAGTTTGAAACTTCACAGTGAAAACTTCCCTCAATCAGCATAACTTCTGATTTTTTTAGCCACAAATGCTATTTTAGTGTTAAAGGAAATCTAACAAACCATAGGAGAGAATCAAATATAAAAGGGTTCAAAAATGTGAAAATGAGAAGGAGGTGCCTAAGGCAGTGCTGGTGCAAGGTCCTGCAGTATTCCCTAGGTCAGCCACTGCCAGAAAACTCACCACAGATTCATCTGCAGCAGAAAACTTATCTGTAAAATTCCAGCTGTGGAAAGGTGTTTAGAGCATTTTAATAACTGAAACCATGCCACACATTTATAAGTATATAAATAAACAAACAAACAATTATAAATCATGCGAACTAAGATGGTCTTAAAATATCAATTAAACTTGGAGAACAGACTCAAAGGTGAAATGTAATTCAAACCTACAGATCGGGCTGACATCTCCAACGAGCATCTCAAATTCCTGTCACACTAAGACCATCACAAGTCTTTACTGAGAGAGTTACAGGGTGGGGAGGTTCATACCCTTACACCCTTGTAAAGTGCCAGAGATCTAGTGTGAAGGAGGTTCAGATGCTGCTGAAAAGCTGTGATCTATAGGGTAAAACCTATTTTAGGGTTGTAGGAACGTACAAGTCTCAATTCACAAAATAAATCGCTTTTTTATAGAGGACATGAAAGACTCAGCGTTCTTGAGGTTTTATTTTAACAAAATTGAGTTTATCAGAGAGATCACATCTATATGGATACTCCAACCACCTCTTTTTCGCCTTCCAACTTCTGACCAGAAATCTGCCTACAGCATGTTTTCATTTCAGATATTATTGGATGAAGACACAAAAAACACATTAATTTTAAAACAAATGTTTAGAGATTTATACACATTGACATGAACAAGCAATTTTGCACATTGACTTTGAAATTTGATGCTCTCCGTGTGGTGTGGGGTAAACAAAACAAAAGGATGATTATTAATCTATTATGAGTCTGCCAGCAGAACGTTTACCATATTTAGGAGTTTAAAATAATAGTTTTAAATCTGATCAAGTACGGGCCAGATGCACCTCTAATTACTTTAGATATCTTTTAAATTCTATTAGTGTTGTCATAAAATAGAAAGTATCTATATTTGGAATACCCAGAGGGCAATTAACAGAAAATCTACATAAGGTTTAACAGGTTATAGAGAAATTATAAATTACTGAGATTGCACGTGATACCTATGTCCTATAATCTTAATTTTAAAAGCAAACCTCTATAGTTCAGTATTACAAAATTATGACTGTGTCTCAGGGTTTTCCAGATGCTTTTTCATTTAAATACATCTAAATAAAGTTAACAGTATTTTTGTCAATATATGAGGTAGTACTCTTGCATAACAGAAGAAAAAATGCATAGATGTGAACAAACCCAGCTCGTACTAACCACAGACCGCTAATTTGAGAGATAAAGAAATAGGGAAGACCTCTTCCTTTTCCCCCATAAATTTCCTATATTTAAAAAGTCAGGAAACACTCCAAATTTAAAATATGGTTTTTTACAATTAACTGGGAAAACAGGGTGGACTCTACAAAATGCTGGAAATAAATACAGGCAACCAGTAAAAAGAAGTGTCATTTTTCACGTTCAGCAACTTGAAAGTGCGGAATTTAATGAAGAGAAGATGAGATCAGAAAGGGTCTAACTTTCCTAGATCATAAAGAAAAGGGCAGATGAAAAGGTGCTCCTGAGAACCTCTAAGAGACTCCCCCAAAGACAAGGTGAGTCTTACATTGGTGTAATGGGTTAACATAGGTCAGGCTGCTGTCTTTGCCCATAATTAAGCTGATGCATTGCCAATGATAAATGAGGATACAACTTGTCCTTTAAGGATGTCAGCCATCAATCTCTTTTTCCTATCCTGGCAGACAGCAAAGTTTGTATCTGACAAAATTTTTTAGCGTATGTAAAAATCAGTGAATCCAAACTTCTGAAAAGTGCAAAGCAATGTAAGCATTGTTAGGAGAGTTGCCTGGGCATGTCATTCTCTGAACATAAAACTGTGTGTGACAAATTACTCTTAAATTAGAATTTTTGAAGAATGCTCCTTAAAATTCTTTGTTCTTGCTTGGTAACTAATATTGCCTAGCAGAACTCACTACTCATCAAATGTTTAAGAATATTTGTGTTTCATACATTAAACAACACAGAAAAAACCAATCTGGTTGTAAACTAGTTACTATCATTAACTAATAACCTCCCTTTACACTGTGAAATCTGAAGACAGACACATTCACCACTCCTACTCTGAACTAACACGAAAAGAATGTGAATATCAACAGTAATTATGCAATATATGAGATGGAAAAAAGTTCTGTGTATTAAAAATCGACAGTACTTTCTTAAAGTATTCATCTTGCACAGTGACTCATAGTAACAACAGCGCTCTCCTTAATTCTGAACATTTATACCTCTAGTAATATGAAGCCTTTTACTTTTGACTTTTAACTCAACATTTTCTCTTAACTTTTTACAGCACCTCAACAGTAGCTGTATTTCCCTCTATATGTAAAAAGTTGAGTTATTACAAATGGTCTCAAAACCTACAGTGATATCTAGTGATACGAACTATTCCCATGCCCAGCCCTCACTGTACTTGTGGGCATCACAGAAAAGGAATACTTATCTCCACTTCATCTGTGTACCTGGCACTCATCCAAGCACACAAACACAAAACAGTCATTTCAGTATTCTCTAATAAATCTCCAATTGCAATTGCTAATTAGCTACTTCAAAAACAAAACAAAAGACAAATAACGGGATCTCACACTAAATGGAGTGAAGGAAACTCCACACTCTAAAAGCACATGACAGTCATTGATTGACCAAGAAGAAATCATTTTAGCTCCAGACTGATTTTTTTGGAGTATAGGAGAAAGTAGGGGATCTCTTAGAAATCACTTGCATTGTAATTGTACCTTCTTAATGAGTACACTAGTAGAGAAAACTGCAGTCTAATCTCAATTATCCATGGATTCCAAGAAACTTAATGTCTTTCTGCACCAGCTCATTGGAGCTCCTGGTTCATGTTCCTCAGAGCAAGCAACCATTGCTTATTCTTTACAAATTTCCACAGGACCAGAGACAAGATATCCATGTTTGAGTGCATCTGCACCACACGCTTTCCAGTCTAGGTCAGAAATAGCTTCAGGATTTTTTCATTCCATGCTAAATAATGTAACTCTTTCCCTCTCCACCCCTTCACTCTTTCACCTTTCTTCTTTTATCTATCAAGTTTTTGGTTTCACTAGCTTTTTCTGTTCTTTGTAATAGTAAATGATCAGCAACCTAAAAAGTCATCAGGCTTTCAAACTCTATTAAATAGTTCCCTTATAATACACTTTTGCTGTGAAAGGAAGCAAAGTTCTTACTACATCAACCATCAGTCTTTTTGAAGTAGGAGCTGTTCATACCAAGTTCATTAAGACCTGGTCTAACTTCCATTTCATATCACTGTAAATTAAACCAGGCCTTTTGAAAACCTACTTTAGTTAAAAAAAAAAAAATAAATAAAAGAAGAGGCAACATCAACTTACCACATTTGAAAAGAAAAAAAAACCTAGCAGAAATATACATACTCAACATAGTACACATAGTACACCCCTGCCTTTCTAGCTCTGGAGATGTCAGTAAATAAAAATGTCTGACCTTCTTAAATTAAACTATTTGATAAGAATCATAGAATGGTTTGGGTTGAAAGGGACCTTAGAGAACATCAGGTTCCAACCCCCCTGCCATAGGCAGAGGGACCTTCCACTGGACCAGGTTACTCAAATTCCCATCCAACCTGGCCTTGAACACTTCCAGGGGTAGGGCACACCTGTTTAACTCTTAGTGGCTTCGAAGGAAATTTCTTTTCATGGCCTCTCAAATGGTTACAGTGAGAAAGTTCCAGCTGCTTCTAAAAACCTCTTTTTCTTACTGGTCTGACTGGACACTAAAGATAGAAAGGGGCCAAAATTTTCCCTAAGTTGCATCGTCATACTATGTCTGCAGAAAGTAATGTGTGCTTATCATATTAGTGCTCTCCAACTCTGTGTCTTTTCTATGAGAAAGTGGTGAAAAAAGGCTGAAAGAGCCTTTTTACTCTTCCTATTAAATTATAGTACACGCAAGCATCCAGTCCTTGGACAAATTCTGGTGCTGTTCATACTTTAATGCAAATACTGCCTTTGATTCTGCAGGCAAAGGCCTCTTAGTCACGTCATTTCAGTCTAAAGTTTTTAGGAAAATTGGTAATAGTTTGTACAGTTGGCAAATAAAGAGGATATTATAACTTGCAATTATGCAAAAATAAATTTAGTTAGGAAATCATACTAATAATGCATTGAACAATTTCTGGCAGAAATACCATGAGAAACTCTTCAGTAACAAAGGGATATTTTCTAAACATTACATAACCCAGAAAGAAATTCACGACATGAAGAAAGACACCTCTGCAGAGGAGTTCAAGGTGATTTAATTTAATGCTCTGTTCTTGGCTTAGTACCTCAACAACAGTGTGCCTGAGAGCTAAACAGAGCAGAACAGAGCCCCGGCTCAATTGTGCAGGTATTTGTGAAAACAGCTGGCAAAATTCTCTACCACCATGGAGAACTGCGAGCAGATCCAGGCTTCAAGCTGTGATGTGACAACTTGCTTATATTTCTTTTTTTCCCTCCTTTTAATAATTCTACAGTCAATTCTACAGCAATTCTACACTCATTGGCTTTGGTCTCCTACACTATCAACATAATCCCAGTGAAGAAAAGACTCATATCAGGGAATAGAAACTATATATAAAATTCTGTTTAAGAGAACAAACCTAAAGAGAAAGCGTGGCACTTTTTTAAGGTAAAAAGCCTTACAGGTGGCTGAAACTTCGAGAGGTTTAGTTATACTTGAAGAAAGCTGTGTGTGAACACCTCCCAGTGCATATTGAAATGCAGAGTGGGTTTCCCAAAAACAGAGAGGAAAGTCTTTCATTTAGGATTTGAAAAAATGAACTATGGGTTTTAGAAAACAATTCTACAGTGCCCAGAGCAGAAGCTGGAAGAGCGAGCCCTAACCTCTCCAATTAACTTCTAAAATTAAGATTGTTTTTTACTTTTTTTTATTTTTTCAGTTATGGTATCATTTCAAATTGTGCTACTGAGACGAGAGAGAATAAATAAGATCTAGAAAAATGCATTTAATAAAGCTGAAATAGAATGAACATTTAGAAACACGATGTTTAAATGAAGGAGAAATCTGAAAGGTTTTGAAATTTTTGCTTTACAAATATGGAGAATAAAGATGAGGGACTTTATTTCACGCCAATATTCACAGTCATTTAAGTTTTACAATATGTGAAAAACACAAGCATTGTTACAATAAAATAAAGAAAGGAATTTATCATCCAGAAAGCACGATTTTGAAGTCTTTGTATTCTACCAATATAATTAATGACAAAACTCTCAGAAGAAAATTTCATAAATTAAGGGTTCCTCACCTACCATTTCCTCAGTTCCCATTTACCTCCTTGTTCAATGTACTCACTTAAGGAAAGTAGCAGCAGGTGAATCAAAATGAAACCATAAAGTGAATTAATTTTCCCTGAAGTGCTGCCTGAATTTTGGTTGAAATCTTTTGTTAGAAACAGTGATTTCTGTACTTAGAGGTTAGGTTTACATCCCGCTTCCTTTCTGAAACACTGTTTTATTACAGCATTCTATTCATTGCTGTGTTCTCCTTATCAAACTTAGGGAAATGTAGTTTCTACCTCATTTTATTTAAAAGTGACTTGGAAAGTACCCTAGTTTTATACACATCTTACATGAGATGTTCAGAATTGGCTTTTTCTCTAAGTGGCAGTTTCTGGTTGAACTGTGCTCTGCAATGGCCTGTGATGGTTAAAGTACTTGCTAATTCTTACTTTGCAGAATTTCTTAGGCTCGGTTAATTTTCTCTCAGTTCTGCTCTTCTTTTCAGTTCTTTTCCCTCCTCAATTCCTTCAGGTGAGCCAGAAGGTTTTTAGGCCATTGTTGGGGATGAATTAAAAAAAAAAAAAAAAGTCAAACACAACTTCAAAAGTGAGGGAGTAACATATGAAGTGGAGATTTTATAATTAAAATTATTATGGAAAGTTCTGGACTAAACAATATGAGAAACTGTGGTAAAGGGAGTGTATTTAATATTTTTCCATTGCCTTTAAAAGTATTTTATGCATCTATAAACTTCTTTGAAAAATTAATGGGATAAAAGAAAACCACTTATTAAGTTGTTGTAACAATGCTGTTATTCATAGACACAGAAATAATAATTGATTAAAAGCTTAATTAAGCATAAAATGTTTTCTACCTCTCACTCTGGCTTCATACATACATCTGCCTTTCACAACTTGATTTACAACTAAAGACAAGGCAAAATCAGCCAGTCATCTTTGCCTCCATTACATCTATTAAACATTCTTGAAACTGGTGTTAACAACTGTCTTTTATTTGTTATCTTGTATTTCTACTCTAGCACAAGGGCACTGCCCAAGACAAAATAGTAAATAAGCCCTAAAGTCCATCAGACTATCAACTGTTAAATTCAAGGCTGCACTGAATCACTATATGAGAAGACAAGGCGCTGATAAAATCAGAAGAGCAAAGTATAAAAACATAGAATCATAGAATCATTTAGGTTGGAAAGGACCTCTAAGATGATCAAATCCAACCATTAACCGAGCACTGCCAAGTCCATCACTCAAACATATTCCTAAGCACTACATCCACACACCTTTTAAAAACCAGCATGGAAGTATTTAAAACTTAAACTATTTAATTACTCAGTTTAAGACTGTTTTTTCTATTTAGTTGACTTTCTGATTTATGATCATGACTGCAAAGCCGAAAACTAGTGAAGCCCACTGCCACCCACCCTTTGAACATGGCTCTGCCATGTTTTAAGCCAGGTTATACAGCCACCAAACATGGCTGGAAAGCCTGTTCTAACAAAAATGTCAAAAGTAGAGAGATAGTTTTGGACTGAGATGTTTTTGAACCTCCACAGGAAGAAGAGAGTTACTTCAGTCCCTTCTGCTTTTTTCAAAGAAAAAAGATTGACTACAAGAAAGAGCACAGTCTCAAAGATCATGGAATCATAAAATGGTTTGTGTTGGAAGGGCAGGGACACCTTCCACCAGTCCAGGTTGCTCCAGGCCCCATCCAGCCTGGTTGAATGCTTCCAGGGGTGGGGCATCCACAGCTTCTCTGGGTAGCCTCTTCCAGTGTCTCACAATAAAAATATGTCTTCCTTATATCTAATCAAAATCTACCATCTTTTAGTTTAAAACCATTGATGATTGGGTTAGTCATTAAAATATAAAAAATAACCTTTATAAGCCAAACGTTCTGTCTGACGGATCTGAAAATGTAAGAGTAATATGTGTCATGCCAGGACAAATAAAAAACTTTCACAGACTTCATGTTTTTCAAGCAAGAATTCTAAATGAGAATCACACACTCGTTTATCTCCACTGAACACTGTTCTCTGTGCTAGAAGGCTTCTCATGGGAGATATTTGCTGATATCATAGAAGGCTTTTCTGAAGATTTCCAGCATTCTTATGAGGATTCTAAAGTTCAGCAGTGCTTTAGCAAAGTCAGTCTGTAAATTCCAAGGTTTCTGGGATAAATAAGGGCTTCTGAGGTCTGGAGAGCAGTGAAACTCATGGGAGAAACCAATAAAACTGACAGAACGCCTTATGATCTTTTTATTCCTTGCACAAATGTCTTGCCTTATTTTAGATAAGTCAAAATGGTAGCTGGCAGAATACAGGCTTAACATAACTGCAAGTACTCACATGTGAATAAAGTGAGAACTAGGAAGGATGTAGTGCATGACATAAGTGACAGCACAGTTTCTCATAAATAGAATCTCTTTAGATTTATAAAAGTTGCTAACTCCAAACTTTAAACAAAAAATATTAATAACAGAAGCGTCTGTCAAAGAGACATGGTGATAACTATCGCATCTCATCATAAAAAAAGAAAAAGGGTAAATCAGTCTCCCCCCAGCAGTCTCCCAACTTCTGGGCTTCCAATAGAATGCTCATTTCAACGCACAAATTAAAAACTTCCTTCAAAATGTTTCTGTAAAGAGTTTCTTGCATTAAAAAAAAATGTTCCTTAACATTTTTTTTTTAAAACACACAAATAACTGATCTAACAAATCATTATCTTAACACTACATAAGACCTCACTAAAGCCAGATGGGCTCTGTACACTGGTGGGCATGACTGCCTATGTAAGTAGCTCATATAGAGACATTATTTAAATAAGTAGGATAGAGTATCTCCAACAAGGAATGAGTTGTCGATCCAGTTATTTATGTGAATACAAAATTCTGGCATTCTGCAAGGAACCACTAACAATTTGATCTTTCTGTACCAAGATCAAACTGAAGTCAGGTCTATATCACAGAAGTTCTTTTGGTACAGTGGTATAAAGAGTTTTAAAAAAGTCTCTAAAAGTCACAATACTAATAGATACACCTACAGACCAATATGTTTTCCTCTGCATTTCCAAAGTACTTAAAGAGACAGTTTTCACAGACCGTGAACTACTCTTGAAAGCAAATAAGAGAGGCAATGTTGAGCTATAGCTGCTGCACAAGTTACTTCTCTAAAACTGCTCTTAGGAATAAGAATGATGTCAGCTATTTAGTAAATATTTTATTCAGCAATATAATTCAAACTAAATAAAGTGAAATTCATCTACCACTGTAGTCCCTTCTGCAATAATTTCTTGGCAGCAGGAAGAGCGGATGCCCTTTTGTCATGCCCAAATTACTGTTTGCTGTAGATATATGAAACTTGCAGCTTACTTGCCTATCAAAACAGTGACAGTATTATTCTGGACATGGGGAAAATTTGAATTTGATCTGGCCATGTGCCAAATCATAAGAGGTTCATGCTGAAACATGCTTAATGAGTAGCCAGAAGAAGTGGCCAGTAATTGGCAGCTCATCTTCTGTTGTAGTGACTGCTCATTAGGAAGACAGACTGACTAGTCAGCTCCCTCATTTATTCAGTTTTTGACCCATAATTTAAACATGCCAGACTGTTCCATTTTAAAATACAGGACAAAAACACTGGTATGATCTCACATATGAAAGCGGCAGTTCCCAAAATATTTACAAGTGAAGCAGCCAGTTAATATACTTTGCCATGCTTTCAATCATCCGAATTATATTTGACACTAAATAAACAACAATGATAAATAGTGACGAGGAGCTACCTGTTTCAGAGAATGTATGAGCTACAGCAGGTTTTCTCAATTGCCTAAAATGTGCCTGTGAATTTTTTTTTTGTCAAAAAAGGGTGTTGGAAGCAGCGTGCTCCCTCAGTGCTCCTTCTTGTGCACTGTTTGTGCCCAGGAACTAAGGACACGAAACACAGGGCAGATGTGTGCTGTTGTGTTTACAGCAAGCCAGATGCAGTCAAACCCTTTACCAGGGTCTGAATCTAATGGACAATTTGAAAGAAGCCCATATCAAGTGGCATTTAGAAAATAAAATTCAGTCAAAAAGCAACCAGATAGTGAAGCAACTTGTCATTCACTCAACAGATAACAAAACCAGACCATTTGGAAGGTGGGAGACAGGCCTCTTCTTGCTTTTAGACTAAACAAAATTTATCCCTACAGCTGGTGGTGGCTCTGAGAAGAATGACAGCAATTTCGGTAAAAGCACTTCTGTGCCAGGACCAATTAAGTGCTGAAAATGGATTTAGAATCAGCTGGTAGTAAAGCAAAGTATGCAAGTTTCATGATCCAAAATTAAATAGAAACACAGTAACAATTCAATTCCCAACAACTTGCATAGATTATTTGCCTGTGTGTGTCCATCAATAAAATGTTCTGTTGAAGACCCCTTCCCCCAAAACATTCCTAAGACTGGCTTGGACAAGCTTCTCTCCTAAAATTGTTTATGTGTGTGCTAAAAGTCTAGAGCTGAACCCTGTCAGTAACCACACAGTGAGTTTGGAGCCTAAATGTATGCCAAAGAGTGCTCTGTCAGCATTGTATGTGCTGCATTTGATTGCTCACAGACTAAACTTCACAATGGTGTGAAATGTAGCTCAAAGGGCTGCAGATGGACTGTACTCAAATGTATGAATTTCTGATGCTTTCCATGAGCTGCTCAGATCCGTGGGCTGCTGTCCAACAGGTTTAGCCAAGCACAGAGCATGAAAAATTGAATCAAGAGACTGTTTCTGTAGTCACTTCAGCTGAGCTACTGAATGCCACGCTCATCACCACAAAAAAACCCCAGAAAACAAAACATCAGAAAGGCCTGAGAGTTGTTATGTCAAGATACCCAGCTGCTGTGACCATGCCACAGCCCAGCAGGGACCTTCAGGAGGCAGAGAGGCTCGAGAACAACGCAAAAGATGTGTCATTCTGACATCCTCCCCCACATCTTCAGATTTTCAAAATCTTGGTCAAACTGCTTATGTCAACATGCAGTCCTCCTTACATTCTAAGCTCTCCAAAAGCTCGTTATTTCAATTTATTCAAAGGAAGGAGAATGACAGTCGCTCCCAAATATGCTCTGGTAGTACAGGATGGCTTGTGCAAGCAAAACCAGCCTATGTCAGTCATCTGCTTCTGAGGTATGACATGAGTGATTATACATACAAAATCTGTATGGAAGGACTTCTTTGCTGTTGTTTTTAATAAATAACCTGAGCAACTATCAGTACTTATTTAAACAAAGATATACCGACCTAGCCCTCCTTCAGTTCCAAAGCTATAAAATCCTCTGATCTTACTCTGAGTATAAACCCAGCACCTACTCTTGGAAGAGCTCTTTGCTCCTATCCCTTGTGGTTTGGGGGGGCATCATAATGCTTCTGGGAAAGCATTTTTCCTTGGAAGGATAAGCTGCATTGGCACCACAAACTTCAAGGATAGCTACAGCACTAATTACGTTTGCTTGATTCACAGGTTCTTTGAAGTTGAACAAAGTGTATAGCTGACTCAAAGAAAAATAAATATGTTACTGAGTATATAACAGGTAAATAGAACATAGTAATTGTAGTAGTATATATAATACATAATGCTAAATATTGCAATGAGAAAATGACAATAAGAAACACATGAAATAACATGTATGGCTAAAAGGAAACAGCGACAACAAAGGACAAACACTTACCACTGATTCTGCACCAACTTATCTAAAAAGCAGCTGGATGTTTTTTCATCTGCAGACCTATTATCTAATAAAAATACAGAACAATCTCCCAGTAAAATACACTTTATGTACAGACCTACCTCTGTAGACCGGTTGGCTTTTCAGACTAATATTAGTCACATATGATTCACTTTTGTGCAACTACACTTCCTATCCCTTAACTGGGGACACAGAACTCAGAATACTGGGTTTCAATGACTTATTTTTAGTAACTTGAAAAAAAAATCCAATTATGTTTGCATCACCAGAAACAGAACAAACAACGCATTTTGGTGGCACTCATAATATGTCTTCTTTTAAGATGGAAAAAAAAAAGCATTAAAACAATAGCATTTCTATTGACCTTTTCTATTAAAAGAGACACTGACAAAGTACTTTCACCTTGAATTACTACCAGTCCATGTTCTAAATCTGGCAGACGTATAATTAACTAAAAATATGAAGTGTTTCAGATATTTACACATTAAAGTGTAAATGCCTATACTTACATACCTCCTCTCTTTTATATGTGTAATATATTAAACATTATATTTTCAAATGTAGAACTGTCAAGCCAAAGGAACAGAGGTCCTTTCTTCAACTATATGAATGCTTTATTTCAGACACAAGTGCAGGCTTCTCCCCAATTTCCCATCACTCTCCTGTTATCCACAGACAATAAGATAAAGCAGTTAGCATATAAAATTAATCCAAAGGATGGTATCAGGACCCTTGTATTCTTGGTTTTTTTATTACAACTTACTCTATATTGATAGTTACCTCTTTTATTTTTCAAATTTTGAAGCATGATCCCAAAAAGAGAAAATGTTTCAAAAAATTACTACAGAAGATTTAAGAGTTCCTGTATTTGTGACCTCATTATCAACATAAATACACCAAAAAAAAAGTAGTCAGCAAGCACGATTTTTGAGAGGTATGACAGCAAAGACATCTAGACCACATCTGTAACAGAAACAGAATAGCATCCTGCACAAATACAGGTTAAAAAAGGGGCAGGGTATATTTTGTCACACCCCCAAAACCGAGTTTTGTACCTATACATTTTCTGTGTCTGCTTCAGGGAAAATTTACTAGTTAGGAATCTATTCAGAATTTATTTGAGAGGCTATTGACTGAGTGCCAAGTGAGAATAAAAGATTTCCTAAAGGGTTATCATCTTAGTTTTTTTGAAACGCTGTTTGATAGTTGCGTTTCTCTTTGAAGTTCACAACATTCCTCCTCGCCCATTTCTCCACCCCAAAGTCCAACTGAAAAACAGCAAATCCACCCAGTGGATCAACCACTCCTTCCAATTTTGTTTTTGCAGACTTGCCAAGGTTGCTCTCTATCTTATTGTCCAGGTCACTCCTGACGATGTCAAACAGTGTTTGGCCCCGACTCATCCCCCGGGGGTCACCACCAGTGACTGGCCTCCAGCTGAACATTGTGCCATTGATCATCACCCTTTGAGCCTGGTAGTTCCAGGGCAGCCTTCAATCTACATCACTGGCCACCCCTCCAGCCCCCAGGATTTCAGCAGTAAGGTTACCCAAAGACAGGACTCTTGAGTATACCTGTGCATTTTACACAAGATGATTGCAATTGCAGCCAACAAAAACAATGGAAGCAATTTCTTCCAGTAGCAGCTACAAAAAAAAAAAAAAAAAATACATTTCCAATTAAGGGTTTGCTATTCTTGTATGATATTAACTTTCTGACACTGCTCATTTTCAGTATTTTGTTTGTGCACAGAACACTGCTGCACCTCGAGGAGTTGTTGTAGATGAAGAGGAGATTTTTACCTCAGTAACTATTCAGATTTCATACTTTTACTTAGAAATGCATATGATTTGACTAAAAAAGACACATTTTTCCAGGTATGTTTTTTTCACCTGAAATCTTATGCTGTTACGAACAGGATTTGATTATCTAATCAAATGTTAAATAAGTAAAGTGAAATGTTAGCTCTTACTCTCTAGATTTATTGACAAAACGTCTCCCAAAATACAAAAGAGCTTTGTACTAAAACATTCCCTAACTCTGGTATACAATAATCATTTAAATTTCCATGAATTTATTTTGTTTTAATTTATAGCTGATGATTTAGGTTTTATATATAGAAATTTTGTGAAAATATGGTTTGCTGTGAAAGATGATTTTGCATGCATGTCTAGAGCAATTCTTAGTGTAATGTATTTAAACCTCACATGTAACACCTCTCACTTATTGAGTGTTTCTATTGTCTCAGCTGAAATATGCTGTGCAGTCTGAGGTGCTATATCTCAAAAAAATTATGTGAATACACTACAGGGTGCAATTAAAAGAAGTAAGAAAATGTAGACGTCTAGAATGCATTTTCTATGGTGCTTTAAAAGGAGCCAGAATGGTCAGCTTACCAAAAATAAAGCATAAACCAAAAAAAAAGCCAAAACCACACCGATAACACCAAGAAAAGGTAGGTTTTGTACTAATTTTCAATAACAAAAACAGCCTTCTATTGAGAAGAAGAAAGTTATCTATCTCCTATGCTGTAGCAGGCAAGAGAACAAGTCATAAGTTTCAGTTTCAGCGTGAGAGATTCAGATTAGTCATTAGAAAACACACATTAATGGCTATTGCAGTAAGCAGGGGAATACACTGCCTGCAGCTATCCCATATATCCTCTGCTGCTTTAGTGTCCCAGCACTTCGACTCTGCCAGGAGCAGTTGCAAAGAATTGCAATCGAGGCTGTGAACACATCAGGCAGTGTAACCACATTGCATTTGCAGAGCAGACACATCCACAAAGTCTCAAAAACAAATTCCAGCCCATGACAAAGGGCCTTGGATTTATGCAGTAGGTCTCTTCTCTAGATTTTAGGGTTGAGTGATTTTGTTGGTGTTATTTTGCCAAAGGCCAGGTGCAGATATTAGCATCCTATAAGTTTGGGGTTTTTTTCATAAAAATGGTTCCCTCTGTTTTAAAAGCATTACATTATTGCTTTTACATTATTTTTTTATTATTATTATTAAAAGTATTACATTATTTAGCTGTTATTTCCTTGTGAAGTGTTCAACTTCAAATATATTTCAGCTTAACAAAATCAAATCCCTTTAGCAAACAGTCCTTGCAGCTTGTCCATATCTTCCTAAAAATGTTATACACATTTAATAGCTTTGTCCTTTGTTGTACCTTCATTACTCTTACTCCAAAATATCTCTAAGTCATACAAAGAGAGTGTTAATTCAGAAGGGCTTGGCACACTATTTTAGGAAATTTCAGCCTGGATTTCTGTTGCATACTCAATTGTATTCAAAAGTCAGAGTCCATATCAGCTGTGGTTCAGGTTATAAATGTAATGAATAAAACTGTTTTGACTATGTGTAGGAATGATGGTGAATAATCTCAAATTTATATAGTACACCATAAGTCACTGTCACCTTTTATTCATGTGAGCATGTACACATTTATTTGTTTATGGAAAACAGTTCCTAAAAAAATTCTCATAATGTTGCAACATATGCTACACAGGGAAATTGCCCCTTTGATCTGTTTAAATCTACATTACAAGATATCTCCTTTAATCTAAAAAACTTTCTCCCCTTTATCAGCCGCTGAGAGTTTTTAATTAAAAAGTTGAGTTACCGAAAAAAATAAATCTGAGTTAAAAAAAAACCACTGTATATATTTAAGGAACTTTATAAAGAGAGCTTTCACATTTTTCCTCAAAATAGGCATAATTTGATAGTCTATTCTAATTATCAACACACTTGGGAATAGTTAAGATAATTAATATTTCCCCTATTACAAATACTAACAATAATTGACTAATAAGTATTCACTGGAATGATTAAGTAATTAAAGCACATTTTTAAAATAATTTTTAAAAGATCGTGAGTTTCTTTAAAGCATGTAGATACATCCTTTTACAACAACAGTGAAATTCTTGAAATAGTGAAACAGCCTTTAAATGCTATTAATTTAGCAGACTTTTTTTCTAAACAAGGATGTAAGACAGCACATATCATATTCACCATACATCCAGCTTCTGCTTTACTACCTTATCACTAAATTTTCAATTTTGCCCATTTAAAACTGTATATGCAGCAGTCACAGAGAAGTTTTACTGAAAAACATCTGAAGTTACCAAAGGTCACTCTCAGGAGGATATATTACTTAGTGCCTGCAAACAAGATTTCCACTTAATGTTTCTCTGCATGAATTTGATCCTGAGAACTTTGGTCACGATTCAGCAAAACCTCTGAAGAACCTGCATTATCCCACTGCCCTTGATGGGGGCTGAGGTTATTGGACCCCACTGAGTAAATCTGGTTCTTTCTTTCAGACTGAGTGATGAGGTGATCCTGGAGGAATTGCCTCATAAATACAAGGACACTAAAAATAAGCTGGATGACTACACATGTTGTCAAAAACACCAGTAAGAACACAAGCTTTGTTGAGCTAGATCCAGCAAAGGGAGGAGAAACTAGCATAACATTTATTATTTCAGTGCTATTTTAAAAAAGTATATCATGTTTCATTGCCTTTTAACTTCTGGGCCTGGACCCCTTACATGCACTGGTAACACTCTAAGGCTTTTTTCTGCAACCACAAAAATGAGAAATTCTCATTCATGAGAACTTCTACTGAAACCTATCAAGTAACCATTTGAAAGTCCAGAACTTAAGAGAAATAGTTGATGTCACAAGATCCATAATAAAAAAAAAAAATTAGGAGAGTTAGAAATAGCTATTTACTGAGGGTCATATCAGCATTCAGCCCTAATCAAATGGTAGCAGATATTCAAATGCAGTGCAAATCCACTTAAAGAATGTTTCTTTAATCAATGGATTGACAAGGCCCCAAGGAAGCTGCAAAAGGCAATCAGCATGTGCTGGCAGGGAACTGGAAATGTAATTGCAATTTGAGAAAGGAAAATTTCGCTGTACCCTTCAAAATGACGCAAAGGCTTGTTATTTGCTTGATGTCCCTTCTACCAATAAAGGACACAAAATCACCTTTTCTGCATGTTTTCGGGTTAGCCCTCTAGTACATCCACCAACTTGTAAAAAAAGAAAATAAGTTTTGAAAAAAGGTGTGCTTGACTTGGAGTTACGTTTCTGAGTCCACAAGCCATCTCCTGCAGTACTTGGGAATTTCTACCACACAACTTGACACTCCAGAAGACCCTTTTTAATGGTGCCACAGTTTTCAATAATACAACATTAAAAAAAAGGTAAAGCTTTTTTTATGTCGGTGAACTTTCAGTAACTCAGGTCATCCGTATTCAAATGAAATTTTTCTCTTTTTATTCCTGATTATTGTATGGCTCATTAAAGGAATAAAACCCAGCATGACATGAAAAATCACTTTAGTCTGATAAAATGAAGTAATACTGTATTCATCAACAGAAGGAGCTTAGCTTGCCTCTAAGACAGAAGCTGAACAGTAACTGCTTTTATTTAATACAGAATCTATTTTATGATTTTGATATGTTTTCAAAAATTACACTTCTGAACAAGAAGGATTCTTTCCTACTGAGAGGAAACCTTTTTTATCCTTCATACATATGCTGCATAAATTTTTAGGCAACTAAAGTTTCACTTTACATCATTTTCAAACTCTCAGTTTAATTAGAATAACCTGCAAACTGGAAATCATTAAACAAGGAACGAGCAAACAAAACAAGCAGAGATGAGGGAGTAGGAAAAATACTTTTCACCTAGTTGCTTACATGTCTTAAGCTATAATTCTGGAATTAATTTTTAACTAGGCACATTTTCTGTTAGATCTGTTACTGAAAAACTCAGCATCAAAAATACTGAGGTTATGTGTTAACTGAAGAAAAACATCAGATACTCGGTGTTTAGAGAGCACTGGGAATGCTTTAATAGCAAAATGGTTTATGCCAAAACCACTTGGTTCAATAAATCCACAAGTGACCTAAACTCAGAAAGTGGTCTGGGTTGCATGTACGGGGTTAGTTTAGGTTGGGGGTTTTGTGTTGTTGTTTTGAGGGGTTTTTTTTTGGGGGGAAGGAGACTGGGGAGAGGGGTGTTTGGGTTTGACAGGGGGGATGTGTCTTTTTTTTGTTTGAGGTTTCTTTTTGTCTCATGGCTCCAGGATGCAAAGTTAGAGGATAACTAGTATTTCTCAATAGATTGGACAGCTGTATTTTTGCTCCAGCTGCTAATAGGATGATTTCATCTTTCAGTCACTCTTCCAGCAACCACAAAGGTGTTGGCACTCTCCCTTCTCCAACATCTTTTATGTTTTCCTGCTACTGCATTGAAAAGTCATCTAGTTAAAACTTCAACTCCACCCTCTCACTAACCATCACTTAAAAAGCAGCATGTGACAGACAAACTGTTCCAGGTCCAAGCGAGTCACCTGCTGTGGAACGATGGGTGACCCATGAAAACCTCCCTTGAGCCAAACCGAAACAAGAAGAGGATCCCTCCCGGTGGAGCCACAGAGGAGGGCTGAGAAGCCCTGGTTGGTCTCCAAGTGTTACTGAAAGCCTTCATAGACAGCTTCTGAAGAAACCTGAAAGGCAACTACTGATGGAAATGCCAGTTCTTGGCAGTTTCCCTGAAAAGAATAAGCAACAGCAAGTTTTATTTGCAGTAGCCAGAAAGGAAAACTCTGATTGCAAATGTCTGATAGTGGTTGACTAGAAATGAGATTTTTGTATGAGTTAAGTGCTGATGAGTGAAGAACCATTTCATTTCTTCAATCCCCCATTTTATGTAAATCAGGAGTCTTGCTAAGGTTTGCAGTTCTATTTTTTCCTTAGTAAAAATTTATAAAATAAGAACACCTCCCTCCCCACATACACACACACATTTTAATAGCAACAAGCAGATTTTTTGGAACTTGGTTCCCCATTTGTTACCAGGGAAACTGCACAGACTTGGAGAGATTCATATGCAAATAATTTCTTAATCTGCTCTGTCATAAAAACACAATCTAGCACTCGACTACTAATATGCATTAAAATGTAAAGCCCAGGATTATCAGCGAGCTCAGTCTTAATTTTGACTCTGTTTGGTTCTTATATTCACAGCAGCATCCTGCCACGAAACTGCTGCTAAACTACTCTGATTTGTTGAACAAAGGTCTTATATCTACCCTGTGCAATGAAGCCAGCCAGGACCAAATACCCTCCCGAGCACAGAAAAGCTTTGTGTGTCAACCTGGGAAGGTGCATCCAGCCCTCGTGTTCCTACACCACATACCCAGACCTCCCGGGCCTGGGGCTAGCAGAGCTTATTGGGATTTGAACCTGCTGCTACAAAGGTCACAGCTTCATTAGCCTTAGCACTTGGGTTTGCTCCAATGAAAACACACACTGTCAAAGTGCGGAATACTGAGAGAAACAGAAATGAAAATTCTCCAAGGCCAACATAAGCAGTGCTATTTAGTACATTTCACTGAAGGAGAAATATCCTTCACTCACACTTGCGAGTGCATGTCCAGCGCACGTTCACACTGCCTTAAATTACTTAATCCATAGGCCAGCCTGCATGGAATTTCTGGGCCAGAGCCTGCACCTGCTGGCAGAAGCCAGAAACACCCGAAAGCTTCTTGCAGCTCTTTTGGGTCCCAGCTGCAGTAGCCTTGACTGATTCTCATGCACAAGCATAGCAAGATTAACAACTTTGTACCCTGCCAAATGCAGCAGAAGTATATACACCTTCAGAGAACGTGATATTTACAATACAGAACGATAAAGGAAGTTTATTTTCTGTCACAACAACATTATAGAAACCTGTCTGCTCCTAGCTCCTTCCGCTCAGCTGAGAGAGGATGTGTTATCAGTCTAAACACCCGGGTAAGTGATACTCCAACTCTGCTTTGACAGAAACTCATCAGAACCTGACAATGTGCATTTAAGCATTTGATTACATCACCCACTGGTCATTAAGGAAACCACAGTTGCATCTTCCTGTTACAGCCTATTTGATTAAGTTATATGATACATCCTCTAGCATTATTCATGCCCATGTGCACTAGAAGCTAATTTCCTTTGCTGCATGTCATCCGGTTTTTATTAATGTCTCCTCCAAAATGAACTTTTTGAGTTATATTTTTTCTGTTCTCATACCTTCTCACGGTTCAGTCTAGTTCTCACAGACATTTTAATTAATTTATCTGAAGAATACACCATTATCTAGGTTTATTAATAAAATTTATTTCATACCTTCTTATAAGTAGGTTTAGTCTGGGTTTAACTGCTTGTTCTCCTTTCTGAGAGGATGTTTAATTCACCAGTACTTATTCTGAGCAAATTTGGCTGTGAACCATAAGTGACTGATATAACTTTTACAACATGCTAATTTGCATAAATATAACTGCTGATATTAGAACAGGGAAGATTAGCCAGCAGTTTAGAGCACTGACAAAGAATATGAATTCTGTCACTGAAATGTGCACCGGCTGTGGAAAAATATAACGAGTGCAGTGTTTTCACTGTAACTCTAATAGTTTAAAAACATAAAACACACACCTAGATAGAAAACTGGTATTTCCAGTTAACCTAATCTAGTTATCATGTATTTAAATGCACCTGAAAATGATCAAAATCATGAAACTGCAGCTTCAGTTGCCAGAATTGCAGCATAGCACTATAAAATCGATAAATCAAAGCACAATATTTACTTTTCTTTCATTTTTATCCAATTCCTACCACGGATGTGCTGGAACAGGGACCTCTCCCCAGAAGACGCTGGATGAAGTAGCATGTTCATGGAAAAACCTGCACCCTAAAGGCTGAATCAAGTCTGATCAGCACCTGAGAATCTGACTGAGAGTTTTGCTCTGGTGGCAGGGCCATTGTCTTGTCTCTGCTTTCACACAGAACCGTTGAAGGGTTTACAAAAATACAGTGGGAGCAGCAGATAACTTTTTCCACATTTGCCCTTGCCAAACCGTACATGGTTACAAGTGCCTGCAAACTTCCAAATGTTCTATCTGTACAGCAACATTTCTCCTAAACTTTTGCCTCTTTTGAGTTTAGATTTGGAGCAGACTCCTGACACTAACTTGATAATCTGATCTTCAGGTTTTTTCTTTCCACAAAAATGGCAGACATAGGCTGTCAGGAAAAAAGGAATATATGGTAAAAAATTCACAAACTTCACAGAGAAGCTGATACATGATGTGCCTCATGGGTAGAAGTGGAGAGAAGACCAAGGGAAATTCAGGAGGCTCTTGAAAAAGAACTTAATAAAAGATAAAAATGCTTTGAAGTGATTTAAGTATTTCAGGATTATTTAAACATCATCCTGGATGTGAGCAAGGCTCAATTTAGTCTTCCTTCCATAAATATGCACTTGTCTTTCTAACAGAGATCTCCATAATCCCTTTTCTATCCTGTTATTTTGGCTAATTCCAAATGTATCAAATACTCCTACAAATTCTGTTCCTAATTGCCACTAAAGTTATCTTTAACATATGCTAAAATAATAATTATCAGGAAAAAAACCCATATCAAGTCTATATTACTGATTATATGCTATTTTTTGTTAATTTCATCAAATATTGCAATACTGTGCTGCTTAAGACCAGATAGGATTTAAAAAATAATTTGTATAACATGACAACAAGGAAGAATTACTCTAAACTGTGAGGAAATACAGCCTTCAGTGATGAAAACTGTCTGAACCTACTTCATCTCATTAGTGTTGAATTAATTAGGCTTTATTTATTCATATGACAGTAATGATTATATAGAGCCTATAATTGTCAAAGTTTCAGAAATTCTTGGTGCACTTTGATGGCGGGAGGAGTTCAGTAGCCCTGTAAGAGATAATAATCTAAAGTTTGCATCCTCACTTTAAAACACCCTGCTAATCTTTATTCTCATCCTGAACTTTTAAGATTCATAAAAGCTTCAGCCTAATTTTTCCCCCTACAGTCATAGAACAGTTCAGTTTGAAGTACAAAAAGCACATCCACAATGAAAGGCTTCCATGAGAATTCTGCCTTCATCAACTGCATGATTGCTGTGTGATTCATTATGTTCAAAACCAACAGCAGATATTATGAGAACACCATTTACTATATGATTACTATTATTGAATTCTTGGTATTTAATCTTCATGCATTTAGTATTCTACTTTTTATTTAGCTCCTTTCTAAGGAAATATTGCTTGCATGCTACCACAAAAAAGGAAAAAGTAGGAGAGGAACAAGATTAATATTTCTTGGGAATGTGTGCTGTTATTTTGATTCATGAATGTATATGAATAAAAAAATCTTCAGGTGCATTAGTCTGTTGGGTATACATGCATTACAATTTAGCCTAAAAAAGGAAATTAAAAATAAAATATGAGAATTAAATAAGCTTTCAGAAAGGCTAATTTTATAAAGTGTATTTTATAAAGTGTATAAAATAGCTCTGTAAGATGTTTGAATGTCAGCTAATTCCTGAGAGAAATATTACCATGACGCTTAAACAGAACAGAGAAAAACAAAACAGTTTGATGCATTTTCATGTCAGCACAGAACACCAGATTTTCCTGATTTGCACTGAAAGAGGGCAGATACTTAAAACCTGCAAAACTCTGTTAGGTGGGTGAGCAGAAACAATGGTACTGGAGATGCACTTTAAGAAGGGATTCATGGAAAACACTATCACTAAAATGAGAACTGGAAACCCATCAGAGCTCTTGTCTATTAGTCCAAGCACCTCTTAGTAGAGCAGCAGAACTGCAAAGAGAAGGACTAGGAACACCCTAATTTAATACATTTCTGCTTTGACCCTTGAAGGGATCTGTGAAAATATAAGTTGGCCAAATGGTATAAACCTTTTAATAAAATTTAATATGTCAATCCAGACAACTATCAGCAACAGACATTTAATTACACACACAGGCACATCACAGCACCTGGAAATGGTCTTGTGGAGGTTCCAAGGGTGAGCATGAGCTAATGTTTCCAGCCACACAAAAGCCCTTTCTGGTTTTATTTCCTGTGAGTTTGAGGGGTTTATTTGTTTGTTTGAGGCTTATTTTTTTGGTTTTGGTTTGGTTGGTTGTTTTTTGGTTTTTTTTCCAGTAGCTGAAAGAAGGGAAATGCCGAATAGATGTTACCAGTTGTACAGAATTCAAACATAAAGCAAAATTACTATTATAATAACAATCTGTCCTGAAATACTAAAAAAAAAAAGGCAAAAACCAAACCAAACAACAAAAAAAAAGCACAACCTAAAAACCCTCCTTGGTTTTCTGGCAAGTGCTGCATACAAACACAGTACAAAACAAGCTGGTGAATGGATCAACACTATTAATTGTTCCCACAAAGCCTTTGGGCAATGTTACATATTCTCAGAGGCACCTATCACCACATTATCATTAATCAGCAAGGTTATATATATATACACACACATGGAACTCTGATAACATTCCTGAGTGTTGTTTTATAATGAGAAAACCAGCAATGTATGAAAATAAGACAACTATACTTTGTTTTCACTGCTTTGTACTCATTTGGAAGAGAAAGAGATGATCTTGGAAGTATTTTTCAAGTAAAGAGTCTATCAAATAATTGACATCTAAAATTTCATTTAGCTTTACTAAATTATATTTTTTCTGTAAGTAATTGGAAAAAGATTTTCACCCAAAGCACCAAATAGAGTGTGGACTATTAAGAATTTGAAAACTGAGGAAAATATTTAAATTTATCTTAGGTGTGATTTCAGAGAATTGGAAGTTTTCTGTGAAAACAATTCCCCAAGTCCTAGTCAGCTTAGAGAAAAATAAAGCATAGCATAAGGACTGAATTGTATGTCTGTGTTCTCAGCTTCAGAAGAGAGGAAGAGAAAAGGAGCAGCAGCACACAGAAGGTACTGTTTGATAAGATTTATGAAGGAAGCTATGGATTTGTTTTTCACAGTAAAGATGAAATTGAAAAGTCTCCACTGGAGGTTGTCTGGCTGAGTTCCTGTTAAAATAATTAATTCAACACTGTGGGGATGGAATTGTTATTGATGTGTTGAGGCACCAGGAGATTTGGACAGGCACTCTTTAATTATTTATAATCTAAGCAAATAAATACAATTAAGTAATATGTATCTTTATGAAATTCAAATTGAATCCCAGAAGTGTGTAAGATCACCTTTACTCAAAGTTCATCTTTGCTTATAAACCAACGACTTAGATAAACTTTTAAAGCTCTACTAATGTTCTGTTGAAGCTGACAAGTCTTTAGTTGTAGGAACTTGGAAAATGCTATGTCAATGTTTTCATTAGTATAAAATACCAATTTTGTCAAGAGAAAGTCATGCAAGTTCTCTGACAAAGATGACAGACAAAATAAAAGAGATATCCAAAGGTTAAGAAAGCTGGAGTTTGTATTATACATAGGAAATATATGCAATTTCTTGTTTTCTCTTTTCAAAGCTTTTGGGCACATTTTAGCATCAAGTGAAGAGATGACTTCACCCAGATTAACAAATGTATTTATCACTGCAGAGAAACAAAAATGATTCCAAGCTGAAAAAAGGATGGCTGTAGGTACATCATGAAAATAAGTAGTACAGAGAGTGTACACAGAAGTATATGCACAGCCAGGTAATTTCCATCTTTTTCTAGAATGGAGTATAAACATTCACTATCCTGAGTGTGCTTCCACAAGGGTTGCAAGATTGCCCTAATGATCTTTATTTATTTAAAATTGTTTAACAGTTTGGTGTTTTTTAATCTGTTCATATATGCTCACTCCTTTGGGTAATCTCAAAAGCAAGTAATATTATTTTAAAAAATTACAACTGAAGTTCTTAAATTACAGCCTGACTCCAGGACATGAAACTTCCTGAAGAGCATTAAGCATTGTGGGATCTAAAACGAGTTACCCAAATATTGCAAATTTTTAAGGTTTCTTCAAACACATTTAGCTAAACAGTGGAAGAAAGAGTGTAGTAGAAGCCAGAGGAAGCCCCTTAGAGCCTAGGCTCCAACACAAAGTCCATCAAGATCAAAATAAAGCTTTCCTTCAGCTTCTGTAGAATTTGAATCCAGATTCTATCGAGGCAAATGGAGGAGATTTAAAATGCAATACATATAAATACATTTTCATTGCTCTATTTCTATTTTGCTGTAAGCCCTCCTCATGACTTTTCATGTATCACAGTTGACAGAGAAATTAAAGAAAGAGCCTGTTTAGAAAGTTGCAATGGTGGTATATGTATCCTCTCAAGCCAGTGCATAGGATAACTAAACACTGAAATGTACCTTCCCAAGCTGTTTAGGGATGAGCTTAAGAAAAATAAACAATAGAAAGATGAAACTGGAGAGAGAATTAAGGAAAAAAACACTTAAGAAATACACAAATCAATCACATTAAGAGCACAGAAGATAGTCTAATTAGTGGAATTCGGCAATTTCATGAAGCTACTCTTTAGTGAGATTGCTACACAATTTAGTCATTCAACAGGAGACCACCACATGTAGTTCCAGATGTCCTCCTTGTCCTTCAGGGGATGACCTCATTATGACTTATCTCTCCCCAGTCCCTCTGTTACTCAGGGTAACTGGGAGCAGCCCTCATTTGCAGAGTGCCCTGCACAGCCAGGGAGGGAGGCAACAATGACAAACAATTTGTAACAATGACAACCCTAGTGGGCGAGTGCCACAAATGCTAAAAAGAGTAATGATAGTTTATGGAGAAATAAATTGAGATCTATAATGGTGTGAAGTGAGGCATCTCAGAGAAAATGAAAGAAAAGGAAGTAATTTGAAAACATTGCCAAATTTGTGGATGCACAGACACAAGCTGAAAGCCCTGCTGGAGAGAGGTTCTAGAGATGCCCCTCCTTTGCTTACTAAATCATTGTATAGATGGAGTAGCCAATTTATGATGATATTTTCCTTGAGCAGCCCACCAACAAGGTGGAAAGAGCTTCCCACCGTGTGGGTAAGACAGTCAGATGGAACGTGGAGAAGAGAGTCTTTCTGCTGCAAACCATTCAACAGTTTCATCCAAGTTGTGACAGAACACACAAGTGTGTTTCAGGGAGGTTCTGCTGATCTACACTCTGTTTTAAATTGTCTGCTATCTAGAGGATGACACGCTTCTTTTTCAAACATTTTAGCCTCACCAGAATCTAAGAAAGCTTTACACATCTATTTCCTAGATACAGCATTCTTAGATAAAAAATACTGTGTTGCAATATTGATACACAGGGCTAGATCTTCAAATCTGGCTCAGAAATAAAGACAAAAGGACCCATCTTCTGTCCTAATACTGTGGTTCCTAACTGATGGAACACAGGGACATATTTCCAACTCCATTCCACCGGAAACTGTGTGCAAGCGTGAACGTAGCTTACAGTCACAGCACAATTCTTTGTAACACATATATTGACTCTATGACTTTTGAGGACCATCTTGTGATTGTGTGGCACAAAGGAGGTACACTAATGCTCCTGAGCAATTACTGTGTCTTCTTTTTCTCTTCCTGTAAAAGAAACTGTGTGAAAATGCACTGTCGGTCTGTTCCTTCTGAGCTTCTCCTTTTCCATTTCTATCTATACTTTCAGTGCTTTTCTGTATTATGTACTTTATCTTGAGATCCTTGCTGACCAAGGTTTTAAACTTTTGAAGATGTAGCAGCAACCCCACAACTGGGCAAGTTCAGGATCCGTAGCAGCCCTGAGACTCAGCCAACCCGGATGAGTTGTCAGCTCCACTGGGTCGCTCACATGTCATGTCAGCTCTCCTTTGGGGCAGGTACTCCAGCAGCGCTGCCTTCGTGCCACTGTACCAGGCAAAACCTTTTAAAAAGATTCTCTTTGATGTGTAACCAAGGGAGAGCACAGGTTCCAAGTTCAGTTTAAGCACGTTGTGAACATTAGCAGGTTTAGCTCCAGAAAGCGAATACAAGTGACAGCCTGTAAGTCAAGATATCAGTTTGGAAGAGTTGCTGCAAGAAAAACACTTGAGACAAGGAAACTGCGGATATTGGGGATTTTTCAAGTTAATATTGGAGCTCCTGAAAAACACCACTGCCCAAAACTTTGCTGATAACAAGACATGTGCTTAACACTGCTGCCTTATCTGTCCCAGAAACAAAGGAAAGAGAAGGGAGAGGGGGGTATATTCTTTTCCTTTCATAACCGTAAACTCGGCATTGAATTACATCTTCTATTCACAGCATGCAGCCTGGACTTTCAGTATGGAATAAATTCTCCACTCTTAGCACTCTGCCTTCTTCACCCTTGGTACAAAAAACTCATGTCACACACAGGAGAGTAACCATGTCCTTCAGACCTTAACTCCTTGGTGAACACGGGTCAACCAGGGTGAGCAAACTGGTCTAAGTTGT